>NC_071506.1:247501398-247808660 GCF_027887155.1 Malaclemys terrapin pileata
CTTAGATATGTTTACACTGCTAGGAAATGCCTTTGGGGCACCCTGTGTATTCCCTTTCAAGTTCAATAGTACGTGGTACGCTGAATGTACAAAGGATAGAAAGGCTGGTAATGAACAGGGCTTCCCCTGGTGTGCAACATCTACAGACTTCGATGAAGACTCTCTGTTTGGATATTGTCCACTGAAAGGTAAGTTCTTCACATTTAAAACAAGGGCCCTGATTTAGGCAAGCAGTTTAAGCACATGCTTAACCCACTATCACTTGCAGTCCCTGCCCAGGAGGCTCAGAGACTCTCTGTGTGGTATTGGGGAGGCAGTGGCCTCTTTTACTGGACTTCCAAAGGCTGGTGATGGGGGAGGGGAGAGCAGCCAGGCATTCCCAGGAGCCAGTGGGAGGAACTAGAGGACACGCATGTTAAGGGGGAAGCCAGGGCCTGGGGTAGCTGTGGGGGTGAGGTGGAGATCAGCACACTAGGCAAGGGAGAAACATGGGGAATCAGGATAGCACACTGGGTAATGGGGCAGCAAATGGGGTCAGGGATAAATGAGATAATGGGTGGGGCAACAAATGTAGGAGCAAGGGCACATAGTGGCAGCAGCTGCCTACCTCAGAAGGCTGGTAATTCCAGGGGCCTTACCCCCAACTTGGACGTTTCTAGCCAGGCATAGAATTTTCTAGAGGGATGTGAGGCAGCATCAGCATCTTTATCCCCTTTGCTGGCCTAAGGGGTGCGGAGATGGTTCTCGGTTGAGAGCAGCTATTCACATCTGTGAGGCAAGGGTGGGAGTTCTTCCTGCTGTACAGGCTGAGAGATCAAACTTTCCATCGGGGTGTGTAACATCTCAGATTAGCTTCCTTTCCCCAGTATGCAGAGGAAAAGCCACCCATGAGATGGAGATTTCATCACAGACCAGTAGAAGGGGTCTGAAAACCTAGTCTACAGGGAAATCCCATAATGTTGGAAATTTGGCAGGTCTTAGGAGAGGTTCCATGGAGTGAGGGAATGGTGGATGTGCAGGATGACAGGTTTATATATATATATATTTGGGTAGGTGTTGAAAAGTAAGTACTGAATGAATGGAGGGTGTGTAAGTGGAGCAATCAGTGTGTGCAAAGCAATCTAAATATATGCAAATTGCTACTTTATGTTAACTAGAATATACTGGGGGCATGGTTTCAAATCTTGGCAGGTATGATTGATTATATTTTCAATTAACAAATACTTTGCCATTTGTCTCTTTACAGACAACATTGACAAAGACTTTTGGACTACAAACCCTTTCACAGGCACCCACTACCAGATAAACTCCAACTCAGCCCTAACGTGGCACCAAGCAAGGAAAAGCTGCCAGCAGCAGAATGCGGAATTATTAAGTATTACAGAGCTACATGAGCAAACTTATCTGACAGGTAAAGCTAAATAACAAGTTGATCTCTGGAGCTTACACATTTTATATACACCTGACTCAGGACCATTTTTAGGAAGATGGGAGGGAACAAAGTGTCATTTTTCCAACAAAATCTATATTAATATGCTCCAAAAATGTACTTCCCCCTTACCAATAACAAGGTGTTGCAGCATCTCTGCATGATGGATGACTCTACATACCTGATTTTGTCCAAGACATGTAGTTTTCAAACTATTAGTTTTAATTAAAGCTTTGTACAATCACTACAAAACCAATTCTGTTTAATAAATTGTCATTTTATTTCTTTTTGTTACTTAGCGCTAACTGGCAGAGGGAATTCTGAACTCTGGATTGGACTTAACAGGTTGAATTCCAATGGTGGATGGCAATGGATTGGTGGCAGTCCATTCAGATATTTAAACTGGGCTCCAGGTAGGTGCACATCTGTTTAATGATGGTCTGTTTATGGGCAAAATTCTGCTCTTATATATGCATGGTGGGTCTAAGCTCCTATATTCTGCTCTCTCCACATTCACAGAATTCCCATTGATGTCAATGGGACTATTAAAAAAAAGTAGAATACTGGAGTGCTTGTGAGAGGAATTTGTCCTTACTTTGTAGTGCAAAATGAAAGAGAAGATTCCCAAACCAGGAAAGCATTTAAAGTCTAAAGACATTTGCATCATCTTCACACACCTGATTTTCCAGTAGCAATTTTCTTACATGCTATTCAATTCAGATGGAAAACTCATTAAAAACATTGAAATACTTTCTGTTTAGAAACATTACATACCATGCATTGTAGATTTTCATTTTTTCTCATTTTTAAAAACTATAACATTTGCACGAAGGTCTTCATAGGCCCCTGCTACATTTTTTCCCAGCTAGATTTATAATCCTGTATCTGTGACATCATAATCATTTTCGTAAAGCATGTAAACTACTAACGAATCAAACATTCATTTATTGTAAAGTCCATAAGTAAATGACAAACAAGGTAAAACACCACCACCAAATATCATACTCATAATGCTGTTGCCACATCTGTTTTGAAACATCACTGATCTTTTTCACTCATCTTCCCCCCACCCTCAAAAATTAGTTGTTATAGGAAATAACGTATGAAATGGTTGAAAACACCTTTATTTTTACTATGTGATTGTCCATATATTAAAATACATTCATCTGTCAACACATGAATGTATAACTCATAGTATGATTAGGAGTATGTATAAGAACTGATAGGAATACTGTATGACAGTAAGCCCACCCTTCCCAGAGCCCCAGCCTTGTGGGCCCTCTGGTTTACTATTTACCTCTTCAGGGATGATATTTGATGCAAACTGACCTAGGGTTTCCAAAACAATTAGCTGTTACTTTAGGCAGCTCAAAAGAAATACAGAATCATGCAAAATAAGATGCACTTAAATGCCATTTCCTCCCTCAGTTTCCTCATCACTCTTGAGCGCTCTTTGGGATTTGGGTCACTGTTTTCTAAGGAGTCCCTAACTGTTTTTAAAGGGCTGTCTCAAGACTTCAGTCTGTGTTCCCCTTCTGGGGAAATCCCACTGCTCCAAACCCTTCTCCCTGTAGACCTCTTGGAATAACTGGATTATGCCTGGTCAGGTACCTCTGTTAGCATACCCACTGGCCTGCCAGAACAGAGTCACTAAAATGTTAGTGTCTTCTTTTGTTTATTCTGTAGCTTCTTGCAGACAGGGTGTGTGATAAATGACACAGTCCTTGCCAGCCCCTGGCTGGTTTGCTACACATTGCAGGTTAGCATTATACATATGGCTCATAAAATCAATCAGAATTCACAAGTTCAACATAAATAGATCACCCAAATCAGGGTTGCCATTTCTCAGATATTTATCTTTTGCCTTAGGCTCTAGTATATTTCCTCAGCATGTCTCCTCCCATTTATGGCCAAAGTGGGATAAGGTTCATAAGCTATAGATGCTCAGTAAATACTGAGGTTGAAAATTTTCAAATCAACATATTGCCTCTGACTTGTGGAAATATATATTTTGGTTTATCTTTTATATTATCAAGATTAATCCAACTTTCTTCATAAATACAATATTGCTGAGTTTCCTCCTGAACACTGTTTCCCTGGGATTCTAAAGGTTAGAGAGAGCAAGTGTGATGAACACCATGATTGACACATTGGAATCGAATCAGGGACCTCCAGAGCTAAAAGCATGGGTTGCTGCAGTTTGAGCTAAAGCTTGCTATGTAGGGTTGTAACAGACTCATATTCCCTGGAGATGGGGCTCAAAGGGAGACTGTAACACACACTCGCCAGTGGGTTAAATGTGGAACTATATATGAATATCCAATTGTAGTCAGGCTATTTGGACTAATGGACAACAACTTTATAGCATCAGTGGTGTTGGTCAGCTAAGTAATTGTCTCGTAATCTTCTGTCCTTAAAGTGATGATTATTAGCAAATAATATGTCAATGAATTTGTAAGTGCAAGAAGACCCCCAACAGATTGTTCCTTTGGTTGGTGAGATGAAGATGTACAGTGTTAATAGAGATTCTCTGCTTTTTGTGTTTGTTTCTCAAAGGAAGTCCCTCTCTTGAGTCTGAAAAGATCTGTGGACTGCTACAGTCTGGAAATGGTAAATGGGAAAACCAGCAGTGTGATCAGAAACTTGGATACATCTGTAAAAAAGGAAATTCCTCTTTGGAGTCCTTTATTAATCCCTCAGGTAGGCTGGTCAATACAAATAAAAGCTATTTATTCAAAGTCTATAGAATGTCCTGCAATGAGCAAAAGATAAAAAGGAATGCATCTTTATACAGTGCACATAACCTTCTGTCTCGATTGTCAAAACCAAATTGTTAGGCCTGTTGATAAGTTGTAAACACATGTGGAAGAATTCCATGATGTCAGTTCTCTATAGGTGTCTAAATGTTGCTTCACTAAGGCCACTTTGAAAAAGTTCCAGGAACACAAGGCCCTCAGAGGGCAAAGGATCCTGCTCTGGGGGAAACTAATCAGGACCTGAGTCCCTTGCATGTATGCTGAAGTCTGCAGAATATATTAGAGGGACCATGTGCTGCATCAGGAGTGATCCGGAGTGCATCCTGAACCTGGTCTCTGAGATCCATTGGATACATCTACACAGCTATATAAAAAAGTGCTGCACCAAGTCTTCGAACCCAGGTCAATTGACTTGGGCTTGTGGGGCCTGCGCTGCGGGACTAAAAATAGCGTAGATGGTTGGGCTCAGGTTGGAGCCCACGCTCTGAGACACACCACCCGTCTCACAGGGTTTCAGAGCCTGGGCTCCTGCCCAAACACAGCTTCTACACTGCAGGTTTTAGTCCTGCAGCCCAAACACAGCGAGGCAGAGTCAGCTAGCCCAGGCCTGTCGTGGCTGTACTGTGGGTCTTTTATTGCAGTGTGGATGTGTTCTGTCCTACTCTGGCAGGATGGGTCATGATCTGCCTATGTAGCTGGAACCCTTCATTCCCACCTCTTTCGATTGCTCTTCTGAATAATTGTTTTAAACATTTTTTTTCCTTTAGGTGACTTTAGGCCTATTAAATGCCCCAGTGGATGGATCCCCTATTCAGGCCACTGTTATATGATTTACAGAGCACCCAAAATATGGAAAGATGCTTTATCTTCCTGTAGAAAAGTGGGTGGAGATCTGGCGAGTATCCACAATATTGAAGAATACAGCTTTACAGTGTCTCAGCTTGGGTACAGTGAGTATTGCTACAGGGCAGTATTTTACCTGCATACATATTTATAACATAGCCATGATCAATTCTGCAGTTCTGACAATGATGTTAATGTAAGGTCTTAAAGTCCAAGAAGGCAGATCCACCTTCATTACTCAGTCAGGGATGGACATGAAATTTAATAATGCTATTAAAATATATAATAGTGTGGGGGGGAGGGATAGCTCAGTGGTTTGAGCATTGGCCTGCTAAACCCAGGGTTGTGAGTTCAGTCCTTTAGGGGGCCACTTAGGGATCTGGGGCAAAAATCAGTACTTGGTCCTGCTAGTGAAGGCAGGGGGCTGGACTCGATGACCTTTCAAGGTCTCTTCCAGTTCTAGGAGATAGGATATCTCCATTAATTATTATTCTTATTATAACTGCTTCTTATGTTTTTAGAGCCTACAGATGAGTTGTGGATTGGTTTGAATGACCTCAAGATTCAGATGTATTTTGAATGGAGTGATGGGACTCCTGTGATTTACACCAAGTGGCTACATGAAGAACCATCCCATGCAAACAACAGGAAAGAAGATTGTGTCAGTATGAAGGGAGAGGTACAGTAATGCAATTATATTTACTACTAGCTTGTTTTCTTTCAAAGGGTACATCTACACTGCAGCAGGTATCTACCAGCTTGGGTAGATAGACACATGCAAGCTTTTCTCCAGCTAGGGACTAAAAAATAGCAGTGTAGCTGGTGGTAGCCTGGGCATCAGTGCAGGCTAGCTGCCTGAGTACAAACCTGCCTGGATCCCCTGGGTACGTGCCTGTGTAGCTAGCCTGAGCTGCTGCTATGCTACCCCCATCTACACTGCCATTTTTAGTAAGCTACTGTGTGTCTATCTGCCCCAGCTGGGAAACACGCTGCCTGCTGCAGTGTACATATAGCCGGCCTAAGTGACTATTGTAGTTTGATTCATTGTCCAAGAGCAAGGGTACTAGTCTGAAGCCAATGACATCTGAAGTAATCATGTCTGGAGATTTAGGTTTTGTAAAAATACAGCTCTCAGGCCCTGATCCTGGAAGTGTGAGTATGGAGGCTATGCACAGGTACAAGTAAGGTTTACATAAGGGGTGATCCATTAGGCTAAGGCTTTGTCTGCTCTAGGGAAGTCGATTAAAGAGCACTGAGCATCCACTCACAAAATGTGGGATCTTCTTGGTGGTAAGTCTCTTGGAGCAGGGATTTTCTACTTGTCTGTAAAATATCTTGCACATTTATTGTGCTTTTCTGAAAAATAAATTACAACTTTGGAAGCCCATGTAGCTGGAGCCTCCTAATCAGGAAAGGCACCACATGGTTTGTGCTCAGTTTACAGCCCCTCATCATGGGTACAGTGGAGCAAGGACAACTATATTCCTATTCAATCTCTTATATTCTCACTTTACTTTGTTTTCCCTATCTTTGCTTTGCAGTTTTTAAAGAAAAAACTAAGATATTTTCTCAAAAACTCAGTTTGACCCATTGTGAGGTTTTGCAACTGCCACACACCCCTTTTCTTGGCTGGTGCAGCCCATAGGGTTAGTTTGCCTTTATTATATTCACTAAAAAAATATCTACAAGACCCAAGCCAGTAGGTCCCATAAATCCAGAAAAAACATAATGTGTGTGTACATTGGGAACATTCTACTAGATCCTAATTTGTCCTTGCAGAAGCTCCCATATCTCTCTCGGAGGAGTGTTCTTATTGTCAGGAACATGTCATGCTGTAGGATAGCATGGTGTATTTCAGTCATAGGCCAGCCCAGGAAAAACTCCCTCAGGAACTAAGAACCGCTTCGGATCTTACCACATTCTGCTCTGTCTGCAAGGAAACACTTCTTTGACTTATCTTTGGTAATAAATATGCAGAGCAGAAATTAAAGAAATATTTTTTGAAAATATTTCACATTTTTTCTTCAAGGAGATAAAAGGAGAGAAAGGGAATCATACATGCCATGGTTGAAACTAGTCACGTCATGTAATGCACTTCTGCAGCGTGCTCAGATACTGCACTATGATAATAGAATAGAATAGAATGTTGACTTGTTCAGTAGTCACTGAAGCCTTCATAAATGCCATTTAAACTCTGTGCACTCTGAGGATATGCACCCAGCACTAATAAGCTAATGAACTTTTGGACAGAGCAGCAGAGCCTCCAATGGAATTTCAAAGTTAAAGGGAGGACCTTTATTGATGGGCCATGGTAAGGAAAAAGAGATCTGTAGTCATGTGGGGAGGGAATTGAAATGACCCAAACCAAAGCTTAACGGTGGTCTGGGTGCTGCCTGGAGACTGGTGAATGTTCTTATTTCCTCTGAACCTTTTTACGGAAAACCCTAGAAAAAAAGAATAAGGAATGTTCTAACGACCTAATCCTTCATCACTGACTTTCCTTTCCTTTCTTTGCCATGTTCAGGATGGCTATTGGGCAGATGATGTTTGTGAAAAGAAACTTGGTTACATCTGCAAAATGAAACCTTTGGCAGAAGAATCTGAGGAAGTTGAGGTCATTGTCCCAGGCTGCCAGAAAGTAAGTACTATATATATATAAAAGATCATTTGATTTATTGGTTTCACTCCTTTTAAAATTATGTTGTCTTTTAGGAGGCAATCTATGATAACTGCTTTTGACAAAACTTGTTCTTACCCTAGCAAATTGTTAATTTATGCACATTGATGATTTTCAGACCACTGGGGAAAAAATTGCTCCCTCATTTAAGCAAAACCTTTTAGTTCCTTGTGTCTCCTTTTGTCTTTATTCTCTCTTCTCTGAATTGAGCAGACCTATGCAGTTTTGGTTATTCATGAGTCATCTGCTGAACAGATTGACACTTAATCATTGTTCCACTGAAAGATTTTGCATTGCCCAACTGCACAGCAATAATAATTTTCTAGAAGTCAGCCTGCAGCCAACATCAATGTCTTTGTGGGACTTGCACAGCTCTGAAGGCCCTAGGGTGTCATTAAATGAGGTTGTGATGGTTTCCTCCTGCCGGGGTGCCACCTGGATCTGGGGTACCACTGAGCTCTCTGACCCATCAGCCTGGACTCCCTCTAGACTGTACTGCTGTGACAAGTTGCAAAGCCCTCCCAGCTTGCACTGTCACCAGTATTCATACGGGTAGGGATACATCCAGCTGCAGTTACACACAGACTCTCTAACCACCAGCCTCCCAGCCTTGGACCCCAGAGCAGTACCATCCTGCCTTGGTCAAATCTGGGTTTAATACCTGGTCTGCCTCTCCCTCAATGTGAAGAGAACAATGCACACTTGTGGTAACCAAGCAGAGATTTTCCCCAGACACCTTAGTCAAATGCACACTGGTTTGGATTAAAACATAAAATAAGTTTATTAACTACAAAACATAGATTTTAAGTGATTATAAGTGATAGAAAACAGATCAAAGCAGATTATCTAGTAAATAAACAAAACCGCAAATTGAGTTTAACACACTAGATAGGTAGAATATGAATTAGCAAATTCTCACTCTGAGTGATAAACAGGCTGGCAGATTCCAAAGGCACAAGCTCCCTTGGCTTTGCAGCTTGGCTTTCCCAGGTTTTCATACACAGGTTAGCAGTCCCTTAGCCTGGGACCATAATAATAAATAATAATAATTAATGGAGATATCCCATCTCCTAGAACTGGAAGGGACCTTGAAAGGTCATTGAGTCCAGCCCCCTGCCTTCACTAGCAGGACCAAGTACTGATTTTGCCCCAGATCCCCAAGTGGCCCCCTCAAGGATTGAACTCACAACCCTGGGTTTAGCAGGCCAATGCTCAAACCACTGAGTTATCCCTCCTCCCCCCAAAGACCATCACTTCCCCCTTGTTCAGTCTTTTTTCCTCAGGTGTTTCTAGCTGTGTTGTTGTAGGGAGAGTGAGGTACCCTCTTTTTTTGATCTTCTTCCCACTTGCTGGAAAGCTTTTTTTCTGTGACCTGGGTCAAACAGTTCCCGTTTATGTAGTGCTATCTCTGAGAGGTTTCTATTGTAAACAGTTCCTAGGGTAATCATTGTGCTTGTATGCATTTCCTCAATGAGCCATTAACATTGTTTGGCCTTTTTACTGTTGTCCCTGAAGGGCTGCTTGTGAGTGTTTTCAACCTCAGAACATGTTTCAGTAACACATACATAGCCACACTTCATAATTTCACATACGATGATAGCACATACAATCCAATGAGATATTAATGTCTAGCAGATCAAGACTTTTAGAATGACACCTCACAAGGCATACTTTGTACAAAACATATCCTAATTATGGGACAGTGGTGAATGCTGGGGTGCCAGGGTGTCACAGATGTTTTGAAACAAATTGATAAATTAAACAGTAATAAGTGACCAGGACCAGATGGTATTCACCCAAGAGTTCTGAGGGAACTCAAATGTGAAATTGCAGAAATTGTAGTATGTACCCTATCATTTAAATCAGCTTCTGTACCTGATAACTGGAGAAAAGTTAATGTGACACCAATTTTTAAGAAGGGCTCCAAAGGTGATCCCAGTAATTACAGGCTGGTAAGCCTGACTTCAATACCAGGCAAAATGGTTGAAATTATAATAAAGAACAAAATTGTCAGATACATAGAGGAACATGATTTGTTGGGAAAGAGTCAACATGGTCTTTGTAAAGGGAAATCATGCTTCACCAATCTACTAGAATTCTTTGAGGGGGTCAACAAGGATGAGGACAGGAGGGATACAGTGGAAATAGTATACTTATATTTTTAGAAAGCCTTTGACAAGGTCCCTTACCAAAGGCTCTTAAGCAAAGTAAGCTGTCATGGGATAAAAGGGAAGGTCCTCTCACGGATCAGTAACTGGTTAAAAGATGTGAAACAAAGCGCAGGAATAAATTGTCACTTTTCAGAATGGAAAGAGGTAAATAGTGGTGTCTGCTACGGGTCTGTACTGGGACCAGTCCTATTCAACATATTCATAAATGATCTGGAAAAAGGAGTAAACAGTGAGGTGGCAAAATTTGCAAATGATACAAAACTACTCCAGATAGTTAAGTCCAAAGCAGACTGCAAAGAGTTGCAAACGGATCTCACAAAACTGGGTGACTGGGCAACAAAATGACAGATGAAATTCAGTGTTGTTAAATGCAAAGTAATGCACATTGGAAAACATAATTCCAACTATACATATAAAATGGTGGGGTCTAAATTAGCTGTTACCACTCAAGAAAGAGATCTTGGAGTCATTGTGGATAGTTCTCTGAAAACATCCACTCAGAGTGCAGTGGCAGTCAAAAAAGAGAAGAGAATGTTGGGACTCATTAAGAAAGGGATAGATAATAAGACAGAAAATATAATATTTAACTATATAAATCGATCCTATGCCCACATCTTGAATACTGCGTGCAGATGTGTTGCCCCATCTCAAAAAAGATATATTGGAATTGGAAAAGGTTCAGAAAAGGGCAACAACAATTATTAGGCGTATGGAACAGCTTCCATATGAGGAGAGACTGATAAGACTGGGACTTTTCAGCTTGGAAAGAGACAATTAAGGGGGGATGTGATAGAAATCTTGTAGAGTCTATCAATCAAGATATAAAATCATGACTGGTGTGGAGAAAGTAAATAAGGAAGTGTTATTTACTCCTTCCCATAGCACAAGAATGAGGGGTCACCAAATAAAATCAATAGGCAGCAGATTTAAAACAAATAAAAGGAAGTATTTTTTCAGACAATGCACAATCAACCTGTGGAACTCTTTGTCAGAGTATGTTGTGAAGGCCAAGACTATATCTAGGGGGTTTTTTTTTAACTCTGTTAAATTCATGGAGGATAGGTCCATCAATAGGTATTAGTCAGAATGGGCAGGGATAGTGTCCCTACCCTCCGTTTGCCAGAAGTTGGGAGTGGGTGACAGGATGGATCACTTGATGATTACCTGTTCTGTTCATTCCCTGTGAAGCACTGGCATTGGCCACTGTTGGAAGACAGGATACTGGGCTGGATGGACCTTTGGTCTGACCCAGTATGGCCGCTCTTATGTTCTTATGTAATATTTTGCACTGGACAAGGCTCAAATTGCTGAGAATTGGCAGCAATGAGGGAGGAAAAACAATAGTACAACTCGCCTTTAATTAAGCATAGGGCAAACAAAAAGTCATATTTAACAGGCTTTGTATGAGAACTGTGCAGTGGTTGTGAGCATGTATTCCCGCCAACCCTAGTCAAATGTGGGACACTCACACAAACGCCACTATGGATTCTACTCCAGCCACTGGAGTTGCAGTCCCTAAATATGCCCAATTGAGGCGTTTGTGGTCCCTATCACTGTTTGATTATCACATTATTTTTTCTCTCATTGTTTCTTAGTTTAACTTCACAGTTGAGTACAACATTAATATAATTTTTTAGAAGTGTAGTGGACAGTTATTGTGTGCTATGTAATTTCACAATCTGACAGTAGCTTGTGTACATGTCTGATGTTTGTTGACAGGGCTGGATAAAACATGGTTTTTACTGTTACTCAGTCGGACAGACATCTGTGACATTTTCAGAAGCAAAAAAAATCTGTGAAGGAAACAAAGGTTACCTAGTCACCGTGAAAGACAGGTATGAAAAAGACTGCCTTTGCTTTCAAATGTGTGAGCAGGATGGAAGACAGAAAGGAGGTTCTATGTTCCAAACTTGTAGTCGGTAATGACTGATGCTTGATTCGTTGACTGGCAATTGCATTGTGGAGTTGAACAAGATTACACAAAGCAGTGTCACAAGGAACATCAGAAGACAATCATACTATCAATCCTGATTTTAATAAAAACGTAAAAGATGGTCAAGCTCCTGTTACTACCTATCTAGGTACTGCCAACCAAAATTAAAAAGTCAGCAGTCAGCCCCCCCAAAATCATAAGTTTGGCTTAAAAAATAAAATTTGAAAAATAATACATTTTGGTTACTATTTATTTCTCTTACAGTTTTTGAGTCTTTGAGGTTTATGTTTTCAATCTTTTATCTGCAACCCCGAGGGTTAGAACACCTTTTTTTATTATTGTATTTAATAAAAGCTGAAATTCTCCCATAGCATAATGACTCCAGAAGCTGTGGCTTATCTCATGACTCATGATAAAATTGCAGGAGTTGGGGACCCTGTATCTGTCCATATAAGGGATGCGTATGACACCCATCACCTTGGTATCACAGCATTTTATGTGCTAGAGTGGTACTGTGACATGCTTGATGCCACATCAACTAAGAAAAGAGTCTCAGTCCTGTGACATAAAATGGAGATCATGGTTCTTGAATTCTACCTGGGGCAGCTATTTTATGACATAAGATGTTACCTTTGAAAAGTATTAGGCTTTAGCTGAGGAACTGCTTATAACACGCAAGAAACGAAGACAAACAACAATATACTACAGTTAAAACTACCCTGTTGTGCGTTGTTTATTTATTTATATGCTGAATAAATAAAATCTGCAAATCAACCCAAGTATTGCAGCTTAATTCTCTTTATTGTACAGTACAAAAGAAGAAAGGAATCATTGTAGATTGTGAAAGCATCAGCATCTGTTTATGATATAAATTAATATGCCATTATAATGTTGCCAACATTTGCATTATGTATGATTTCATAAAAAGAACAAAGTATGGTAACATCTTGGTTTAAAATTGATTTGACACTTATTATTCTCCTTCCAGATATGAACAAGCCTTTCTGACTGTCCTGATTGGGTTCAGTCCTGTGAAATATTTCTGGATCGCTCTTTCAGATGTTGAGGAACAAGGGACTTTCAAGTGGGCTGATGGTGAAGCAGTTCTGTTTACTCACTGGAATTCAGGAATGCCTGGTATGCACTGCCATGCTGTGTGGTGGGTAACACTGGGTGTATGTTTTGTCGGTTCTCTGGCAGTTCAAAAAAAAAAAATCAGTTTGGGAAGAACCGAATCTGAATTTTTGGAAAATTGACAAAGTAAGTGTTTCGTTTAACCCAAATCATTTAGTTTCTGGGCATTTTTAAAGGGCTAGATTAACAAAAGAGCTAGAGGAGGAGCTGGTGCAACCTCTCCCCACCCAAAAGCCACTGGTTAGGGCAGTCACCTGGAATGTGCGAAATCAGGTTCAAATCCCCACTCTGGAGCAGGGATTTAAATCCAGGTCTCCTCCATTCTAGGGGAATGCTCTAACCACCAAGCTGTAGGCTGTTCTTGGAAGGGGCTTTCACAGTCTCTCCTGTTGAATCTGTTCCATTTTGTATAAAATACTTGAATAGTCATTGGGTCAGAGGTAATGACTGAGAATGACTTTACAGCCTGGTTGTTAGAGCACTCCCCTGGGAGGGGAGAGACCCAAGTTTAAGTCCCTATTTCAATTACTATTTAATCTTCTACTTTCATATGGCAATTTGAAAAGTAACATTAAAGGTCAATGTCCAAGTTTGTTACCCAAGTTCGTCATTCCAATGCCATGGAATGAATCAAGGCTGTCCCTCCATAGAAGGATCATAGAGAAGCAACTAATTAGATGTTCCATGGTTTGGATGTCCTCCCTGCTAAGTGCTTTGGCGTGACCAGTGCCATCAACATGGCAACTGAACACTGATTGATGGTCTAACAAGCAACTCAGGTGAGTATTTAATTATTTATACAAAGTAGAACTACTTCAATGGGAGAGACAGAGAGAAACCCATCCCAGAATAGTGCATGAACTGATGGTTAGGGCACTCAGTGGGGAGACTGGGATGCAAATCCCTGCTCCAGAAAGGGGATTTGAATCTGGGGCTCCCACATCCCAGATAAGTGGACTCACCACTGGGCTAAAAGTTATAAGTGGAGTACCACCACCACCTTCTCCACTGGCTATTTTGTGAATATGCCTAAATCTCTGTGTGAATTTAGCTTGAAAAAAAGGTTTTGGCCAAAACTATTCAGTGAATTCATGTTAAATTTGTGAATTGTTTCAGGTCGACTGAAACTACATTTTTCAGCAAATAAACTATTTCTTCTGAAAAACTTTGCCCAGCTTTCATTGTGGGAACACCACCTCTGGAAATCAGGCACAAGGTGTCACATGGTGTCTTTCTAGACATCCAAAAAGTGAGGATCTCAAAATTAGAGAACACTTCTGAAAGTCTGCCAGCATAAAACTAAAAAATGTACAGACTACATTATTGAAATGATTTCATTTGCACAAAAAATAAACGCATCAGACTGGATATGCTGGAAATACCTTCCTAATAGACTATTGGGAAATGCTGCTTCTGATGGACATTAATTTTCCTTAACTCATTTGTTACTTGGGATTTGCTAGTTGGCTCAATCCAGCTTCTATGTTTGTGAATGAATTCTGTATAACTTCTTCATGAGGTCTCATGATCAAAGTCATGACTATTTATTGATTATGGTATTTATTTAAATCACACCTGAGCTGCTGGTGGGTGTATGCATATGGAACATGTAACATTGAGTGATTTTGACTTTGCAGCAAAATTTATAATCTCCACTTGATATATTTAAAAAAAAATTAAACAGAATAATAAGTACATACTTTGGGAAGAGATCATTAATTAAGACTCTTTCTTGAATTAACTTACCGATAGTTTTCTTTTCTTTTGTGTGTCATGAAGGAAGGGAGCCAGGCTGCGTTGCCATGAGAACTGGAACTACAGCTGGATTATGGGATGTTGTGAGCTGTGAAGAGAAATCAATGTTTCTCTGCAAACAGTTGGTTGAGGGAGTGACCCCTCCTCCTGTTCCAACAACAACTCCTGCCCCCTCATGCCCAGATGGATGGCATTCAAGTGCCCACAGTAGCTCATGCTTGAAAGTAGGTATTAAACTCCTGAACACAAAGATATTAATTTATATCATAAACAGTAGATAAATTTGAAGAAACACTTGGCTACAACTGACGCAATAGCAACTTGCATTTGCATAGCTCCTTTTATCCTCAAGGTTACCAAGCATTTCCCAGTGGTTTAGGACAGAAAGTGAGGAAGAGCACCATAGTCAATTGGAACTACAGTAGGGATTCTTAGAGACTCAGAGAAGGAAGACTGGATGAGCTTGCAGTAACCAATTTCAAGAGATGACCAGGCATGGACCAATGCTTTGGCAGCAGAGTCACAAGGCAATGGATGAATGTAGGCGGTGTTAGACAGGCAGACTAAGATGGACCATACAGATGTTTTTTCTTAATACTGTGCCTGGCATCACAGAAATTTAATTGCACAATTCTCTGTAGCATTTTCAGAATGGACAAAAACATATGAAAACATGGTTTGATGCACGAGATTTTTGTAGAGCTATAGGAGGAGATCTGGCGAGTATCCATAGTGAAGAAGATCAAAATGTAATAAATCGCATGTGAGTATCTGCATTGCCCTTATTCCTTCACTTGAAATGTATTCCATGAAAATAACACAAAATATCCTTTCCGAAAGAGGTCATTTCAGCTGAAAATCTATATGTCTCTATCATGGTGCTTATTCAAATATAAACATTTGTGTTGCATTAAAAAGAGTGGGGATGGGCTTCGGCATCATTTGAACTTCACATTAAACAAAATTGGGCATCAAATTTCTGATCTGTGCAGATTTCTGAGTGTCATTTGGGAGTTTCTAAAAGTTGGTACAGAGTTAACTGAAGATAGTATAGCAATATATCCGAACAGCAGACATATTTTTATTAGTATTGTTTATTATTTATTGACCATACCCAAGAATATGGTAGGGATGTGACAGTGAAAGACAGGGCCCTGCCTTTGGAGATCTTACAGTCTAGACTTTAAGATATGATACAATGAGTGAGGGTGATAAATAAAGGATGAAAGTGTTTTAGTAAGATCATGCAGTTACTCAGTTTAACCATCTATACATCTTTGTGGTTCTGATTTTTTTCTAATTTTTATTCTCAGATTTGCATACTAATTTTCTATGTATGTGAGATTGCAGACATGAGGTTTTAGAAGGGATTTGAATGAGGAGAGGGGGTGGCTATGCAAACAGGCATTGAGAGGTGTTTCCATGTGTCAGGGTAGCCTGGAAACACAATGAGAGATAAGGAAAAGATGGGGGAATCAAAGTTGGTGTGTCTGGTGGAACAGAGGGGATAGGAGAGTGCCAAAAAGGCAGACTCAGATGTGCACTCTGGGGCTAAGTGATGTAGGCCCTTGAAAGTGAGGAAAATTGGTTAGATTTGCTATACAGATCTATGGGGTACTAGGAGTTGATGGATTCAAAGAGGGAACAATGGAAGAGATGATTTTGGCAGAACATTGCGAGTGGAGAGGAACAAGGTGGGTATCAAAACAACTGGTGAGGAAAAAGTTACAATAGTGAGCTGTAATTAGGACCTGGACCTGGATTTTGCCATTGTGATAGATTTTTAAATAAAGTTCTGTGGGAAGCAATAGGCTTTGTTGTGGCTTGTATGTTGAGAGAGTTAAAAAGGAAGGTGTCGAAGATGACGTTCAGGTTGTGGCCCTGCTTACAGGGAGGAGGATGGTGTCATCAACAAAAGTGGCATTCTAGGGTACTGCTGAAAATTTGGAACTCTGCATTTTTACCCATGTTGAGCTTATGCAGATGATGAGTCATCCAGGATGAACTGTCTGAAAGAGATGGAGGAATGTGACAGCAATCTGTAGGAAATAGATGCAGTGTAGAGCTGATCCAAAATGAACAACAAAAAGAATGAGAGCAAAAATTTCAAATCCCTTTACATTCCACGGGTTTGGAACAATATTTCATTTATCTGATGTTTTTCATGAAAATTATATTAAAAAAAATTGGTTTCAAAATGTTCATTTTGGAAAAAAAAAATCATTTTCTCAAGTTT
This sequence comes from Malaclemys terrapin pileata, assembly GCF_027887155.1. NCBI lineage: Eukaryota > Metazoa > Chordata > Testudines > Emydidae > Malaclemys > Malaclemys terrapin. The sequence goes on from NC_071506.1 coordinate 247,518,333, forward strand.
TTTTGGCTTTTGTTTTTCTGCCCTCTTCTCCCCACTTCTCTTGTTTCTTTCCATTACTTTTTTTCTTCTCTTCCCAACTTTTTAATTTTTTTGCCACTGAAAAAAGGGAAGGAAAAACAGAGACCTGGAGAAAGGTAGAATGAATGGGACATTTTTCTTGGTTTGTTTTGTCTGATTTTGTTGAATACATGGAAAGTTTTGAAAAAAATGAATGTTTTTCACAATTTTTTATTTTGAAACAAGGCCATTTATTCACACACAATATTTTTCATTAGAAAAATTTCAATCAGATCTAGTTCAATGAGTTAGTTTATATTTTGGACCTGTCTGTAATTAAATAAATGAATGAACCATTTTTAAATAAAAGAGTAGTTCATGTTGCACAAGGATCTTTTCTTACTTAATAAAGGCAAAAAAAAAATAGAGAGACTAAGAAAAATATTTAGGCATAGACTGTGCCAAGCCTTGTATGTGTATGTGTGCATGTCATTTAAGGCTCTGATCTGGCATAGCATTATCACACATGCTTAACTTTAAGCACATGAACGCAAGTAGTTCCATACTCACATGCTTAAGTTCTTTGCAGGACTATGGCATTAATGTGCATTTACCACAGCGTCACTGTGGGTGGTAACTAAGCAGTTGAGGCCTTTTCTGCAAAGAATTGTAGGACTCGACCTACTGCCATGTGCAGTCCCAATATATTTTTCTGGGGATGCTGGAAATTAAGTAAGTAATTTAAATTATCGTGTTAGGGAGGCAAAATATTTCTTATGTCTTTAGTGCATATTAGAGATATTGAATAGGAAACATTCAAATTTATAGAGATGTTGCAAGTCCTAAAATGTTTTGTGTATAATGATATGCATGCTTTGATTTATATACTGTCCTCTCTCTATATATTTATATATAATATTTTAGGGATAGAGTTCATTTCTATCAATCATACTGGATGGGTCTGAGTGCCTTTGATCCTGACAGAGGGTTTACTTGGAGTGATGGCTCTCCAGTGAGTAATTCCTTGTTTTGCACCAGAGTTGGCTTTCTGAATTTATCCTATTGTTTTTATGCAGTCTTTACTCAACTTATTTCTGCTTCTGCCCTTCTTCCATCTTAAGCTACCCTGTGTGATCCCACAACAGTATTTACATGGGGCAATACATCTGTTACTCACCACTGCAGGATTTTTTACAGTGGAAGTTGATCAGTGATCATCACTATTGTAGCTGCATAATTTAGTAGCTTTAAACAGCTCACTTCAAGCATTATTTTCTTTGCATAAGCACTGAAAAATTTCTTACTGCTTTGGAAAATCTAAAAGTTTGCCAGGGCCATGAAGAGATTTCCAACCTTACCAGCTGGAGCAGATGCAGAACTTGGATTCTTTGCAATAGTAGATGTCTAATATTCAGGGCCTTATAGAGAATATTCAGTGTCTTAGTTTTCAGATGGAGGGGGATCTAGTACAAAGTACAAGATTTTGCCCCACTGAAGAGATCACATTTAGGAAAGGGCAGGAGCCCTATTGCTTGGGATGCTTTCAGCCAGATGACAAAGCACTTGAAAATACTCAATAGGGAACAATCCTGCACTAGCCCCAGGGGCAGATGGAATAGGATGTCAGAATAACAAGGTTTTCTCCCCTCTAGCTTCTTTCATTTCCCTGCTTTGTAGAAAGGTCCTCCTGGGGTGTGGCACTGCTCCCCCAGGATGCAGGCCTCAGCCTCCTCCCCACTCCATTCTATGCATTATCTTTCCTGTCATTCCTCCAACTCTCACTATTATTACTATTATTGTTGTTGTTGTTGAATGTTTATATTGTGCTAGAGGCTGTACAAACAGATGGAATGTGGTCAGATGATGTTTGCCCCTTGGCTCTTGTGGAACAAAACAATGGAACAGAAATGGCCAAGCTCCAGCAAAGAGAGACTGTTACAATCAAAAAGCCGAAAATCACTAAAAAGTCCCAGTGCATGCTGTGGACTGTGGCTGAACTGCTTTGAGAGCTGGGCTTGGTTGGATACTTTCTGAGACATCCCAGGATTGCCTCTCTTTTTAAGTTGTTTGTCTGGGTTACTGATGGCTCCTGGAAGGACTGCTGTGAACAGCCTAGTTTCCCATGTATTCAGTAGTATCAAACCCAGAAAGGGGATGCTGAGATCAAAGTGCTTTGGAGGATAGGTTCATTAATGGCTATTAGCCAAGATATTCGGGGACGCAAACCCATGCTCTGGTATCCCTAAGCCTCCTCCAACTGTTAGAAATTGGGACTGAACAATAGGGATGGATCACTCAATAATTGCTTTGCTCTGTTCATTCCCTCTGAAGCATCTGGTACGGGCCATTGTCAGAAGACGGGATACTGGGCTCTATGGACCATTGGTCTGACCCAGTGTGGCCATTCTTATGTTCTGAGTACCTTTCATGGTAGCCCTAAATAGAGTACATTTGAGTAGTCTAGTCTGGAGATGACTGTCTAGCTATGGTGACTCCTGCATATAAGAGGAAAGGTGCCAACAAAAATGGTAAAAAGGAACGCCCAAAAGTCCTGGCAATAACATTCGATCAAAATGAACCAATCAAAACACATTGGCTCCACTCATGGATACTTTATTTAATCCTAGCAACATCTGAATTTGTTACTAAAACAATGTTTGTAACATTGTCAAAAGACTGGAGACTCCCTAATTGGTTCTGTTTGTTTAAACAAAACAGTTTGTACAAGTCTCTTTGTCTTAATCTTTTACTTACTGTTATAAATCATTTTATATCACAGGTCAAACTAATCTTTTGTTACCTTTCACCTATTTAATAGACTGGAATCAGCAAAATCTAAACTGGAACTATACGGCCCAATGTTAATCTTGGGTTGAATCATCCAAAGAGACAATCTTCTCCCCCCCATCCCAATAGTAGCAAAACTACATTGTCCCACATTGCTCAATCTTTATAGCCCATGTCATGACTGGTATCTTTGTTGGCAGGGGCTAGGCACAACTTCTTCAGTTCATTAATGTGGCTTGTAAATCAGGTGGAAGAGTCACACGGTGTTCCTCCTTCACCTGGCAAGAGCAGAGTATGCTGTTTCCCTAATAGTCCCAGCCTTTACTGTCCCAATGGGTGCAAGATTTAAGAGCTGAAATCAAACTGGGTCCCTCTGCCCTTGCAGAGCACAACCATCGTTCTTCTTTGAAAGGAAAATAGTCACAGAGTTGTGTTTCTACCAAAAGGTAAACTATGAAAACTGGGCAGATGGAGAACCCAATAATTATGACGGAAATGAAAAATGTGCAATGTTCAATGGATACACTGACATGCAGTGGAACGATATGTTCTGTGAAACTTTGGATAACTGGGTTTGTCAAATAAAAAAAGGTAGGATGTCTTCTTTCTTTAAATTAGAATATTAAACAAAAACAGTCGAGTCTGTTTCATGGACTGTTCATAAGGCTACATACAAACAGAGCAATGTAACACAGTGGGTATAAAGCGGGAGGTGGTAATGCAAACCTCTAAATTAAATTTAGACATACAGATGCTCAAAAGGCTCCCTTCCATTATGACTTTGACCATTACTTCACTCACGCTTCTTGGCCTGATGAAGAGACCACAAGATAGCAGGATCATCCAGCTGATAGTGCCAATTTAATGAAAAACTTTTGGCTCTGTTAAGGGGTTGGGAGGATTCTGAGTGTTAACATCTATTAGCTGTTGCAACTTCCAGATTGATGGAACGTATTTCAGTGAAAAGATATTGAAACCTAGTGTGTGCTTAAGGACATCAAAATACTATTCATTTCACTCTAAATGGAAGACATCATTTCACTCTAAACAGGAGTAATGGATTTCACCACCTGAAACATATTTTAAGACACACATTTTAAAGTAGCTTATGGTCTGATCTATACTCTGTATTATCAATATCTGAAATCCAATACTTGGAGGACAAGAATATGTTCTTTAAGCTTAATCATTGATTGGACCTAAAATGATATTTTGCTGACTGTTAAACATGGTCATATATTCTTATTAATTATATGTCAATACATGGAAAATGTATTAAATAATGCTGGGGTTTATTTTCTTATTCCACATTAAAATGATAATTACAGTATTAATAAATGTCATTGACAGAACATGCATGCGATAGATAACACATTCAGATTTTATTTTATTTTACAGGAGCAACATTAAAACCTGAACCAAGTACCACATTTGGTAGGTTTTGTATTTCCTGTTACCAGAAAAATGTTACCATATAATGGTTCTAACCTGTTGTAGAGATACTGTATATGTGCCTTCATTATTTATCTTGCAGAATATACATATAAAGTCAGTGAAGATGGATGGGTTATATATGAGGACAAGGCGTACTATTTCAGCCATGAAACTTTGCCTATGGAAAAAGCCCGAGAGTATTGCAAGAAGAATTCTGGAGATCTTGTTATCATTGAGGGTGAAAGTGAAAGAAAGTTTCTGTGGAGATATGTAAGAAACGTATTTACTACTTCAGAAATGGGTAATTCAGTGCAGCACACCCAGACACTTGTCACAATCTGCTTCTGAAACACTGGAGCGTGTGTACTGTCATGCCATATATTTGCACCACCTTGTCAGGCCCTGAAGGTAACATCCAGCAAAGGTCAGGGCATGTTTGCACTTGGAAATGTACTGAAATAAGTACTCTGGAACATTTATCTTGGTATATTTCCAAGTGTGGATAAGTCCTCAGCTACTTTACAAGAAGTCAAATACAATGCAAACTAACTGTTGCTAGCTTCTAGAGCTGTTCCTTTGTTAAATATTTTTGACTAAATCGGGCATGCAAAAATCTGACATTGAGTTACTGAGCTGTCAGCATATGTAAAAATTTCAAAGTGGTACAATCATGGGATGCAAGGGAGCTGCTGAAACCTCATTTCATATAAAATCATGGAGTCATGGTCTGAAAGAGGTTTTGTCTCTGCTATTTTGCAACATAAATTGAGGCGAGGTGGAGGAGGAGGTGGTGAGCCATGGATTTACCATTTTAAAGGATTTTAACTGAGACAACTGAGAATTAGAGTTGGCTGGGAAATTAGTTTATGCAGCAAAACAAAGTATTTTTTATGTTTGTCAACAATGTTCTTTGACATTTTTGTTAAAAATCTAAAAGATAAAAAGGGTTGGGTTATTTCAATTGAAACCTGGACATTTTTTTATTATGATTTTTTCCCCCGCAAAACTTTCCATATTGTAGAAAAAAACATTCTATGACAATAATAATAAAAATATTGTGATGGAAAATTTTCAACCAGCACTTCAGAGAACTCTCCTAAACTCTTCCAAAATGTACTTTTGCTTCATTTTAAAATTTGCCAGCCAGGCAGGTTTTCCTATATCCTAACAGCTTTTCCTCTGTTTCATTTTCATCCTGATCTACTTTTCTTTTTTACTTTAATATTGGCAATCAGGTGAAGGATTTGTAGTCTTCAGATATAATCCATAATATGGCAAAGTGCCTCCACCATCAGCAAGATAAGAAATCATTGCTGACAATGCATGCTGTACAGTAGGCACTAAACCAGAATTACAGCTATTTCGTTACATTTAATTAAATTTTTATTTTTGTTTTAGAGTTTCTATTATGACTTTGGGGATTCCCTTTATATTGGTTTAAGTGTGAGCCTTGATAAAAAGTTTAGGTAAGTAAACAATGAACATCAGGCTTGTAGAACATAGTACAACAAGTATTGTATTTAGCAAAGCTGTCCTTAAAGGGGCTATTACAGTTTCAATTTCAAAGGGGGATGGGGGTAAAACTTGTTTGGGGCTCAGTCTTGACACAATATTTCCAGAACATAACTTTTTTATTTAGAAAATAAATAAAAACATGTATTTTATAGCAGTTTTAGAGAGAAGTTGTTAGTGGATAGACAAAAATATTTAAAAGTTCAGCAATTTTGTTTGATCTGCAAAATTGTTTCTGCAAAGATACCCATCTTAGCTAATCCCCACTCTTGGATCTGTGTTCCTGTGCAGAACTCAGTTTCAAATTCTAATCAGTTGGTTCTCAACAGTGAGCCTTTTGCATCATTCCTTCTTACTTCTCAAAGGGTCAGATTTTTTCTGGCCATGGTTGATTATGGGTCTCTTCTGTGATCCCAACTAGCATTCCTAATCTCACATCCACAATGCTTCATCATGTGGTTTCTCTGACCCTATATGTTCTTTAGGCTTAGTGTTTGTCTCCTTACTTTGTTGAAAATCTTTTTCTATTTTCAGATTTTCACCTATACACTAATTCTCAGGTCTTGTGCTCCTGGCATAATCAACAGCGCTGGGGCTTCATCTCCTTTTATTCAAAATCTGTGCAGCATAGATGGCAGGTACAATAGGCCAGGGGAGGCTAAGCCTCCCCTGCAGCGCAGCCGTCAACTTACCATCTTTGAAAGCATGGATGCCCCTAGGCTGTGGTGGCCTCGCCTGTACTCTGCCCCAAGTCCTCCTCCCACTTTTCTACTGTGGCTCTGCCTGTGTTGCACCTCTTCCTGTCCCTGTTGCACCTCTCCCTGAGGCACCCGCTACTGGCCAAGTCCCTCCTCTCCTCCATCCCCCTACCCTGAGGTGCCAGCTGCTCATTGAATCTCTCCCCTCCTCCACGGAGTGGAGCAATGAAGCGAGCGGCGGGCAGTGGAGGTCTTGGGGGAGCGGGATAGAGCGACTCAGTGAGCAGTGGGAAGGGGTGGAGGCAGGGAAGGACTCAGTGAGTGGCAGGTGGGGGCTCCTTTGTGGGAGGGGAGATGGAGGAGGAGAGGGACTCGACATGTAGGGTGGGTCTTGGGCATGTGGCATGACTCAGCGAGCTGCAGGTGAGGGGGCTGAGTATGAGCGGAACTGGGGGTGGAGTGTGGGTGAGGCCTTGGGGGAGGAGGTCAAGCTGGGGTGGAGCACGAAGTGAGACCATGGTCCAGATACCGGAGGAGCTTCCGGCACCTGGGCCCGCCTCCCCAAATGCCAGAGTCATGTGATGCCCATGCTGTGCAGAATGTCTTTTCCCCATGTTGACTTTGTTTCCCTATATATTAGCATGCCAGCTTCAGCTCCAGAGTTCACAGTGAGCCATCAGCCACAAAATTTAATACCTGTGAATTCACATTCCTTACCTAGAAGGTTATTTTCTGGTGGCAACGATTTCAACATTTAGAGTGAATAAGTTACAGGCTTTGATGACTTATTTGTTTTCTTATAAAATTCTTCAGTGATTGTACGGACAGCCCCTGAATTTCTTCCAAAGTGTTGGTGAATTATATTTTCCCATGTCAATGGGGATCCAAGAGGTCCTTCTCTACTCCCAAGGTCTGTCTTTTCAAACACCTTTCTTTTTCCATCTATGGCCATGGACCGAGAGACAAAGTGTTATGGTGCCATCTACTGGGACATTTGGTTATGAGTCAGTCACTCTGAGCCTCATCTTCAGCCACTCGCTCCACTACTCAGGGTGCCTCATTTGTGCAGATGACTTTATTTGTCTGACTTTCATTAGCATTAATGGAAGTCCATCTAATGGACTGTCGTTCCAGGGGCAGTCCTGCCTTCTCGATCTACTGTTTCGTACACCCACTGTCTGGGCAAATTACTTCCTGGAAATTCTGTTTGCTGCAGTCTATTCTTCTCCCATTCTGTGTTTCACCCTCCTTCTTGCCTGGTGATGTGCTGCTACTTGTCAGTTATAATAGTTCTCTCAGTTTCTTTCATATTGTTTCTTTCTCTATGGCTCTGGAAGTGTCGCTGACAAGAAACAGTATGTTTACAGTTATGCATTGTGTTGTATTTCCTATTAGAATTTTACTTGTAGAGACATCCAGAGAGTTGTGTTGGCTCAAAAACTGGGAATGTTCTGAGCTGGGTATCTTTGAAGAAAAGATGCAAATTGCTCACCTGTAGCTAATGCTCTCTGCTGATAGGCAGCCTTGGCAGATTACTTGCCCATCTCCTCCCCAGAGAGACTTTTTTCATCTTTAATTAGCTTTTATTTTGGGAGTATTTCACCAACCACTAAGATAAGAAGTGATTATGTCATTGCTGAGAGCAGCATGCATACAGTGAGGGTGTCTGAGATGCCCCCTACTGGAGACTGTCATTCACGACCTGCTTGGGGCCAATGGATTAGGCTTTGAGTTGAGGAAACTTCCACTAGATCCACATGTAGGGGCCCTGACCCAACAACCTACAGAGATGTATGTGTCCAGAGAACAACAATTACAGGCAATTATCTCAGCTAGCTGTTTTAGTGATGTGTTGTGATCCATGAACTCTGAGAAAATATGCAGGTGGGGAAATAGAATGTATTGATATGAAATGTATTAGTATATCTATCTAAATAAGGTACATAGGACATTCATTTAACACTGAGCTGCTATACTTTAAATGAATGTAGTTATTGTGAACACAGGGCTAATGTAAGTTAAAAAAACAAGAGACTATTCTCTACTTGAGCTCCAGGACTTTGGCCATATGATTTCCATTAATATGAATGAAAGTCACACATAAAGCTGTTGTTAGATGTTAGATGTTCTCTGTGTGCTGTCCCAGCTCTGCGCAGATAGTTGGCACAGTAAACCTTGATTGAACTGCCCAGTAACCACAGGCTCAGTTTGTAGTGAGTTGTGAAGGCACTTGGTCAGGTTTATTGTCAATGAAACACAGCCCTAATGCCCTTGTTCAATGGTTACAGGTACACTAACACATGTGTGCCCATTGCAATGGACTAGCTCAGTTAACGGTGGGACTTTCCATTATCCCCTGGGCCAGCCAAAGACACTCCCTCTGAGACTTCATTTTATACCCCAATACAAACAAGTTATGTATTGCCCCTCTGACATAGTTAGTTACTGCCCCCTGACGTGGGTTGTTACCACCCATTATCTTGTATATGTTGGTTGAATCAAAATATCTTCTATCCATCACACTGTCATCCTGACCTTATCTTTAGGAGGGGTCAGTATGTTCTCATTATCTTTGGAGGGGAGTGTTTGTACCATACTTGGTATGGGGTGTTCTGGTACCACCTTTCTGGAATGTGTTTGTGTGAGTGTTCTGTGCCTAGCACTTCTTAGGAATGTGTGTGTTTCTGCAATATCTGCCCTGTTCTTGCTAGATTCTGTGAGCAGACCTGTCTCTTGCTCACAACCAGGCTTTGCTTTATATCAGCAAAGCTTTGACCACTACTTTAGCCCAGGCTTCTGGCTTCCCATCAGGCCCCTGATACAAGGGCTTACATCTCAGGCTCTCTTCCTACTACAAAAGGCATGTTTACCAAGCTGACTTTTTGTTGTTTAGCTAGAATTTCTGTAACATAAAATCAAATGATTAATGTGGCCTTAAAAAATAAAAATTGATCTATCCCGTAACTACTGCTACATTGTTTCTTTTAGCTGGATCGATGGAACCCCAATAAACTATGTAGCCTGGGCTCCAAATGAACCTAACTTTTCAAATAATGAAGAAAACTGTGTGGTCATGTATACCCGTACAGGTGAGTATAGTAATATTTCAGTGTTGTAACAGCTCTGCACTGTGTGACATAGGTGTGTGTGTGATACACATGTTTCATGTAAAGTCATTTATTATATTAAGTGGGTTGATAGTGAGATTTTCAACAGTATCTAAATGACTGTGGAGCATAAATCACACTAAGACAGTCCAGGCACTTTTTAAAAAATGTCACCTTTTGTGGACATGGCACTGGACTGGGACTCAAGAGACGTGGTTCAATTCCTGGCTTTACCAGAAATTTTCTGTGTGACCATGGGCAAATCAGTTAAACGCTCTGCCTCAGTTTCTATCAGAAAACAGAGATAAAAACATTTTATTTTTTCGATACTTCGTCTTATCTATTTAGAGCATAAGCTTTTCAGGACAGGAACAGTCTCTGACCATGTGTTTGTGTAGTCCCTAACAAAATAGGGCCCCAACCTTGGTTGGGACCCATACACACTTCTATAACATAAATAATTAATAACAATTTATAAATATTTTATAATACAGAAGAGGGGGAAGGAGAATTGATATCTAATATATCCAAGTCATGTAGTCTCTCTGCACCTCAGTCCCTCATGTGTAAAATAGAGATGAGAATAATACTACTACTTCCCTGTCTTGCGAGGATAAATACATTACAAGTTGTGAGGTGCTCAGATATTATGGCGGGGGGATCAGATAAGAATCGGAGGTTGATAGTGATAGAGATAACACACTAAAACAAATTGCAAGAGTAGTTAACCTACTATAGTTCTATGGTAGAAAATGATTTATGTGCCACTGCAGCTCCTTCTTTATCTGCAGCTAGTGATGGTTTCATATATTAAGAAGAACAGGAGTACTTGTGGCACCTTAGAGACTAACAAATTTATTAGAGCATAAGCTTTCGTGGACTACAGCCCACTTCTTCGGATGCATATAGAATGGAACATATATTGAGGAGATATATATACACACATACAGAGAGCATAAACAGGTGGGAGTTGTCTTACCAACTCTGAGAGGCCAATTAATTAAGAGAAAAAAAAAAAAAAACTTTTGAAGTGATAATCAAGCTAGGCCAGTACAGACAGTTTGATAATAGGTGTGAGAGTACTTACAAGGGGAGATAGAGTCAATGTTTGTAATGGCTCAGCCATTCCCAGTCCTTATTCAAACCGGAGTTGATTGTGTCTAGTTTGCATATCAATTCTAGCTCTGCAGTCTCTCTTTGGAGTCTGTTTTTGAAGTTTTTCTGTTGTAATATAGCCACCCGCAGGTCTGTCACTGAATGACCAGACAGGTTAAAGTGTTCTCCCACTGGTTTTTGAGTATTTTGATTCCTGATGTCAGATTTGTGTCCATTAATTCTTTTGCGTAGAGACTGTCCAGTTTGGCCAATGTACATGGCAGAGGAGCATTGCTGGCACATGATGGCATATATCACATTGGTAGATGTGCAGGTGAACGAGCCCCTGATGGTATGGCTGATGTGATTAGGTCCTATGATGATGTCACTTGAATAGATATGTGGACAGAGTTGGCATCGGGGTTTGTTACAAGGATAGGTTCCTGGGTTAGTGGTTTTGTTCAGTGATGTGTAGTTGCTGGTGAGTATTTGCTTTAGGTTGGGGGGTTGTCTGTAAGCGAGGACAGGTCTGTCTCCCAAGATCTGAGAGAGTAAAGGATCATCTTTCAGAATAGGTTGTAGATCTCTGATGATGCGCTGGAGAGGTTTTAGTTGGGGGCTGAAGGTAACAGCTAGTGGTGTTCTGTTATTTTCTTTGTTGGGCCTGTCTTGTAGGAGGTGACTTCTGGGTACTCGTTTGGCTCTGTCAATCTGTTTTTTCACTTCAGCAGGTGGGTATTGTAGTTTTAAGAATGCTTGATAGAGATCTTGTAGGTGCTTGTCTCTATCCGAGGGATTGGAGCAAATGCGGTTATATCTTAGAGCTTGGCTGTAGACAATGGATCATGGACTCCTCCGGACGGTCGAAACAACAGACTGGATTTCTACATAGATTGCTTCCGTCAACGTGCAAAGGCTGAAATTGTGGAAAAGCAACATCACTTGCCACATAACCTCAGCCATGCTGAACACAACGCCATCTACAGCCTCAGAAACAACCCTGACATCATAATCAAAAAGGCTGACAAAGGAGGTGCTGTCGTCATCATGAATAAATTGGAATATGACCAGGAGGCTGCTAGACAGCTCTCTAACACCACATTCTACAGGCCATTATCCTCTGATCCCACTGAGGATTACCTAAAGAAACTACACCATCTGCTAAAAAAAACTCCCTGACAAAGCACAGGAACAAATCCGTACAGACACATGCCTAGAACCCCGACCAGGGGTATTCTATTTGATACCCAAGATCCATAAACCTGGATATCCTGGACGCCCCATCATCTCAGGCATTGGCACCCTAACATCAGGCTTGTCTGGTTATGTAGACTCTGTCCTAAGACCCTACGCTACCAGCACTCCCAGCTATCTTCGAGACACCACTGACTTCCTGAGGAAACTACAATCCATCGGTGATCTTCCAGAAAACACCATCCTGGCCACTATGGACGTAGAAGCCCTCTACACCAATATTCCACACAAAGATGGACTACAAGCTATCAGGAACAGTATCCCTGATAATGTCACAGCTAACCTGGTGGCTGAACTTTGTGATTTTGTCCTCACCCACAACTATTTCACATTTGGGGACAATATATACCTTCAAGTCAGCGGCACTGCTATGGGTACCCGCATGGCCCCACAATATGCCAACATTTTTATGGCTGACTTAGAACAACGCTTCCTTAGCTCTCGTCCCCTAATGCCCCTACTCTACTTGCGCTACATTGATGACATCTTCATCATCTGGACCCATGGAAAAGAAGCCCTTGAGGAATTTCACCATGATTTCAATAATTTCCATCCCACCATCAACCTCAGCCTAGATCAATCCACACAAGCGGTCCATTTCCTGGACACTACTGTGCTAATAAGCGATGGTCACATCAATACCACCCTATACCGGAAACCTACTGACCGCTACACTTACCTACATGCCTCCAGCTTCCATCCAGGACACACCACACGATCCATTGTCTACAGCCAAGCTCTAAGATATAACCGCATTTGCTCCAATCCCTCGGATAGAGACAAGCACCTACAAGATCTCTATCAAGCATTCTTAAAACTACAATACCCACCTGCTGAAGTGAAAAAACAGATTGACAGAGCCAAACGAGTACCCAGAAGTCACCTCCTACAAGACAGGCCCAACAAAGAAAATAACAGAACACCACTAGCTGTTACCTTCAGCCCCCAACTAAAACCTCTCCAGCGCAAAATCAGAGATCTACAACCTATCCTGAAAGATGATCCTTTACTCTCACAGATCTTGGGAGACAGACCTGTCCTCGCTTACAGACAACCCCCCCAACCTAAAGCAAATACTCACCAGCAACCACACATCACTGAACAAAACCACTAACCCAGGAACCTATCCTTGTAACAAACCCCGATGCCAACTCTGTCCACATATCTATTCAAGTGACATCATCATAGGACCTAATCACATCAGCCATACCATCAGGGGCTCGTTCACCTGCACATCTACCAATGTGATATATGCCATCATGTGCCAGCAATGCCCCTCTGCCATGTACATTGGCCAAACCGGACAGTCTCTACGCAAAAGAATTAATGGACACAAATCTGACATCAGGAATCAAAATACTCAAAAACCAGTGGGAGAACACTTTAACCTGTCTGGTCATTCAGTGACAGACCTGCGGGTGGCTATATTACAACAGAAAAACTTCAAAAACAGACTCCAAAGAGAGACTGCAGAGCTAGAATTGATATGCAAACTAGACACAATCAACTCCGGTTTGAATAAGGACTGGGAATGGCTGAGCCATTACAAACATTGACTCTATCTCCCCTTGTAAGTACTCTCACACCTATTATCAAACTGTCTGTACTGGCCTAGCTTGATTATCACTTCAAAAGTTTTTTTTTTTTTTCTCTTAATTAATTGGCCTCTCAGAGTTGGTAAGACAACTCCCACCTGTTTATGCTCTCTGTATGTGTGTATATATATCTCCTCAATATATGTTCCATTCTATATGCATCCGAAGAAGTGGGCTGTAGTCCACGAAAGCTTATGCTCTAATAAATTTGTTAGTCTCTAAGGTGCCACAAGTACTCCTGTTCTTCTTTTTGCGGATACAGACTAACACGGCTGTTACTCTGAAACCTTTCATATATTAAATCACCTCAAGAGGCATCTTTAACTCACATATCAAACTTTATAAGCTTTTTTGACATTTTTCAGTCATAGATTAGTATTGTTTGCTCACTTAACCCACTTCCCTCCTTTTCTTTTCTCCATTCCTTTTTGATCTGCACTGTTCTTGAGTACCGACTAGCTGTACAAAGCAACTCCCTGTTAAACAGGTGTTGCCCTACAAGAGTTTGTTTACATACAGCCACTGCATATGTTTGGCTATAGAATGAGAGAGAGGCTTGTGGGGTAAGCGCTAACTGATACTGCTTCAAAAAGGTTCCAAGATCCCTATCCCAAGCATAGGACATTAGTGGTGTGGCTCTGTGGAGGCAAACACTTTAGGAGAAAAACAGTTACGAGAGGTAACTTCTTTTTATTCTGGGAAACAGGAGGATTGTGTATGAAGTAACTCCTGTTTATGAAGATTGTCTTTAATCCAGTTGTATGTCGTACATGGAGACTCTTTAACATCTTTCTGTTAGGGCTAGTAAAAAATGTTCCTTGAAAATTGTTTTTCAGTGGAAAATTGGGGTTTCAATTACACAACATTTTTTTGCAAAAAGGGTCTGTTTTCATAGAAAATTTGGATTTTTCATCAAAAAGTAAACACTCAAAAACTTAAAAAGGGTTGGGGGGGCGGGGTTTGTCTGAAAACCAAACGTATTTTGATTCTGAATGTCACTGAGATGCCACCTGAGCATTGTAGTTTGGGAGTTTCATGTCCTTATTCTTCCCTATGGGCTGTGCCCCCAGCCAGACTTCATCTCTACTGATCCACTTGGGCCATGCAACTGCATGGTGCACTTTCCCCTCATCAAGAGATGTAGTCTGACCAGGAAGCCTGGCCTATAGAGGAGAATGGGTAGGTGTTCAGATGAAATATTACACATTTAGGTTTTTTTTGACAAACACTTGAAATTTTCCATGGAAATTATGAAAACAATCTTTCTTTTTCAACAAAATTTTCCTGGGATCTGTGACATTTTGGGGACCACCCAGATCAGTAAGTGGCTCCGTCACCACCTGTCTTGTAAATTAGGGGCCTTAATACTATGCTATTATGGTTCAGGGCCCTGAAACCAGTAGTCAGCCCTCAAGCATAAAGGTCTCACCCTGGCTTCCACCAGCCTAGTCAATCCTTGCAGGGTGTCACCAACAGCCCTACTGGTCCTGAGTCTTCCCAAATCCGTCCTTCCTGAGTTCTTAACTACCAGACACTCGGACTTTTCTCTTTGGGTTCGTCACCCTTGAAGGTGTGAAAAACAGCCCTCTCCTCATTATCAGTTCACCTTCATACACTCATGCCAGACGTTTTGTACAACAGAGACCTGCTTGGGAGAAACATAAACAAAAATGTATTTAATAGAAAAATCGCAGATTCAAAGATGAACGAGTAAGGGGAAGCAAACACACACAAGTTACACAGAAAATACACATAAAGATGCAACCACAGGTGTTATACTTTCTAATGAGATAAATTCCCTTTTCTAGTACAAGTTACCTTTTGTCTTTGAAGAGTTTCCCAGCATGCCCCCTGTCATAAAGTGGATCCAGCATTTTACATACAGCTTTCCACTTAAAGGTCTGCTCCTCAGTTTCTGGATACCTTTCACTTCAAATCCCTTCCCTTCTTATAGAGTTAGCAGGGTTTTTGTTTGTTTGTTTGTTTTTTTAATTTTCTCTCCAATTATGATGATTCACAGTAGGGGAAATTCCCTTCTTTCTTAGTTTTCCAAGACTGGTGTTTTCTTTTCAGTTTTAAGCTGTTTCAGTGTTGTCCCATTAACTTTAATGGCCCACCATTTGCCTTTTTCTGGGTTGTACAATGTTAGGAACTTGGAATATTCTCATCTGCTCCTCCCTGTCTGATTGTTTAACCGCCCTGTGGTGAGGTGGAGGTGAAGTTGCACCAAAGTTACAATTATAATTTTTTCTCTCTCTCTCCACCACCCCATATGCATACATGCATAACCATAACTTGTATACGTATCTCAAAGTGACAATCAAGTTCAGAACATTACAAGCTTTCATAAAAGACCTTCCTTGATGTATTTTTATAACACAATAACATTGTATACAACCAGCTGATTCAACTGTTTATTCTTTGGGATTCATATCCCCTGTTCTCCCCCTAAGGTGTCTGAACCCTAAATGTTGCAGGGGGAAAATCCCAACTAACTGTACTTTCTATACTGTAATCACCAGAAGAAGGGGTAGATTTTCATTCCAGTCTTCATCTTGTCCAGTAATTTACTTTCCATATTTAATATGTTCCAGGTATGTGGAATGATCTGAACTGTGGTGCTCCAAAAGGCTTCATCTGTGAAAGGCTCAATACTACTACTCATTCAGTAGTTGTTCCCACATCACTTGCACCTCTAGGGGGATGCCCTCAAAATTGGTTTTTGTTTAATAACAAGGTATAGTAGCAAACATCTTCCATATATTTTATTTTATTTGCAAAAGAAACTGAACAAAAAATTATATTTTTGTCTTTTATTATTGTAGTATGGGTTTAGATTATCCGAAGTTGTGTTCTGATTGGCTGATCAGGCCATTCTGGTGACATTATATCCGTATTTAAATAATCTAAGAAATGAGTTTGTGAGTTACTATAGGTTTTAAATGGCTTAGGCACCATTCCTGCAATTACTTTGCAAATGCTTAATTTTAAAAAGATTGTATCACTAACCAAATGTGTGCTGTTTTGTTTGTAATTTATACTGGATGTATACTTTGATACATGTCCAGTGAGCAAAAGTGCCAGCTGTCGGCATGAACAGAGAATGTAAAGCTGCTTCTCAGTTAGAATGAATTCGAAGGAAAAAACCCCATAAATCTGTACAAAGCTTCCTCTTTCCCAATAGGATGTATTCAGAATTGCAGAATATAAACGCATGCCTTCCGGAATGGGTGTACATTGATTTGGAATTGCCCATTGATGCACAAAAAGTCGATATTTATGCAAGTACTTTTTGTCTCTCCACTGTGAGACAAATGTAGTACAACTTTATATTCACTCCCCCTTGCCTTGTTCTCTAAGATGCTGGTACCAGTAGATCATCCAGGAGACAGTGTGGAACTGTACAGAGTTCACTGTGGTGAACAATCACCTACAAGGTGTTAGCAGCAGCAGCATGTGAAAACATTGCCTTCTAGAGGTAGAGCTGCAGCTGTATCATCCTAGCAAACTCAAAGTCACATTTATACCAACTAAAAGTTCTTTGACTACAAAGGTATCAGCACTGTAGGAAGAACTTACTGTTACTACCCTGTACGTTATGGCCTGAAATGCTCAAATGAACAGAGATTGCACAGAAGGATATTTGACAGGTTACTGTTCAATGAGACATTCAAAATGTATCATCCACATTCCCTGTCAGACAAATGCACCAGTGGTACAAATAGTTACACTTTTACCATTGGTTGAAAAAGGTTGATGGAAGAAATACAAAAAGTGGGGAAAAAATGTAACTTTATCTCATGGGAAATTGTTTTCTTTCATAGTGCTTTTACCCCTCTCCTCCCCTTCCTCGCCTCTTCCCCCACTTTTCACTGGAATCTTTCTGTTGGATGAGGAGGGTTATTTATAGCCAGGACCAAATTATTTTGTTCTTTCACTGCTAATATGTGTATTTCCCTCACCATTTTTAACAGGCCAGAGGGTATTTCTTTATCTTTAGTCCTTTAATTGATAAGATAAAAGCTTTTCCTCCTCTTTTATTATATGCTTACTTTGTTATCTTACAGCCATATTCTGTTCTCCTAACCACTAATCAGTTAAGTTTCTCACTGGATGCTAAAGAAAAGGAGCTTTTATGTTAGTTCTCCAGTGTGCATATTTTCTTTTTGTAGATTCATAGATTTTTAAGACCAGAAGGGACCATTAGATCATCTATTCTGACCTCCTGTACAATGCCAGAAATTGATCTTGTTAATTTCAGATGCTTTTGATGTGAAATGGTATTAGATTACAGCCTTCAGCATACTTTTCTTTTTCAGTGTTTCAAAATATTCGGCTCCAGTGAAAATGAGCAATTGTCGTGGCATGCTGCACGAACGGCTTGTATAAATTTGGAAGGAAACCTGGCTTCCATACCAAGTGAAGAAGTGCAAGGTGCAATGTATAGGCCAGGGGTGGGCAAACCTTTTGGCCCAAGGGCCACATTGGGTATGGAAATTGTATGGCGGGCCATGAATACGCATGAAATTGGGGGTTGGGGTGTGGGAGGGGATGAGGGCTCCAGCTGAGGGTGTGGTCTCTGGGGTGGGTCTGGGGATGAGGGGTTGGGGGTGCAGGAGGGTGCTCCAGGCTGGGACCGAGGTGTTCTGAGGGCAGGAGAGGGATCAGGGCTGGGGCAGGGGGTTGGGGTATGGGGAGGGGGGTCAGGTGTGCAGGCTCCAGGCGGCGCTTACCTCAAGCAGTTCCCAGAAGCAGCGGCATGTCCCCCCTCCAGCTCCTATGCGGAGGCACGGCAAGGTGGCTCCCATTGGCCATGGTTCCCAGCCAATGGGAGCTGCGGGGGCCACACTTGGGGTGGGGCAGCGTACCGAGCCCCCTCGCTGCCCCTGCGTGTAGGAGCTGGAGGGGAGACATGCTGCTGCTTCCAGGAGCCATGCGGACTGGGGTAAGCTCCCAACCCTTCTCCCCAGCGGGAGCTCAAGGGCTGGATTAAAACATCTGGTGGGCTGGATGCGGCCCTTGGGCCATAGTTTGCCCACCCCTGGTACAGGCATTTTGGTATTAGATGAGAAATCAGCTAATCCCCCTAACATACAAATTAAAGATTTAAAGCTTCAGTTTTTATAATAGAGCCTGCTACTTTCGCTTAAAACTAATAATTAATGGACACTTAAGTTAGCTGAGAAAAATGTAATTTTGATAACATTTATGTGCATGTATTAGTGGCTTTCCTAAGTCACCTTTTTAAAAGTCCCAGCCTTGGAGGAATTAGTAGCAGATAGACTGGTGTTGCAAGTGCTGTAATGCTAAAATTTGAAACTTGGAGCTTGTCCTATGATAGATTGTGTTTTTAAAATCCAAAACCACATGAAATCAGACTGTGCACATGCATAAGTACCATTCAAATTGATTAAATGTTGCAGAATCAGACTTAGGGAAAATGATAGCTAGACACTCCCAACTTCTGATTCAACTGCCAGGGAAACCATCTCAACTGTGAAATTGCTGGTCTAAAGTGATAAATCTATTAAAACAATTTTGTTTATATTTTATAACTATGATTCTCGCTCCGGATATTTTGGTGTCTTCATGCTTCACTTGTAAAAATGTTTGTTTTCCTTCAGCTTTCCTCATCACCCACTTCAAGGATGCCTCAACTGATACCTGGATTGGACTGAATGATATAAATTCTGAGTACACATTCCTATGGACAGATGGAAGTGGTGTCTACTATACAAACTGGGCCAACAGTTTCCCAAATTATCGCAGTCAGGTAAATGTGGATTGCAAATGATCATTAAACCATCGTACATTTGATAAGGTCAATCAAACCATATATAACTTGCACAATTTATTTCTTATTTAGACTTATTTCCATTAACTTTTTGCTGTTGAGAGTAGAATGGTCATGGTGCAGAGTTCCAGATCTTTTACTAGCAGAAAGGGATAGCTATGTCAGCTTACAGTAGAACCATGTGTTTGGAGCTTCATTTTCAAATATTTCTTTGCAAAAGCCCAGAACTATATTTGGTTGGTGCTTTCCTGGACATAAAGTATTTGCAGACAGTAAATGACACTCAGGGGGTTTATTTAAATTTATGTTTTAGCTTTTCTCTATGATACAATATGAATCCAAACAAATGGATGGAATAAGTCCATATTCTGCAAACCTTACTCAAATGAATAGACCCACTGACTTCACTGGGACTACTCAGGAAACTCACACGGGTAAAGGTTACAAGATGATCGGACAATAACTCTGTAACTTTGGAGCCTTGTAAGGGATTATTAGAATGAATAATAAAATTAAGAGGATGGTGTGTATTTGTAAATATCAGATGCAGATATGCACTCATGCATAAGTTATCATGAAATACAATTGTATGAATAAAATCCTCAAACGAAGAGGAATCTGTGCCTCTTGTTTTCATTCCCACCCCCTGCTCCCCCCCCATGCACTAACCACTAAACATTTCTTCAGAATAAGCTTCTGCTGTGGTCTTTGAAATTTTCCCCAGCATTATGTCAAGTTATTTTAATAGCAAAACATAATTGTGTGTGGTTCAATAATAAATGAAATGGTTAATGTGGAATAATGGCTGTAGTTCCATTTGTTGTGCTCTTACTTTATTGTCTTGACTAAGTATGTCTGCTTTTAACAATAAAAACATATAGCTGATAAGTGATCTGAGGTGAATGGGGTGAGCGGTCGCAACAGCACCCTGAACAATAGAGAAGTTGGTTTTAAAGGGGTGCCCCATGGGAGGCGATGCGATTTGGAAATACCATCACAACAACACAATCAGTTCTGTTGAAATATGAAGCAATTCAATAGATGATTAGATAATGTGGACCAGAGTGGATATAAATAGTGACAGACAGATACATAGCTGATTCAACCATGCAAGCTATCTGGGTCTGCAGATCCAGAAGGAAGAGGATTGTTTCTTGCTTGCTGTTTATTTATTCTTACTCATTTATGTATCATTTCCCCCCCCCCAGGCTGATTGTGTTGTTATGATAAAGGACCCCATTGAGGAAGCAGGGAAATGGAAAGATGTAGACTGCCAAATGAACAAAAGCTACATATGCCAGAGGAACACTGGTGAGTTCTTTCTCCCCAAGCTTCCAAGTTAATTGCATTAAAAACTTGACTGTGATTTTTAGATTGTCTTTATGGTTTAAATGCTGACTTTCCAAATACAGCACATCATCTTTGGCCTCTACATGAAATGAGTTTCACAGCCTTATGTGTTAACATTTTAACAAAACAAACATGTACACTGATCTGTAATACATGTAGCAGCCTGGCCTATAGAAAAGACAGCATATGCCATGCAGCATCCTGCTCTTACATAGATACAAGAATGGGAGAGCACAGGGCCGGCTCCAGGCACCAGCCCTCCAAGCATGTGCTTGGGGCGGCACCTGGAGGGGGGCGGCGCTCACCCGGGGAGAGCGGGGCTGTGGCCAGGCTTGTCACCCTCTCCCGGAGCGCCAGCCGCCCGGGGAGAGCGGAGCCGCTGCCGGGCTTGGCACCCTCTCCTGCCGCGTTCCCCGCCGGGGGTGGGGGGGGGGGAGGGCGGCGGTAGGCTTTTTTGCCTGGGGCAGCAAAAAAGCCAGAGCCGGCCCTGGGAGAGCACCAAAGGCCAGAGCTGTTTCTCCTGCAGCCTGTTCTGACCTGGGACCCCTCCTCACAATGATGAGTAGCCCAAAGGGAAGCTTTATAAGAGTCCCCCTGCTACAACCCACCAGAACCACGAGGAGAGCGTGACTTGCTTTGGATGTGATGATTAGATTGGGTGATGTGGAGCGAGGTGGTTTTGAAAGGGTTGGATTAGGAGAAGGAGGAATTTTTTAAAGTGTTTCGTGCTCAGAGACAGTAGGGGTGGATGCTTGGAGTCTGTTGACTGATGTTCTGTGTGAGAGAGAAGGGTGGTTTGTGGATTAATTTGGAGGGCAGGATGAGGGAGGTGGGCGGCGGGGGGGGGAGGAGGAGGAGAGGCAGAGGGATAGTGTTCAGGCCCCAGATTTTGAAACCTAGCCTGGATTATATTCCCCTCACCATCCCCTCTCTGCCCATTTGCTGTTGGTGGGGTGTATTGGCTCTGCAGGCTCTCCTCCTCCTCCCATGCCCTGGCCACAGTCCAGCTAACTCTGACATGATGGTTAGTGGGTGAAAAGATTGTGCTTCCACTTAGTACATACAGCTGCATTAAAACGAATCACAATCCAGTGCATAGGGAGCCAAATGAGTATAAATCCATGGGAGAGTCTGGCTCAGTAACGGCCAGTCAGAGCAACAAGGACCATGGCTTTTTATAAAAGAACTGAGTCATGGTTTTTGTCACTGAAGTCCTGTCTGGGACGTGCATCCAGTCTTAATATCTGTTAGTGCTACCACTCTTAAGTGTTTGAATACTGCCGACATTTGTTGTTCGGTGGAACAATAAGTCCATGTACTACAAAATTACCTTTCCATGTGTTTGTTTTTTTACTACAGATCCTAAATTATATAATTTCCAAACAACAGTTCCAGTCTCTGGCTTTACCCTTTATGGTAACAGTAGCTATTCACTCATCAGTTCCAGAATGAACTGGGAAGAAGCGCGAAAAAACTGCAAGGCTGAATACTCAGAACTTGCCAGTATTTTAGATCCCTACAGCCAGTCATTCCTGTGGCTACAAGTGTTAAAAGTCGGGCAGCCTGTATGGATAGGTCTTAACAGCAATGTGGTAAGAACATCAAATAAGTGTGACTATGATGCTGCTGATCTATGTCAAATCAGACCTCCCACATTCCTTACTCGAGTGCTGTCTGCAGTTATTATCAAGGGCTCTGTTTGATGTGCTTGCTTTTGTCTCATAGTTGAGTAGTGATTGTGAAAGAACTCCCACTGTTCCTGTTAGCATGCTTCAAAAGCAGCTTAAACTATAGCTAGGGAATGGTGGGAACCATGGAAATGCGCATGGGGGAGACACAGAAAAGGGTATGTGAAGAAGAGATAAGCTGTGGATGGAATTATATACCTGTGGATACACAGTGATGTGAGGAAACCAATAGGAGAGTGGAAGCCATCAAAATGGTGGGGGAGGGAGAGAAGCCGTGGAAGAACATGGGGAGAGGTGCAGATGAGGAATCCTGGGAATGGGAGAAGGGACAAACCAACAGCAGGTGAAAGGGGTGTGTATTCCTTTTGAAAACAATGATTTAGCAAAATGGTTGAAGATCCCAAAAGCCTCAAGGCCTGATTCACTGAAGCTGGTGCCTGACTGATACTGAGGAAGGGCAGGCAGTGTTACTGTTGCTTGCCCTCCTTCGGAATTTCCATTGAATTGGTGCAATTTTAAACTCCAGGGAGAATGACAAGGGGATGTATTAAATCAACTTATCCCCTAGCTGCTCGGGTATCACTCCATTCCCAGTCCATGCCATCCTCTTTGCATTTCACTGGACCCGCAGACTATTGCAGAATGTGGGTTACAAGTGGTGTGGGCCACTTCAGGCTGCCTTTTTGGCAGACTTCTCTCCCCCAGATGCCTGCAGACGTATAGAACTCGGGCTTGGGAATACTTTGGGCTGAATTTACTGCAGAGGTTCATCACTGCCACTGTTTGTTCCAGTGGCTAGGGCTGCAGTGCTACCACATCTGTTTACTTACATTCTTAATTAGTTCTCACAACCATTTTGTTGGGAATCTTTAGTCCCTCCGTACTTTGAAGGAGGGGTTTAAATCTGACAGGGGAGGGGGTCAAGGATCTGCTACTCGCCCTCCCCATGATAATCTGCCCAAATTTGACTGAGTTATTAGCCTCTGAAAATTTCAGTTCACCCATGCTCAGCAGGGACTTGTTAGAGTTTGGCAGCTAAGTTATCCAGAGATTCCATCTGCTGTGGGCATGCTCCATTCCCTCACTGTGCCTGTGTGCGACCAGACTGAGCTTGTACCATTCCTTCTCCTCAGAGCAATTGCTCCATCTCTAGGCTGCAGGGCCAGAGCAAAGACCCTCCCTGCAATGCTCTGCCTGCCAGTCAGGAGCCACCGAGGTCCCAGGCACAGGAACCATGAGCAGGGAGTCGACCTTTCTTGTGCTCTCCTTGCTTGGCAGTGAGCAGGAGGAGTAGGAGGAAGCATGGCTGGAATGCACAGAGCTGAGCAGCTGAGCCTGGGGACAGTGGGATGAAGATACCAGGGTGAGGGGGTCAGACTGGGACAAAGAGTTGGAAAGGGTAGGCAATGGAGCTGGGGAAACATGAGGGACTGGAACTGGGTCAAGAAGCTGTGGCAGGGGCAGCAAGGCAGGGGATGGGACAAGGAGCCAAGGGAGGCTGAGGGGGGTGGGAGATTGAGATAAGGGTGCTGGGGTTGAAGAAACTAGGATGAGGAGTTCAGGAAGATGGAGAACTGGAACAAGAGGCCGGGGGAGGGGGGCCGACAGGCTGAGTCAAGGGCAGGCTGGGGAGAAAGAGAAGGAAGAAGGAGTCAGGCTTGGGGAGGTCAGAGGCAGAAAGTCTATGACCACTGCCCAAGGAACTTGAGCCTCAACATTCCACTCCTGTCAGCAAATTGTGGCAAAATTGGTTGACACATTTGTGCCTCTTCTCCCTGCAGTGGCTGGCCTACATAGAGGATAACAATCTACTACTGCTGTCAGTTACTCTGTTAGCTCAAGTAGCGGAGGTCTGTGCTGTGAAGCCAAAAGTTCTAGCCCTACCTATAAGACCAATGGGAATCAATATGGTTCCACATGGTGGAATTTGTGTTTTTTCAGTTTGCTTTAAACAAACAAAAAACTAGGAAAATACATTTAAAAAATGATGAATGTTAAGAATATTGCTTGTGCAACCTTAATTTGGACTCTTTCCACCTATGTGTTATGCTATCGTCTTTAATCATATGATCACATACTATTTTTTCCTATAGTATCCCTGCTTCATTCAGTACACAGCCTGGAAAGTGCTCATTGAATGACTTGAGGCTGTGCAGTGAATGAGGCTGTTGTCTGTAGGACCACGGAGACATATGTTGCAAACGTTGGAAGGTGTATGGTTGCAAGGATGGTCTCATGGTTTAGGTAATAGAATACTCTTGGAGAAATGGATTCTGTCTCTGCCCCAGAGTTCCTGTGTAATGCTGGATGAGTCACTAAATTAACATTTTCACAGGTGGTCAGTAAGTCCATATCTACACGGAATACTCGGAAGTTAAGGCAAATCAACTAAAGGTGTGAAATCAATGTGCACAAGTTAATCCTCCGTGTAGATGCTCTCTCTTAGGAGTAAAGTAACCTTAGCTCGCTGTAGCTTAATCCTCCTTTGAGCATCCATGTGGGAGTTTAATATACTTTAACTCAGGGGTAGGCAACCTATGGCACGCGTGCCGAAGGCAGCACGCGAGCTGATTTTCAGTGGCACTCACACTGCCCAGGTCCTGGCCACCGGTCCGGGGGGGTCTGCATTTTAATTTAACTTTAAATGAACTTTCTTAAACATTTTAAAAACCTTATTTACTTTACATACAACAATAGTTTAGTAATATATTATAGATTTATAGAAAGAGACCTTCTAAAAACGTTAAAATGTATTACTGGCACGTGAAACCTTAAATCAGAGTGAATAAATAAAGACTCGGCACACCACTTCTGAAAGGTTGCCGACCCCTGCTTTAACTTATGCATTTTAACATCACTCCTTTTGATTGATTTGCCTTAACTTTCCTTAGTATCCCAATGTAGACATGACCTAATTGTGTGTGTGTGCCTGTTTTCTGGGTGCCCGACTTGGGATATTTGGGGCCTATTTTGCAGAAGTCCTGAGCACTCACAGCTGCAACTGAAGTAAATGAGATCTGTGATCTGAACATACAAAGTGCTTTATAATGCTAAGTTACCCGAAAAATCAGGTCATATGCATCTGTCACGGCCACTCAAAATTAGTGAACACTTTTGACATTAATGTCTCTGTGCACCAGTTCCTGATCTGTCAAATGGGAATAATAATATCACTTCACCTCATTAATGTTTGTGAAGCACTCAGATACTATAGTGATGAGTATCATAAAAAAGCCCATTAGGAAGTGAATAATTCTGTTTTCAAAGCAGGATTTGAGTAGTGTGCCATAAATAAGGCATGGGGACATATATTGAACAATGAGGATAAAATCTAATTTTGAATAATTTCCCATTAGGTGAGCACCGTCCATTCTGTGCTCTGAAAGAAGCAGGCATCCTGTGGAAAAAAGTGTGTGATCATGTAATTAAAGATGATATCATAATGCATGCACACAAGGGGGCTGAATTAAGGTTTTATAGACTAACTTATTTCTGACATTTGAGTTTGTGACCGTAATGTTCTTTTTTTTTTTTTAAGACAGTTTTTGGATGCAATATTATCTTCATTGTCTTTTGTTTTTAGACTAGTGGCTTTTACAAGTGGACTGATAACTGGAGAATCAAGTACTCTAAGTGGGCCAGTGAGGAGCCAAAACAGAACTTGGCCTGTGTTTATTTAGATGTTGATGGGACCTGGAAGACAGGGTCTTGTGACGAAAATTACCTCTCTGTCTGTAAAAGGTCTGATGGTAAGCAACTGAATTTAGCAATTTTAATTAGTGAGCTTTAAGTTTAAATGCATTCAAGTCTTGATTATGACTACAATAGAACCTCAGAGTTACAAACACCAGAGTTACGAATTGACCAGTCAACTGCACACCTTGGAACTGGAAGTATGCAATCAGATAGCAGCAGAGACCAAAACAAACAAACAACAACAAAAAAGCAAATACAGCACAGTACTGCGTTAAATGTAAAGTACTAAAAAAATTTTTAGTTTTAAAAATTACAGTTAAAAAAAAAAGATTTGACAAGCTAAGGAAACTGTTTCTGTGCTTGTTTCATTTAAATTAAGATGCTTAAAGGCAATATTTTCCTTCTGTGGAGTAAAGTTTCAAAGCTGTATTAAGTTCAGTTGTAAACTTTTGAAAGAACAACCATAACGTTTTATTCAGAGTTACGAACATCCTCCATTCCTGAGGCATTTGTAACTCTGAGGTTCTATTGTGTGTGTGTATATATATATATATTTAAATAATGAATGTGACCGTTGACGTGTACTCTGCTCTAATATTGGTTTCTTTGAAGGAAATAGTCATTGATACAGTTTCTTGGTGCTTGACAGACGCTAACTAGTGAATTCTAAAGATTTTTCAAAGTTTATTCCACAAACTAATTGGTGCATTATGCCACTTTATTTTCAGTCTGTAAGCTATGGACCCACTGTTGCATCCCTTGCATATCCAAATACTCTGACTTGAATGAGAGTTTTGGATGCTCAAGAATTTCAGAATTAGGCCTTTTCTACTCAGCTACAAATCTGTCAATCCAACAGGAAGTATCAATGGAGATTTATTGGAATGTCTAAAATCAGCTGCCCCGGCTTCTCGGTTCCCCCCGGAAGCAAGGTCTAGCCGCCTGCGGCTCCCAGCTGGGAGAGGGTTCCATTCTCATCTTGGCTCCCAGCCAGGAGTGGGATCCAGCCACCCAGCTCTCCAGAGGAGTGGAGGGCAGCTGGGTTCTAGCTCCCTGGCTTTCTTGTCAATTTCATAGAATCATCGAATCATAGAATATGAGGGTTGGAAGGGACCTCAAGAGGTCATCTAGTCCAACCCCCTGCTCAAAGCAGGACCAATTCCCAAATAAATCATCCCAGCCAGGGCTTTGTCAAGCCGGGCCTTAAAAACCTCCAAGAGAGGAGACTCCACCACCTCCCTAGGTAACGCATTCCAGTGCTTCACCACCCTCCTAGTGAAATAGTGTTTCCTAATATCCAACCTGGAGCTCCCCCACTGCAACTTGAGACCATTGCTCCTTGTTCTATCATCTGCCACCACTGAGAACAGCCAAGCTCCATCCTCTTTGGAACCCCCCTTCAGGTAGTTGAAGGCTGCTATCAAATCCCCCCTCATTCTTCTCTTCTGGAGACTAAACAATCCCAGTTCCCTCAGCCTCTCCTCATAAGTCATGTGCTCCAGACCCCTAATCATTTTTGTTGCCCTCAGCTGGACTCTTTCCAATTTTTCCACATCCTTCTTGTAGTGTGGGGCCCAAAACTGGACACACTACTCCAGATGAGGCCTCACCAATGTCGAATAAAAGGGAACGATCACATTCCTCGATCTGCTGGCAATGCCCCTACTTATACAGCTCAAAATGCCGTTAGCCTTCTTGGCAACAAGAGCACACTGTTGACTCATATCCAGCTTCTTGTCCACTGTGACTCCTAGGTCCTTTTCTGCAGAACTGCTACCTAGCCATTCGGTCCCTAATCTGTAGCAGTGCATGGGATTCTTCCGTCCTAAGTGCAGGACTCTGCACTTGTCCTTGTTGAACCTCATCAGGTTTTTTTTTGGTCCAATCCTCTAATTTGTCTAGGTCCCTCTGAATCCGATCCCTACCCTCTAGTGTATCTACCACGCCTCCTAGTTTAGTGTCATCTGCAAACTTGCTGAGAGTGCAGTCCACACCATCCTCCAGATCATTAATAAAGATATTAAACAAAACCGGCCCCAGGACCGACCCTTGGGGCACTCCGCTTGAAACCAGCTGCCAACTAGACATGGAGCCATTGATCACTACCCGTTGAGCCCGATGATCTAGCCAGCTTTCTATCCACCTTACTCTCCATTCATCCAGCCCATACTTCTTTAACTTGGCTGCAAGAATACTGTGGGAGACCGTATCAAAAGCTTTGCTAAAGTCAAGGAATAACACATCCACTGCTTTCCCCTCATCCACAGAGCCAGTTATCTCATCATAGAAGGCAATTAGGTTAGTCAGGCACGACTTCCCCTTGGTGAATCAATCCAGACTGTTCCTGATCACTTTCCTCTCCTCTAAGTGTTTCAGAATTGATTCCTTGAGGACCTGCTTCATGATTTTTCCAGGGACTGAGGTCAGGCTGATTGGCCTGTAGTTCCCCGGATCCTCCTTCTTCCCTTTTTTAAAGATGGGCACTACATTAGCCTTTTTCCCATCATCTGGGACCTCCCCCGATCGCCATGAGTTTTCAAAAATAATGGCTAATGGCTCTGCAATCTCACCCGCCAACTCCTTTAGCACCCTTGGATGCAGCGCCTCTGGCCCCATGGACTTGTGCACGTCCAGTTTTTCTAAATAGTCCCGAACCACTTCTTTCTCCACAGAGGGCTGGTCACCTTCTCCCCATATTGTGCTGCCCAGTGCAGCAGTCTGGGAGCTGACCTTGTTCATGAAGACAAAGGCAAAAAAAGCATTGAGTACATTAGCTTTTTCCACATCCTCGGTCACTAGGTTGCCTCCCTCATTCAGTAAGGGGCCCACACTTTCCTTGACTTTCTTCTTGTTGCTAACATACCTGAAGAAACCCTTCTTGTTACTCTTAACATCTCTTGCTAACTGCAACTCCAAGTGTGATTTGGGCTTCCTGATTTGGCCTGCCATATTTACTATTCTTTCTACACATCGGGATGGTTTGTTCCTGCAACCGCAATAAGGATTCTTTAAAATACAGCCAGCTCTCCTGGACCCCTTTGCCCTTCATGTTATTCTCCCAGGGGATCCTGCCCATCTGTTCCCTGAGGGAGTCAAAGTCTGCTTTTCTGAAGTCCAGGGTCCGTATTCTGCTGCTCTCCTTTCTTCCTTGTGTCAGGATCCTGAACTCGACCATCTTATGGTCATTGCCTCCCAGGTTCCCATCCACTTTTGCTTCCCCTACTAATTCTTCCCTGTTTGTGAGCAGCAGGTCAAGAAAAGCTCTGCCCCTAGTTGGTTCCTCCAGCACTTGCACCAGGAAATTGTCCCCTACACTTTCCAAAAACTTCTTGGATTGTCTGTGCACTGCTGTATTGCTCTCCTAGCAGATATCAAGGTGATTAAAGTCTCCCATGAGAACCAGGGCCTGCGATCTAGCAACTTCTGCTAGTTGCAAGAAGAAAGCCTCGTCCACCTGATCCCCCTGGTCTGGTGGTCTATAGCAGACTCCAACCACGACATCACCCTTGTTGCTCACACTTCTCAACTTTATCCAGAGACTCTCAGGTTTTTCTGCAGTTTCATACCGGAGCTCTGAGCAGTCATACTCCTCTCTTACATACAACGCAACTCCCCCACCTTTTCTGCCCTGCCTGTCCTTCCTGAACAGTTTATATCCATCCATGACAGTACTCCAGTCATGTGAGTTATCCCACCAAGTCTCTGTTATTCCAATCGCATCATAGTTCCCTGACTGTGCCAGGACTTCCAGTTCTCCCTGCTTGTTTCCCAGGCTTCTTGCATTTGTGTATAGGCACTTAAGATAACTCATCGATCGTCCCTCTTTCTCAGCATGAGACAGGAGTCCTCCCCTCTTGCGCTCTCCTGCTTGTGCTTCCTCCCAGGATCCCATTTCCCCACTTACCTCAGGGCTTTGGTCTCCTTCCCCCGGTGAACCTAGTTTAAAGCCCTCCTCTCTAGGTTAGCCAGCCTGCTAGCGAAGATGCTCTTCCCTCTCTTCATTAGGTGGAGCCCATCTCTGCCTAGCACTCCTCCTTCTTGGAACACCATTCCATGGTCGAAGAATCCAAAGCCTTCTCTCCGACACCACCTGCGTAGCCATTCGTTGACTTCCACGATTCGACGGTCTCTACCCCGGCCTTTTCCTTGCACAGGGAGGATGGACGAGAACACCACTTGCGACTCAAACTCCTTTATCCTTCTTCCCAGAGCCACGTGGTCTGCAGTGATCCGCTCAAGGTCATTCTTGGCAGTATCATTGGTGCCCACGTGGAGAAGCAGGAAGGGGTAGCGATCCGAGGGCTTGATGAGTCTCGGCAGTCTCTCCGTCACATCGTGTATCCTAGCTCCTGGCAAGCAGCAGCCCTCTCGGTTTTCCCCGTCGGGGCAGCAGATAGATGACTCAGTCCCCCTGAGGAGGGAGTCACCGACCCCCACCACCCTCCTCTTCCTCTTGGGAGTGGTGGTCATGGAACCCCCATCCCTAGGACAGTGCATCTTTTGCCTTCCAATCGGTGGAGTCTCCTTCTGCTCCCTTCCCTCAGATGGGTCATCTAGTCCACTCTCTGCATTAGTACCTGTAGAGAGAACATGGAAATGATTGCTCACCTGTATCTCCATTGCTGGTGCATGGACGCTCCTCTTTCTCCTTCTGGAGGTCACATGCTGCCAAACCTCTTCACAATCCTTCTGTCCCTGCTGCGCCTGCTCTGAATCTTCAGAACATTGTGGCCGTAGAAGCATCTCCTGACCAGGAAAACTTCATTTTCCCTTATGCAACGCAGAGTCGATGCTCGTTTCTCCAGCCCTTGAACCTTCTCTTCCAATATGGAGACCAGCTTGCAGTTTGTACAGACAAAGTCGCTTCTGTCTTGTGGAAGAAAGACAAACATGGCACAACCTGTGCAGGTTACAACAGCTGATCACTCATCTTCCATATCACCGTCCTCTTAAGAGCTTTCACAGCTGTTGCAGGAACTACTCAGAGAAACCTGCAGATGAAAGCCTCAGTGAGCTCTCCCCAAGAGAACTCCCAGGCAAACTCCCTCTGTTAGCCTCTGCTGTTCGCCGCTCAGCTGGTTCGCTGCTGACTGCCCTTATATACCAGTCAGGCCCACTCAAGGCCCACCTGGAACAAAGCACTCCCAATTCACACTTTTCAAACAAACAAGCAATCAATCAAGCACACGGTCAAACTGACCAACTGTCCCAGCAGCAGACACTCAGATACTCACCAACACAACCCCCCTAATGCAGCACTTAGCGTACCTCCTCTCAGACAGCTCCCAGGCAAACTCCCTCTGTTAGGCCTGGTCCCCACTAACCCCCCACTTCGGACTAAGGTACGCAAATTCAGCTACGTTATTAACGTAGCTGAATTCGAAGTACCTTAGTCCGAACTTACCGCGGGACCAGACGTGGCAGGGAGGCTCCCCCGTCGATGCCGCATACTCCTCTTGCCGAGCTGGAGTACCGGCGTCAACGGCGAGCACTTCCGGGATCGATCCCAGAACATCGATTGCCTGCCGCCAGACCCTCCGGTAAGTGTAGACGTACCCTTAGCCTCTGGTGTTCGCCGCTCAGCTGGTTTGCTGCTGACTGCCTTTATATACCAGTCAGGCCCACTCAAGGCCCACCTGGAACAAAGCACTCCCAATTCACGCTTTTCAAACAAACAAGTTCAAATTTCATGGCTCCAACAGCCAATGTAAGGGACGCAGTGTCTACACAGATGCTGTGTCACCCTAACTACACCTACATAAGCCCTACACCCCTTGTGGAGTTGGAGTTATTATGCTGGTGTAGTAGGGCACTTACATTAGTGGGACAAGGTTGTTGTGTAGACCCAGACATTGTTAGACCAACATGAACTGCCTTGTGTCGACCTAACTGTGTTGTGGAGACCTGGCCTCAGCTGAAGTCAGTGCAGTTACCCCAATGTAAAACCTCCACAGCAGAGTAGAGAATCTGGCCCAGATCATGAACCGTGAATATCTGAGGTTCTTTTTCATGGTATCATGGTCAAATTAGTAGTGGCTGCTTATGGTACAGTATATATGTGTTTTCAGTAACATATCTGAAAAGCCCTTATTGATTTCATACAGCATGGTTTCTTCTCAGTTGTAGTCCCTACTGAACCTCCACAACTCCCTGGCAAATGTCCTACATCTGACATACGCAGATCTTGGATTCCCTTCCATGGTCACTGTTATTACATTGAGTCCTCAGAGACGGAAAGCTGGCCCCAGTCTTCCATGGAATGTGTTCGATTAGGTGAGTGTCATCTTTAATTAGGATCTAACAGTTTCCTGCAGGCTCACCACCTATTTTGGGCACCAGCCCTACTATCTGCCCCCCAGCAGTTTGATCTTATCTTCAAAGTGAAAAACTGGGGCACTGTAGGGAAGTAGGCAGGTAGGAAAGAGGTTGGTGGGAAAAGTGGAATTAAAGGAAGCCCTTTCTCCCCTTTCAGCATGAAAAACTGGGAAACTTTACAGTAAAGGTGAGGGTAAAACAAAACAATATTTATCTCTCAAGCCCCCCCCCCCCCATCCTGTTAATCCTTTTACTGTCTGCCTTTTAGCTTTCCTCAGTTGATGAGCAGAGCCACCTAGTTAATTGGTTAATCATTCAGTCCTTAACCAATTATCTCCCTAATTTGCTCCATGTTTGGATTCTTACCAAATACCCAGAGTGGTGAGTCAGCCTAAGGCTACTCTCACTTGATCACCAGGCCACTGGTCTGAACCTGGCATAGGTTAAGAGTGAATAAAATTAGTTGCTATGTGATTACTGTTTGGTGGTGAGACATGGTGCACTAGCCGTTCGGGGTTTGAGGAGGGAACACATCTGGGCTGACAGTGTCCTGGTCCCTAGAAATAAAACCCACTACCCTGTACCTATATAGGGAGGAACCAGGATCAACAAGGGTTAAGAGGCTTTGTTTACTTGTAAGGTGGCATTTGGTATCCTGCCAATTAACCTAGCAATAGGAATTTAATCAGCTGACTTTCCAAAGGAAGGAAGATGGGAGTTCAAGATGCAGGTCTGCAAGGTCTCTTGTCCAGGTACCTGGGAAAAAGCAGATGTATTTTGGACCCTCCTGGTTTCCTTTTACTTGTTTCAATTTAATGACTGTAAAAGGAGTTCCTGGTCTGTGCCAAAATGAGAGAGGTTCTTGATATTTTGTTCTGTTAAAGCCCTAATGAACTGAGCACTTCAAGAAGAGGAGACTTGGTTGTTAGCCACAACCCAGAATTTTACGTGGCCTATGTGAAATGAGTTGGTGGTCTCAGTTTAATACTTCTTAGATGTTGGTACCCTAGTGTGGCAAATCCACCATAAAAGGAAAAGAGCCTAATGCTGGTCTCTTGTAATAACTGGGCCTACAAATTTACCCTAATTGTGAGCTCAACTGTAAGAAGTGAGTAAAAGTTTATAAAATGTCACAACAACCTATGATAATAAATGCTAATAGGAAAAGGTACAAAAGGGAGACGGACTAAATTAGTCCAAACAAAAAGGCTTACTGATACAATTATAGGACTGTGTTGAGATGGTGCCTGGTAAATAAGAGACATTTGGGACTGAAAATCAATTAACCAAAACTGGCATGTTGGTTATTAGGCCTAATTGGTGGATAAAATAATAAGGGGATGGGCTATTCCACCCAATGCTCCCTTTTGTGGTCCTCAAAAAGAAAAGCTGGCTAGCAAGATGCTGGCTGACTGAAAGATGAGAGAATGGGAAGGAGCAAACTTTACCCTCATGACTGCCACCCCCACCATCTCCTGGGATCCGTGGAGCTATTGGGCCTCCATTGTACTTTTGACATCCTGAGAGAGCCCTTCATCAGACCAGATCAGACAGAAACACCCAGATGACATTGGGTCACTGCTACCAGCTTTAGTGAAATCTCAGCCATGACCCGGGATGTGAGACTGTGTCTCCACCCCATGTGTCCTTGTCCTTCCCCACCTTATTTCTTTTTCTATCTCTCTCCATTTTCCTTCTGCTTAATAAGGATCTGGCTTAGCCAGCAAAGACTGCATATTTTGCAACACTGCTATAAGGGCAGCTAAATGCAATGCTCTGGGCAGCCCAATAGTGGTACAGGTTTGCCAGGTCTCAGAGTGGCTAATAAGACCATGTGCTATGCCTGTGTTTTTCCAGAAGTAAAGTTGCAAGTGAGAGTCAACAGATACATAAACAGTATTTTCTGTTTTAGCTGTTCTTTTCTTCACCCTTTTGTTTTGTCTTCTAGGAAACAGAATTAGAT
This sequence comes from Malaclemys terrapin pileata, assembly GCF_027887155.1. Taxonomy (NCBI): domain Eukaryota; kingdom Metazoa; phylum Chordata; order Testudines; family Emydidae; genus Malaclemys; species Malaclemys terrapin. The sequence continues at coordinate 247,552,618 of NC_071506.1, forward strand.
TTTAACAACAGCTACAACAGCCCTGTCCATTTCAACTAACTTTTTCTTTTTCCCCCCAAAAGGAGTTATTACCATTTTTAATACCATCTAAGAGACCATCAGATGATGGGGCAGGGCAGTTCTTTTTAAAAACTCTGTCCACCTAAAGGGAAGGGGAACATGGGATACTGTTAAAATGGAAGACTTAATACTTTACATTTCACATGCTTTAACCTTTCTCCTCCTTGTTTTCTGTATCTTTAATAAAAGGTTAAAAATATTTTAATGATGTGTTTGCCAAGGTACTAAGGTGTCTGAGGACTCTGTATACTAAACCTTGCTTAACTCTGTTTATTGTTGGACAGTGACAGGATCATGTTAATACCTTTGATTCTTAGGCCCCACTTATTAATGTAGATGGAATATAACAGGATGTCAGTATTGAGGAAACTGGGATTATGGTGGTAATAAGATCATCCCCTTAACTGGGATATGATGATATTTCTTATTTCCCAAATCAGCTTCTCTCTTCTTTCTTTTTTTTTTTTTAATCCCCGTTGCAAGAGGGAATATATTTAAAAAAAAAAAAAGCTGCATTTTTCTATTTGCATTGTCTCTGGCACGTTAAACAGCAGGGAAGGATTGGGGTTGATTGAAAAAATGGCGCATGCAAATACAAAACTAATATAAGATATGTATTGCCTAGAAATAACCAGCATAGCAGCAGGATGTTTTCCTCTAAAGAGCAAAATGCAAGGGCTGTTACTGATCTGTTTCTGGAGCTCTGATTGACTTCAGTGGCAAAAATTAATTATAGTCTATGGCTATTTTAAATGTATCAGGAGGGTTAAGAAAATGTCTTCATGATTGTTTCAAGGGGCAGATTGTTTTCTATGGTGAAACATGCTTAAATTATGCTTATTTATTAATTTATGTTTTGCAGGAGCCTCTTTGGTTTCCATAGAAAATAGGGCTGAAATGAATTTTCTCTTGCACCACTTGGATGCATTTGCAAGAGACTCAAGACAGTTTTGGATTGGAATGTACAAGAATGTGGATGGTAATTATTTAACTTTCAATAGTTATTGACAAATAAGTACTCAAACAGAAGATGGAAATCTGATGTCAAATGCTTAATATTTTTCAATTATAGTACATAAAAAGGAGAAATTATTCAGAAAGGTGACTGCACATTTTATATCCCTGTCTCTCTCTCTTGTAAATAGAAAAAATTACACGCCTACAGTATTTCATCCAGTTTATTTCATTTCACACTTTTCTTTCATTCCCTTGATATTTAACCAAACTTAACAGCACCTCAGTTTTTGAAGAAACCTCAGTGTTAAGTATTTATTCAGCAAGAGGAAGTTCTGAAAAGTCTGCTAAAGTCTTTTAAAGAAATATATTTCTGTATTTATTGGTTAGGATTGTAATGCTGTTTTTCTCCTGTGAAGCCACAGCCTGTCATGGGGAGGGGATATGAGGAGGGTTTCCGTAGCAGCTACTATTCTTGCTGGTATTTCGTTTGAGCTAGATGCAATACCTCCAGAAGCCTTGGAGAGCATATATAACAGCAGCCTTTGGTATACCATTAATACCACTGCAGTGTGAGGTGAGCATTCTGCTCCTTGCTGGCTGGTTGATCCTAGATGCTACAGAAAATAGACAGGAACATGCCACCTTACCGATTTACTCCTTTTGGGCCCACTGGATGTTTTCAGCACAGTTACTGGTACTAGACTTTCCTAGTCCTAGGCACTGGAACTACAGCTCCTATGAGGCACTGCAACAGCATTCCTGAATCGAACTGTTCAGTTTTCAGTCACAAGTTTTGGCCAAAAGATTAGTTTTCAGTGAAATTATTTTGGTTTTTAATTTGCTGAAAACTTGAAAATTTCCATGAATGAAAACAATTTGATTTTCATTTTCCATCTAGCTCCAAGTCTAGGCACTGGGATTCCCTTCATCCTTGAGACACAGGAAGTAGCAGCTGTTCCTCCTAGCTGGGCTCTGAGTAAGGGAAGAGCAGAGAACAATAGGTATATTTTTAAGTCATCCTGATACAATCAGGCAGAATTAATTAACTGAGCCAGACCTTGCAAGGGAGCTGATTTCTAGCCTTGGCTCTGATGCAGAGCCAAAACCACAGGGGCAAGAGGGGGTGCAGCTCAGCACCCCCACCTTAAAAATTGTTCCAGCACCACTGTACTGGGATATTTTTAAGTCCTGATTTGCTGCTTACATCACTATCACGTCACGTGGAACAGTGCACTGTGTTTGACGTTGTGCGTGCCATCTGTTGCGATTTTTTTTTCCACTGTAAGTTGAGGGGTACATTTGACAAAATGTAAGCTCCTAAGAAAGCAAAGTTAGATGTCCATTCATTTCAGCCTTCTTGGACAGACACATTTGGATTTATTCAAAAGAAGGACCATGATGTTTGTGCTTTCTGTTGTGAAAGTGTTGTTTGTCGCACATCAAGTGTTCAACGACATTTTGAAACGAAGTACGAGAAAACTTTTCTTGACGAAGCAGACAAGAGTGAATCGATCAAAAAGACAGTAGCAGGATATGAGAAGCAAAGCAGTGTTTTTAAATGCTTAAGTGTAAGTAAAAATCAAGCCACAGAAGGAAGTTACAAGATTGCACAGTGCATTGCAAAAAACGGAAAGCCGTTTACAGATGGGGAATATATAAAAAGTTTTTCTCAGCAGTTCTGAGGTTTTGTTCAATGATTTGCCAAATAAAGATGCGTATCTAGAATAAAAGAGCTGCCTGTTTCTGCCAGAACAGTTGAGAGACACGTCAGCGAAATGGCAGAAAACATTAACGAAAAGCAGACAACTGCATTAAAAGACACAGCAGTGTTTAGCGTTGCAGTTGATGAGACTGTATATATAAACGACATTCCATGTTTGGCAGTTGTTGCAAGATATTGTGCTTCTGATGAAATCCAAGAGGAACTTTGTTGCCTAAAACCCCTGCATGGCACAACAAAGATGGAAGATATAGTGGAAACTTTCGTAAACCATTTTGAAGAACGAGGAGTTGACATCAGAAAAATATTTTGTGTGACAACAGAGGGTGTGCCTGCCATGGTCAGAAAACAGAAGGGATTTGTAAAGTTACTTGAAGATCAAGTTGGCCACCCGACAGTCAAATTTCACTGTACCATCCATCAAGAAAATCTGTGTGCTAAAATTTCCAATTTAGAGCTTAATAATGTGATGAATACAGTGGTGCAAATTGTGAATGTCCTTGGTGCTCTATCTGCTTTGACTCTCAGACAGTTTCAAGCACTGCTAGAAGAGATGGATAGTGCTTATAATGACATTCCTCTTCAAAGCAAAATTCGGTGGCTAAGTCGTGGCAAGGTTTTGGTGCGCTTTGTAAACTGTTTTGATGCAATCAAGGCCTTTTTGTCGGAAAAAGGACAAAACTACCCCAAACTGGATGATGACAAATGGCTGTGTAAGCTCATGTTTCTAACCGACATAACCGCTCACCTAAACGAACTCAACCTCTGTCTCCAGGGTGCAGGGCAAATGGTTCTGGATCTTTATGAAACCTGGAAGGCATTCGTTGTAAAACTAGCAGTTTTTTCTCAGGCTATTCAAACTTCGACTTTCCGATACTTCCAACACATAAAAGAGCTATCGACACGTTGCACTGTTAGTGTCGATGAGATTGGAATGTACATGCAAGAACTGGAATCAGAATTTTCTGATAGATTTCAAGATTTCCAGCAATCTGGCCCAGTGCTTTCTTTTCTAATTAAACCTGAAAAGTTAAACGAAAGCAACTTGGATTTGTCTGTATTTCAGTGGATGGATGTTGAAGATTTCAAAATGCAGCTCATTCAGTGAAGAAGCTCAGAATTGTGGGCATCAAAGTTTGGAGATCTGCGAAGTGCATTTAAAGCTACCGAGAGAGAGATCATGGGGCCTCTATTCTGACCTGCTGGACGTCCCTGCCAGTGAAATGTAACTGTTTGAAGAAAATTGCATTTGCAATGCTTTCAGCATTTGGATCCACATACCTGTGCAAACAGGTATTTTCACATACGAAATCTGTCTTCTGTCCCTCTCGGAGCCGGTTAACAACTGATCACTCAGAAGCCTGTGTGCAGCTTAAAGTATCCAAATACGTGCCAGACATGGGAAAACTCATCAAGGAAAAGCAAGGACAAAGATCACACTAAACTGATAAGATCTGCATTTTAATTTAATTTTAAATGAAGCTTCTTAAACATTTTAAAAAACTTATTTACTTTACATACAACAATAGTTTAGTTATACAACATAGACTTAGAGACCTTCTAAAAACGTTAAAATGTATTACTGGCATGCAAAACCTTAAATTACAGAGAATAAATGAAGACTCGGGACACCACTTCTGAAAGATTGCCAACCCCTGCTCTAGGACAATGCAGCTAACAATGTCCAGGTGAAAACTTACAGACATAAGGCATTCTCAGTTGTGTCTGCCTGGAAGGAGAGAGAAAACTGAGTCCTATAGAATGTTAATGTATTGATTTAATAAATTAATGAATTCAGTGCTCAGATTACAACAGTGATAGGTGCCGTAGAAATCATGTGATATTGTTTTAATCTCTAGAAATGGGTGGTCCTTAACCTGTCATTTGTTACTCTGTATTTTTCATTTTAACTTTAGGAGAATGGACATGGGCAGACAACAGTGCAGTAGAGTTTGTAAACTGGAAAAAAAGAGAGCCTACGGATGGTTATCATGAACATTGTGTTGACATGGATGCCTCCGATGGGGGCTGGAGAAGCTATTACTGCTCCGCTGACAAAAGATTTATTTGTAAAATACCAAAGAGTAAGTGATATGTTCATTACAGTGAGTTATTAACAATGACTAATATTTATGCTACAAAATCCTTTGCATTGCATATTCTGTATGGGTCTATGTTTGTGGTAGATATTCTGATTCTACTCCCATCGAAATCAGAGGTGAAACTCCCATTTAAGGGCAATTGCTAATAGAGAAGGGGCCCGGGACTCCTGAGTTCCACTCCAATCCCTCTTATCCTTAGTGCCTTAGAAGAGCAGGCGCTAACCAAACCAGGCTCTGTTGGTAGGGAGGTGGAGAGAGTACAACCAGAAGGGTTTAGGGAGGAGGAGGAGCCAAAACAGAGGAGTTGCAGATGGGATGTGAGGGGAAGAACTTGAGAAGAAGTTAACTGGGGGTGAGAGGACCCAGAATAACAGAGCTACTGCTGAGAGGGAGGAAGGAGATACTGTTGAGAAGCAGCAGTGGAAGGATACTAAGATGTATGTAACTGCGAGGTAAGTAGATGGGAGGATGTGCCTAGGACCCAATGAAAGGAAGAGGGGAATTGTGACCTAGTTTGTTTTTCTGTTGCCCCCTTGGTCTTGGCGTCCTAAACTTAAAAATGAAAATATGGATTTTTAGTTTTCCCCATACTTCAGTGTGTGAAAAACCTTCCGCTTCTCAAAATGTCATGAAGGCTTGACATTCTGAAGGTGTGAAATCATCCCAAATCAATTGGTAACATTTTTTTCATGCAAAACAAACAAAAATAATTTTTTTTTCCTGGATCTAATTTTTAACTGGAATGTTTTGCTTGATTTGGGTAGACGATTCATTTGGATTAAATTAAAGGTGTTATCAGATATTTTGCATCTCCATTATTTTACTTTATTTTAAAATGCAGTGTACCCAACATAGTAATTCTTCATACAGGATTTATTTACTCTGTGTGACTGTACAATTTGGTGTAAAATGGAGACTTAGACTATGAATATCTTTTTTTTTTTTATTTGAAAGTTACTGAAGTTGAACCATCTGAGAAGCCATCAGACAATAAAGGTAGGACTGCTTTCTTATAAGCAAATTAAAGAGAGACCCAAATCAGGTTATAAATATAAGAACATAAGAACAGCCATACTGGGTCAGGCCAGGTCCAATATCCTAGCCCAATATCCCATCTTCTGGCAGTGGCCACTGCCAGGTGCCCCAGAGGAAATGAACAGAACCGGTAATCCGTTCCCTGTCACTCATTCCCAGCTTCTGGCAAACAGAGGCTAGGATACCATCCCTGCCTATCTTGGCTAATAGCCATTGATGGATCTATCCTCCATGAATTTATCTAGTTCTTTTTCAAATATTTATTTTATTTTCTGACAAAATGACTGTTTGATACCCAGCTCTGTGGATGTTTATTTGAAATGTATTATTGTGATTATTACATCTCCAACCTGACTAAAAAGCAGAACTCTCCCCTCAAACTCAATTTCATTTTGAATTAAGGTATTTAATTGTGTTTTGACTGGACCTCTGTATGATATATTTTGTGCTAGCACTATAGAAGTTATCTGTAAACTGTAATGATGTACAGCCATAAAACTCTGCCTTCAAAAATAAGATCATTGGGCCTGATTTTCTGCTGATTCTCCACAATCTACATTGACTTGGAGTTATGGGTGCTCAGAACTATTGGAAATCAGACCCATTGCCAGACCCTAATATATATTGTCATAATCCTTAGGATCCTGAGTAATTGCTTCACATTCATTTACAGCATTGAAGACAGATGAAGCTGTTCCTGCACACCGCTTAAGTGGGATGGCCGTTATTCTGGTCCTTCTCATTCTAGTAGGAGCTGGCCTTGCAGCCTATTTTTTCTACAAAAAGAAAAGACACAACCAGCTACCAACAGATGTCAGCTTTGACAACACTCTGTACTGCAATAGAGATGCTGTTCCTGCAGCTAGTGACTCAAAGTATCTTGTGGCCAACATTGAGCAGAATGAACAAGCTATGCTTTAATTCACAAAATAAAAATGATTTTGATAAAAATTAATGCATCTGGACTACATGAACCCTTAAGACAAAGCTGTTTTATCCTGTTAAAATTGTAGTGCATTTTGCAGAGACTGCATTTGTGTGTTACGTACATTCCTTCCATAGTCTTGCGAGGTTCTGGATCTACTTGTAGAAGAATAGTTCTGTGGGAGGCTATTTAATAAAAGAACCAAATATGACCTCAAGCCATGTGAAAAACATTCAAAACTATTCTACTGTCCCTACATGGCACCTGCATCCCTATCAACCATAAAAAGAGCCAAGCTCATCATGCTGATTATGAGAATAATCATTACAAACTCTTCAAATCACTCAGAAAAGCAACTGTCTAATTCTATTGGAATCCTGCAAATCTCACTCCAGAGTTGCAGCACTCAATGCTGGTGCCATTGTATTTCACTTCATATAAAAAGAGACTTTTTTTGTTGTATAACTTCAGTTCAGATGACTTCACAACACCTACTCAACATGTTCTCTTATGGGGCTTGATCCACTGAAGTCAATGGGATTCTTTCGACTGACTTCCCAGAGCACTAGATCAGGCCATAGGTGCCAACTCCGTGGGTACTCCAGGGCTGGAGCACCCACGGGGAAAAATTGGTGGATGCTCTGCACCCACTGGCAGCTCCCCGCCATGCCCCCACACCCCAGCTCACCTCTGCCTCCCCTCTGTCTCTGCCCCTAAGCATGCTGCATCCCGCTTCTCCTCTCTCCCAGCGCTTGCTGCCAGGAAACAGCTGTTTTGCGTGGGAAGCACTGGGAGGGAGGGGGAGGAGCGGGAACATGCGGGGCCAAGGTGGAGAATTGGGGCAGGGGTTCAATGGAGGCAAGGAGGGGGTGGAGTTGGGACTTTGGGGAAGGGGTTGGAATGGGGGCGGGCAGGGGCGGGAGGAGGCAGGGCAGGGGTGGAGTCAGGGCAGTGCCAGGAGCGGGAGGGGGGGCTCAAGCCCCCACCGGCACAAGGAAAAGTTAGCGCCTATGGATCAGGCCCATGCTTGCTGTTCTTTTAGTTCTGCATTTTATTTTTTGTAATATGTAAAGACTAAAATGCTTCATAGGTCTTAGCTTCAAGAAATGTCATATAATCTAATGTTTATTCCTTTTGTGAAATTTCAATCATGTTTGAATTAAAATGTATCCCTCTGGAGATGAATGGCTGAAAGCAAAGTGTACATTGCTTTCCTTTTTGCTGTACTTTTGTAAAATAAGCATTAAAAGATAGTTTGTAAAGATTTTGCATTTTTATTATGCCTTGTAAATAGGAACATTTTTATGTAGTTCACATTTTTTAAAAACAATATAGATATTTATCAGTTTGGCCAGCAGCCACGTAGTACCTTATGCTGTATTTTTTAAAACATTTGTTTAGTGCTGCAAGTTTACATAACACTGTACAGAACATAAGGTGGACATGTTCAGCGTATAGGCCTTGATCATGCAAACACTTGCTCACCTGCTTAACTTTCCATATGTCCCAATATTGAAGATGCTGTTGACTGGAAGCCAGACAAATTCAAACTGGAAGTAAGGTGTATATTTTAAACAGTGAGTGTCAATGGGAAAAATTAAAGTCTCATGAATGCAGTAACACTTACTAAGAACATGTATTCTGTGATGAAGATTTTCAAAATAAAGGTAAGCCTGGCAGAAAAAAGTAAGATTCATATTATGGTATCAGATATACATGTGTAATTGGGAAAAGCAGAATAAGTTGAGGGGTAGAAAGGGCAGATGGGATGGTTCCATGCTGGGCAATCACTGTGGTGAAATTCTGGCTCAGTAGAAAAGGTGCAGGAATCCCTTTCTGTAGGTGCTGCGTGAGAGAGGTTGTGTAGCCAGGAAAAAAAGGCTATGATTTATGTAAATGTGGGCTTGATCTGAAACCACTGCAAACACTCCCTGATTTCATAAATATGGAATCTCAGCTGAGTTAACCACATTCTATATATGAACTGGCATAAACTACATCCACAGGACTGTGTCTTTATCCTTGGTAGAGAAGGAAACACAATGAGGCTACCCTCAGACATGCTGGTGGCATAGACCAGTGTTTCTCAATCTTTTTGATACCGGGGATTGGCTTGCTGCCTTCCTAAACTGTGTCAAGGAGATCTCAGGGCCTGGTGCCAATCCACAGACCGGTTATTGAGAAACACTGGCATAGACCACATGCCAAGGTGGCCATTACTAGAGGGCAGTGTGATGCGTTGGCTGCAAAGAATGCAATATCAAATGTTCCTCATCCTTTCCAGTGTCTCGCCTGGAATTCCACGCTGAGGATTTGCTGAGGCCCATCAGCTCGCTGCAGGTACTCTAGGCTTGCTTGAGAAGTCCATAATAATATTTGCACTGAATTAGCCCCTTCTATGTGCGGATATCAGTGCATTTTTACAGACATTAACTAGGCTTCCCAACACCCCTTTGAAGCAAGTATCATTACAAGTGGCTAAAATATAACCTGTCGTTTGCAGAATGTCACATATAAGGGACAGAGCTGGGAACTGATAACATGAGCCCTAGCTTTGCTGTGTCCTAATATGCTGCTTTGTGCTGGTGGAGATATACAAAGCTTTCCTACTTGCTGGGGATTCCAATAGAATGTGGCCTGAGATCACACGTTCGTTTTGCAACTGTCAGTCAAACCCATCTTTCTATATTCAGTTTGTTTCTACATTTTCTTTCAATTTTCTGTTTTTCATCCTGCAGATGTTAAGAGTCCAGAGAAAGGAACGGGAAGTTTAAATCCTGTCAATTTATAGCCTTCCTCTTTTTAAGTCTCAGCTTTTGCAGGAGCTGCCACTTATTTCTATTAATCATACAGAGAATCACCTAATATTTTTATTAGGGCTGTAAAGCGATTAAAAAAACAATTGTGATTAATTGCACTGTTAAACAATAATAGAATACCGTTTATTTAAATACTTTTGGATGTTTTCTACATTTTAAAATATATTGATTTCAATTACAACACAGAATACAGTGTACAGTGCTCACTTTATTTATTTTTGAATACAAGTATTTGCTCTGTAAAAAAAACAAAAGAAATAGTATATTTAAATTCACCTAATACAAATACTGTAGTGCAATATCTTTATCATGAAAGTTGAACTTACAAATGTCGAACTATGTAGAAAAAAAATTGCATTGAAAAATAAAACAATGTAAAACTTTAGCGCCTACAAGTCCACTCAGTCCTACTTCAGCCAGTCACTCAGACAAACAAGTTTGGTTACATTTGCAGGAAATAATGCTGCCCGCTTCTTCTTTACGTCACCTGAAAGTGAGAGTAGGCGTTCGCATGGGACTATTGGAACTGGCATCGCGACATATTTATGTGCCAGATGTGCTAAAGATTCATATGTCCCTTCATGCTTCAATCACCATTCCAGGGGACATGCATCCATGTTGATGATGGGTTCTGCTTGATAACAATCCAAAGCAGAGCGGACCGATGCATGTTCATTTTCATCATCTGAGTCAGATGCCACCAGCAGAAGGTTGATTTTCTTTTTTGGTGGTTCGGGTTCTGTAGTTTCTGCATCAGAGTGTTGCTCTTTTAAGACTTCTAAAAGCATGCTCCACACCTCAGATTTTGGACGGCACTTCTGATTCTTAAATCTTTGGTCAAGTGCTGTAGCTATTTTTAGAAATCTCACATTGGTACCTTCTTTGCATTTTGTCAAATCTATAGTGACAGTGTTCGTAAATCAAACATGTGCTAGGTCATCATCCGAAACTGTTATAACATGAAATATATGGCAGAATGTGGGTAAAACCGAGCAGGGGACATACAGTTCTCCCCCAAGGAGTTCACTCACAAATTTAATTAACACTATTTTTTTAACGAACATCATCAGCATGGAAGCATGTCCTCCAAAATGGTGGCTGAAATATGAAGGGGCATACGAATGTTTAGCATATCTGGCACATAAATACCTTGCAACACCGGTTACAAAAGTGTCATGCGAATGCCTGTTCTCACTTTCAGGTGACATTGTAAACAAGAAGCAGGTAGCAGTATCTCCCGTAAATGTAAACAAACTTGTTAGTCTAAGCAATTGGCTGAACAAGAAGTAGGACTGAGTGGGCTCTAAAGTTTTACGTTGTTTTGTTTTTGAGTTCAGTTATGTAACAAAAAAATCTACATTTGTAAGTTGTGCTTTTACAATAGAGATTGCACTACAGTACTTGTATGAGGTGCATTGAATTGAAAAATATTACTTTTGTTTAGCATTTTTACAGTGCAAATATTTGTAATAAAAATAATATAAAGTGAGCACTGTACACTTTGTATTCTGTGTTGTAATAGAAATCAATATATTTGAAAATGTAGAAAAACATAGAATAATATTTAATAAATTTCAATTGGTATTCTATTGTTTAACAGCACAATTAATCATGATTAATTTTTTTGAGTTAATCGTGTGAGTTAACTGCGATTAATTGACAGCCCTAATTTTTATCCATGTTATCCTATCTCCCCAGATCATCAGAATTAATATTACCAGCTACTTTCTCCAAAAAAATATTATCTAATCTTTTCTGAATAAGTTAGTCTTCCATTGCCCTTTGTACAATTTTATCTGCCACTCCCCAGTTATCTTCTGTCATTACAAATAATTGCTCAGAACAGTGAGTCCACAGCTTTTCTTTCCCTAAAGGCAGGTTACCATTTTTAATTCTGTAATAGATTGCAGAGGCATGAGCACCAGCAAACTGAGAATTTACTGCCAGCTTAGCAATACTGCAGGAGCAATGGGCTGGGAGTATGAAGCAGTGAAAAACAGAGGAAAGGCAGGAGAGTCTCTAATAAAATAACTCCCTGGTAATTTGAGAGAGAGTACAAGCATGTGGGACAGCAAAGCTCCACATTCTACCTGTCCATCCATCTACATATAAGGTTATACTACAGCCTTTAAGGAGCGCCTAGTCCTTAAAGGCTGTAGTATAACCTGAGCAGACTCTTTTCTCTAGAAAATGTAAAATTGGGGGGGAGGGATAGCTCAGTGGTTTGAGCATTGGCCTGCTAAACCCAGGGTTGTGAGTTCAATCCTTGAGGGGGCCACTTAGGGATCTGGGGCAAAATCAGTACTTGTCCTGCTAGTGAAGGCAGGAGGCTGGACTCGATGACCTTTCAAGGTCCCTTCCAGTTCTAGGAGATGGGATATCTCCTTTAAAAAAAAAAAAATCCTTTTGTTGTGTTTATTACAACCCGTGAACTCCCACACTTCAAAATAAAGATCTGATGGAAAAGCTCTTGTGGTGAAGGAGGTTTTGTGTGTGTGTGTGTGGCTATTGTTTCAGAAGCTACATGTGGTGTTAGAATTTGGGGTAGCGATGGAGTATTCCCTGGGGTATCAGTTGAGCAGATCATAAATTATTTTAATCTGATGTATAAACATATTCAAAACACCCATGATCTTCACAATTTCAAAAAGGTACAGCCATCTCAACTTCCAAAGGCTTTTTCCTCATCATGGGCTAAGGGCTGCAGTCCAACGCCCATTGAAATCAATGGAAATACTCCCACTGACTTCATTAGATATTGGATTGGCCCCTAAAAGCATTGCTGCTCCAGGGTGAATCTGTTAGATGTTACATTCAGAACCCTCCCACCATTAGCTCTGCATGTCTCCCTGGAATAAAGTCTGTCTTGTCGAAGTATACCACCTACAATAGGGGAAGTAGTGTAGCCAAGTGGATAGTGCACTAAAGTGGAACTCAGAAGGCCAAGGTTCTATTCCTGGCTTTGATGCTGGCCTCTTAGGTGACCTTAAGCAAGTCTCTATGCCTCAGTTTCTTCATCTGTAAAATAGTGATAGTGACCTCTTATGTAAAGTGCTGTGAGATTCACCTATGAAAATTGTTATAAAAGAGCTACGTATTATTAATAGTAGGTATCTATTCTTACTGGGATTAATCATAAGGGCATGTAAGTCAATGGGAGGACTTGTCTAAACAGTGAGTTAGTGTACAGCAAGCTGGAGTGCAAATCTACAACGCACTAGTGTGTCATGCATTAACTGTCCATATGGACCTTACTATTCTGCATGCATTAAAAGTTTCCCAATGCGCATTGGCCTACTCCCAGAGTAGATCAAAGCACACTATATCACTTTTAATGCATGACAGCAGGATCCACATGGGCAGGTAGTGAGCGGCATACTAGTGCGCTGTAGATTTATACCTCTGCTTGCTGCCCACAGCCTCCCCACGTAGCCGAGCCCTCATTTTGCCTAAATAAGGACTTACGTTAAAAATTAGTAACAACTGTCACGGTGTGTGGGGGAGACCAGGCCTTGCACCCCCGGCTTCCTGCGATTCACCATGACTCTCAGCCAGCCAGTTGAACAGAAGGTTTATTTAGACAACAGGAACACAGTCCAAAACAGGTCTTGCCGGTACCGACAACAGCCCCCTTCCCCTTTAGTTAGACCCATCTGGGGGCCCCAGGGAGACCACAGCCCCGTTGGGAAGCCCAAGCCCCATCGGGTCACCACTCTCCATCTTCCAGCCAGCTCCAAACCTGAGCACTCCCTTCAGCCCCCTCCTTTTTGGGCTTTTCCCTGCTCTTCCCCCAGCCTTTGTGTCCTTTGTCCAGTTTCCCAGGCAGAGGTGTCACCTGGCCTCCAACCCCCCCTCCTGGGTTCTCATGTTACATGCTCAGGTATGCTCCCTTCCCCAATGCAGGCAGCCCCAGCAAAACTCCTCTGCAACCTTCCCAGGTTAATACTCCCCACTCAGCATTCAAATAACACATCAAGAACATTCCCACTTCGTCACAATAACCTCAAGATTTGGGCTTCCAAACACATTTTTAAAAAATCTTATAACCTATGTCTAAGTGAGAGTGACTAATGTGGAGGTTCATCAAATGAGATTTTTGTCTTGTTTTGTGAATTATTGATATACGTTATTGTCTCCTATGATTCTTGGAAGAAGTCTTCATATAAAATAAAACTAAGCATCAGTTAATGATGAGGAGAATAATTTCAAGACTGTTTAGAAGAATATCTGCCAGAACTCCAGTTGGGGTTTATGGTGTTGTTGTTTTGTTAATTTTTAACAATGTCCAATAAATTCTTGCATAATGAGCTTTGCACTGTTGGGTCTAGGGAAACCCGTGAATGTGAGAGCTTCTTGCAGAGGGTTCTGTAAAACTCAGCAAAGGTTTGAGTTATCTGGGTGATACCGATCAGGCTTCTTACCAGGGCTGGGTGAAATGTTTCAACTGAAACTTTTTTTGGGAGAAAAAAGCAGATTCAGTGACCAAGATACTTTGCAAATTCATTTTGGTTTCAACAAATTGTTTTTGCCAAAAACCCCTTAAAATCAGAAAAAAATAAACATTTTCTTTAACATTTCCAAAACAAATGTGTTTAAATTTTTTAGCCAAAAGGGCTTTTCATTTAGAAATTTCCTTTAATTTTCATTAAAAAACAAAACAAAACATTTCATTTCCATTCAAACAAAAAGTTTTGTTCCAATCTAAAATTATTTTGATTGAGAATTTTGAAAAATGTTGTTCTCCATTGGTGCAAAATGCATTTTTCTTTCAATTTTTGCAGAATTGCCAAAAAAAAAAGAAAAGGAAAAAAAAATCTGTTATTCACACAGCTCTGATTCTTACTTATTTTTGTTTTTGTTCTTATTCTATCAACATATTTGGTCCTCAGTTGAAAAGTTCAAATTATATTCTTTTCCCTTGCCTAATGTTTGTTGTTGCTATCTTTGAGTTTCCATAGAGTTATATTATTCAGCAATTTATTCAGTTCCTCTTTTTAAAGTTCTGGAGCTTCTTAAGGATCTTTACTTCCTTCTAAGATTTAAGTTGAGCTGTTAGCTGATGTCTACTTTTTGCATGTAGATCTCTCTGTTTCATAATTAAAGCAGAGACTACTGAGTTTTTTTTGCTGGCATAGGTTCACTTTAGACTCTAATCTCTGAGCACTTTCCAAACAAATGCCTGCTATTTGTGATGGGTGTTTTAGCTCATACACCTTTATTTCGCGTTACAGCATTTCTCACCCTAAACACAAAGTGACTTTCTTTCACAAAAGTTTTCTGGTGGTTGAGCAGCTTATCAACATTGGCATGTGGAGTTAAGGCAGCTCATAAATGCTATAAACATACAATACATGGAGTGGCAATGAATAGGTGCTGTAAAATGCCTCCTGAGACTACAGGCTGATGTAAAAGTTCTTCACCACCACTTTTCCCGGGCCTCTGCATTGTAAATATGTTGATTGTAGCAAGAGTACCTACACTACTGCAGCTCACTTCTTCCCAGAGCCTACAAGTAGACTGAGGCTGCTCTAACAGAGGATCTTGCAGAGCTATGCACCTAGAATAGAGGGGGTGAGGTCCTTATTCCTGCTCCAGCCCTTGGATGCCAGGTAAAAGGGCTGACGTGCTGTAAAGGGGCCCAAATGCCCCGGTTCTAGAAGGGAAGGATTCACCTGGTGCAGACACTTCAGAAAACAGCTGACCTGTGAGGACCCCCTCCCCTGCAAGCTCTGGTGTAGGGGACTTGTCAGGGGATTACCTGGGGTGCAATTTATGTGTGAGATGCGAGGTCACAGCATGCAGCACTATGGAGATTCTGGGCAGGGCTGTGGTTCATGGTGCAGCCCTGCAACTTTGCTATAATTTAGATGTGCCCCTAGGGTGACCAGATATCCCGATTTTATAGGGACAGTCTGGATTTTTGGGTCTTGTTCTTATATAGGCTCCTATTACCCCCCTACCCCTGTCCTGACTTTTCACACTTGCTGTCTGGTCACCCTATGTGCCCTTCACAGCTTTTAAAGTTACACCAGCAGCCCTGGAGAGGCCCAGGACTGGGATTATAAAAAAGGTTAAAGCCACTTTAGGGGCCCCATTCTCCCTGGACTGTGTGTTCTGTGCTGTGCCTCCTAGAGGCACAATGCACAATCTCACCCAAGGAATGTTACCTTTGCTACACCCCTTCCTCTGCTGCCTCATGCAAAAGAACAAAGTAACTGCCAATTAGGCCCAATATTCGTGATGAGCCATTCACAAACAATCTCGTGCCCATGTGTGTTTGGAAAAAGGATTCATGGAACAATTTTGACTGATGAACAAATTGTAAAAAAAAAAAAAAATGTGATTTGTTTGTGCATAATTTATTACTAGGAAAAAATGGCTCAATCTAATAAATGTTTGCAAAAATCATTTCAGTCAGCTGTATTGCTGCCTTACTATGGCTTTTTAAAATGTTTTGAACTTTCTCAGTCTTTGGAAAGTTTGAATTTGGATCTGATTCTGGAGCTGAACTTTACAGCCCAAATACAGTTTCTCTGAAACATGGGAACATACAGACTACATCCCAACCTTACCAGGTAGCTCTAAATAGGTATTTATGGGTATGAATTATTGCACAAGGGAAGAGATATCCTAACTTCTAATTCTTGAAAAAGGAACACCACATGTATGTATCACAGGAATTTTGAAGGTTTTCTTTGTCTGGGTATCATGATTCTCAATATTAGAAGGACTTTTAAAGCTGATCATTGAAGGAAAGGGACAAGTTGTGCTTTAACTGCTGGTGCAGCTTTTGCTCTCTAGAGAGCGGAAGACTTGGCAACCCAACACCTGACCTATTTGTCACACAAACATGTCCCCAGAAAATCTGCACTGAACTGACACCACTTCGTTTATCGCTTGCATTTCTGTGGAAGAAGACTTTAGCCTCAGTAGAAAGCGATTCACTTACAAAATCAAAGTTTGCTCTGTGAATTCCTGGTGTTTCAAAATGCCACATGTGACAGGATAGTTCTTTATTTAGAAACTTCCCCTGATCCATCTGCTTTCAGAACTAAGGAGGCCCTACTGTGCAGCTCATTTCATATGAATCTTTTAGTTTGTGATGGGAACTATGGACACATCAGAAGAAAGCGATTAAATATGTGCAATGACTCTCTCACTACTCCTGTTTTTTCTCTCTCTCATCCATGAAACTATTCAGCAGCTGGGTAAGTCCAAGTCCAAGGCCTAGGTCTGTTGTAAATAAGGCTATGAAAGTGCTTCTCTTCTCATGCTTTTCCTGGGTCACTTTAACCCCATTTGATGCAGTCTGCTTATTCTTTATATTTTATTTCTGAAATTATTAATTTGAATGGCTTATAGAAATGGAATAGGGATGCAGCTCTGTGTAGCTGAGATGTGAAAAACAGCATCTTGTCTGCTTAACCTTAAATGCTCACAAATGTTTCCTAGGGAGAGACAAGTTCTGACTGAAGTCACCTCTCATTTACACAAGTGTAATTCCTTTCGCTTCAGTGGAGTTACTTCTGATTGGAACTAGGATGCATAAGAGGAGAATCAAAGACTCAAAATTGGATTTACAATAAAGGAAATGTGTTTGGAACATTATACAGTGTTGCCATGCCTGGAGCAGAGGACATTGTCCCCTCAGGTTATGAACAGAGCTCTGTGTCCACACAATGCCAGCTGGTTCTACTCTGTGGAGCAGGGTAGCGACGGTATTTGACACAATGAGTTTTGACTGTATAAGGAATGTAGGGTTCAGCCTGAAAGATTTGACTAGAAATTGATATTTCTGAAAAATGAAAGTGGAAAGGTTCAGTATGGAGAATTAGAAATACTCTGTAGGAACCTTTCCAAAAAAATAACTGAAATAGGCAATTGGTTGATTTTGAGATTATTAAAAAAGTAAAATCAGACCAGGATAGCACAGTAAATGACAGAGAGGAGGTTAGATATTATATAAATAAATGATTGCCAGTAATGCAACAAATTGCACAGCATTATTATTATTATTTTTGTTTTTTACAATAATGACACCAGTGAATGGACAATCAGTGCAATGAAATTTGGCCTTAGGATTTATCAAACTTTAAAATCTGAGTCTCTAAAATGGAGTTGTTGATTTTTATGATATATCATATTTAAAATATATAAATTACCAATGGTGTGTTTCAGGCTGTACAAATGTATAAGACATTACCACAGACGTTAGTCTAGTTCAGGGGTTGGCAACGTTTGGCAGGCGGCTCGCCAGGGTAAGCACCCTGGCTGGCCGGGCCAGTTTATTTACATGCTGACGCGGCAGGTTCGGCCGATCGCGGCCCCCACTGGCTGCGGTTCGCCGTCCCGGGCCAATGGGGGCGGCAAGAAGCAGTGCGGGCGAGCGATGTGCTTGCTTCTCTCTGCATGCATGAGTCACACCTGATTTCTCCTCCGTTATCAGTACTTCAGAAGAAATTACTTTTTTCTGCTTAGGTTTAACAGAACCTATAGTTAAGTGGTAAAAATCATGCTTCCTTCACTAGGAAAAAATCTACTCTTCTGCTTACAAACCCCTCTTGCCAAAAAAATGTGTTTTCTCATGTTGTTTTACAGATAGTGGAATATTTTTAATATATAATGAAGACCACAAGCGCTGTGTACAAGCTCACAGTTCTAGCTCAGTCAGAACTGCCATTTGCAACCAGGACAATGAGTCACAAAAATTCAGGTGGGTCTCTGATCACCAGCTTTTGAGTGTGGCATTGAAGCTATGTTTGGGAGTGCCTTCAAAGAAAGACCAGGTTGCAATCACTCTGAATCCTTGCAACAAGACAAGTGAACTTCAACAGTGGGGATGCAGAAATGAAACCCTGTTTTCACTTGAAGGAGAAGATTTATTTTTTTATTCTGGCAACCGAGAAGAAGAAAATATCATACTATCCAAGGGAGCAAGTGTAAAGAGCAAATGGAAGATCTATGGAACCACAGATGATTTGTGCTCCTGGGGCTATGAAGGTAAAGATCTGAAAATTAATCCTTTTATTATTTTGCTAATTTCTTTGTGCATTTATTAGAGCATATGGACTCTTATGCATTTGACCCCACAATCCTTGACTCAGTTTTGAATATGGATATATTGCAGAACTGGGCCGTGAGTGAACTGACCTTCCAAGTTGGATGGCTAACTTGAGAAAGGTAATTCTATTAGCTAAGTGTTAATAATGACACAAGGACAACTATGTGATTACACTGTAGATGCAACACGTAGGGAATGATGACTGCTACAACATGTAGATGAAATTGGACCTTGATCCAGCAAAACACTTAAGCATGTGATTTGCTGCATTGGTGTCTTAGTGATTGTACCTGCCTTCTTTGACAAAGAAATGTGAAATTACACTGTGTGTAAATATTGTATATATCATCATCATCTTGTTAGTTTATTCAGCTACTCTGCATGAAAAATTACATTCTGCTCACTGGCTTATATTGACTGCTCCCATCAAGTTTGGTGGCCTCAAAGGAATTTTTCTCCCATTCTCTCATTGATTATGAATCTGGATGGAGAGAATATACTGAAAGATTAATTTATATTTTAAACCAGTTCATATATGGAACAGAAATCCATCTTAAAGAAATATTTTTAAAAATGAAATTAGTGAAAAAATCAAGTTCCCTCATTTACCTCACAAGTCAGTGCTTCTGGGAGTTTGGTTTTCAACTGCTATAGCTAGTGATAGTTGTTACTACACCTCTACCTCTATATAACGCTGTCCTCGGGAGCCAAAAAATCTTATCGCATTATAGGTGAAACCGTGTTATAGCGAACTTGCTTTGATCCACCGGAGTGTGCAGTTCCCCCCCCTCCAGAGCACTGCTTTACCGCGTTATATCCGAATTCGTGTTATATCGGGTCGCATTATATCGGGGTAGAGGTGTATATACATTGACCAGGAGCATAATTCAGATAATTTCGTCTCTAAAGTCCTGATTCAGAAAAGCACTTGAGCAAATGTTTAAATACATCCCTATTCCAGAAAGATCTTGAGCAGGTCTTTAACTCCCATTAATTCAGTGGGACTTAGGCACTTGCTTAAAAAGTCAGATATGTGCTTAAGTGCTTTGTTGGCTAGGGATGCTTTTGTGAATCAGCCTCCCTACAGCTCCCTCACTTCCCAGTTTTCTTTTGATAACAATGGGCAGCAAGTGTTGAGAGACTTTGCCTCATGTTGCTATAAAGTTATTTATTTGGGGTCCAATCTTGCAGTCTCTTCTCAGTCACAACACCTACTTGCTATAAGGGGAAGTTTTCTTTCTGTCTGTTAGTTTTAGTACTGCACTCTTCGCCACAGTATCTGAACAGAGTTGGGAGCATAGAAATTACCACACTGGATCACACCCAAAGTCCGTCTAGTCCAGTACTGTGCCTTGACAGTGAGTAGCAACAAATGCTTAAGAGGAAGGCATAAGAACCCTGTAGCAGGCAGATGCAAGGTGATCTGCCCCATACACTAGGTCTTATCCTGATCTCTAATATTTAGAGACTGGCTAAAGCCATGAAGCATGATGTGTAATATCTCTTCCAAAATGCTTGTATTCAATTATAATTTCTGGATATTCTTGCTATCTATGTAAACATCCAATTCCTTTTTGAATCTTGCGAGGTCCTTGGTCTCAGTGGCTTCCTGTGTCAGTAAGTTCTACAGTCTTTCTATCCATTATGTAAAGAAGTATTTCCTTTTATCAATGTTGAATTTCCCACCTTTTAATTTAATTGAATGTCTCCTTGTTCTCGTGTATGAGACAGGGTGAACAGAAGTTCCCGATTTACTTTCTTTATATCAGTCTTTATTTTATGTACTTTTTCTTATTCATCTCCTTTCCATAGTAAACAATCCCAATCATTTCAATCTCTCTTCATAAAATAATTTTTCCAGGTGCTTGATCATTCTTATTACCCTTCTCTGTACTCTAATTTTGCAATATCCTTTTTGAGAGGGGATGACCAATACTGCAAACAGTATTCCAGATAAGGCTGCACCATTGGTTTATATAAAGTTATTATATTCTTCACATTATTCTCCCTCCCATTCGCTATGCTGCCTAGCATCTTGTTTGCTTTTTTGATTGCAGCTGCACAGTGAGCCAAGGTTGTCACTGAGCTGTCTACAGAGATGCACAGGTCCCTTTCCTGTTTTGATACAGTTAATTTAGAATCCCGTGAGGTGTACAAGTCACATTTTTGCTTCCAATAGATAACTTTGTGCATTTATGTACATTGAATTTCATTTGTCTTCAGGGTGCTGTCACAGGGTAACTGACTTTCTGAGAGGGTCAGGCACCTAGCCTACCTAAAACAAGCTCCACTAAGGAGAATGAGCCAACCCAGATCTACCTGTAAGTAGTTAATTGCCTAGATGGCTGGGCTGCAGTTAAATAGCTAAGCAATACCTGGGCCTAATAAAGGGTTAAGAGGGCCCAGTCAGGAAGATCAGCAGAACAGAAGAAGCTTTCCCGAGATAAGGAGCTTCTTGGGGAGCTGGTTAGAGAGCCCACCAGAAAAGATGAACTTAGGAAAGGTGCTCCTGTAGGGAGCAAGCTCTGAGAGGGAAGAGCTGTGGATGCCAAGTGCCTAGGGAGGCCCAGTTTCAGCAAAAGGACCTTACCAGACAGTGGCAGGAGATCCAGATCACTGGGGAACTATGTGCCGCTCCAGAGAAGAACTGCAGTGGTTTGACCTCTGCAGAGGCCCTGTGTCCCGAGAAGAAACTATTCCTCAGGTGATGTCAGGAGGCCTGACTCCAGAAGAGGATCATAAATCAAGATCTTGGAAGGAGGAGAAAGATGGATTTGAATGATGCAGACAGACTAAGATTAACTTTCACTCCCCAGCTAGGACTCTAGGGATGAAGACTTCCCTGCATGTCCTTTTGGCCTTTGACTAAATAAATGAGACACCTCCCGCCCCGGAAAGGACACTGTTCACTCCATAAAGCCTCACTGAACTTACTGATAGCCCATAAGAGGAAACTGAGTCAGACACACACCCCTGCAGCTTCTCACTGGCCAGCCAGGGAGTATGCAGGGTGACGTCAGTTTTGACACAAGTTAGCTCCAGAGATGAGGGCATGCAACAACAGCTGCTCAGTCACCTAGCTTTCTTAGGTGTTTCTAAAGTTTCTCACAGTCCTCTCTGTTCCTGACTAACCTAAATAACTTTGTGCCCTCTGCAAATTTTGCTACATTGCTACACCATCTACAAATCATTAACAAATATAGTAGGCAGTACAGGACCTAGTATGCATCCTTGCGACACTGGCCTGTTAACATTTTGCCAGGATAAAAATTGTCTATTTAATCTTACTTTTTGCTTTCTACCTCCTAGCCAGTTTTTGGTCCATGACTATAGTTTGCCTAATAACTGAGGATTAGTTAGCTTCTGTAGTAGCCTCTTGTCAAAGGCGGTTTGGAAATCTATATTAGGTAGGTCAACTAGTTCTCTTTTATGCACTAGTTTATTGACATAGTCAAAGAATTCTAAAAGATTAATGAACATGATTTTTCTTTGCAGAAACCAGGCTGGTTAAACATTATCAGATCATGATCTTCCAGGTGTTTCATTGTTCTGTTTTTAATTATAATTTCAACCAATTGGCCAAGTACACATGTAAGACTTACTGGTCTACAATTGAGAAAGTTTAACATTTATAATAAACTTCTTTTTGTTATGGAAAAATGCTTTTCAGTACTTTAATTATATTTGTTTGGGACACACCAATCTTTTCTACCTCAGTAGTAGGTTATTTTTCATTTTAGTTTTACTTTTTCCATTGAGCTGTATACATTTCCCTGTATTTGCTCAGTGTTCATGGTTACTCAACAACTGATGATTAGAGGGTATGCAAAGAAACTAGTTATTTTCACGGACTTCACTTTTTTTTCCTTAAGTCAGTATTTTTAACTATTTATATTTCATTCAAATGTAAATGTATTTCTCCAGATTTATATATAGATATATAGGCTGTCAAGTGATTAAAAATTAATTATGATTAATTGTGCTGTTAAACAATAATAGACTACTATTTATATAAATATTTTGTATGTTTTCCACATTTTCAAATATATTGATTTCAATTACAACACAGAATACAAAGTACGCAGTGCTCACTTTATATTTCTTTTTATTATAAATATTTGCACTGTAAAAATAAAAGAAATAGTATTTTTCAATTCACTTAATACAAGTATTGTAGTGCAATCGCTTTATCATGAAAGTTGAACTTACAAAGGTAAAATTATGTACAAAAAATAAGTGCATTCAAAAATAAAACAATGTAAAACTTTAGAGCCTACAAGTTCACTCAGCCCTACTTCTTGTTCAGCCAATCGCTCAGACAAACAAGTTTGTTTACATTTATAGGAGATAATGTTGCCTTCTTCTTATCAACTGTGTCACCTGAAAGTGAGAACAGGCATTCACATGGCACTGTTGTAGCTGGTGTAGCAAGATATTTACGTGCCAGATGTGCTAAAGATTCATATGTCCATTCATGTTTCAACCACCAACCCAGAGGACATGCGTCCATTCTGATGATGGGTTCTGTTTGATAACAATCCAAAGCAGTGCAGACCAACACATGTTCATTTTCATCATCTGAATCAGACACCACCAGCAGAAGGTTAATTTTTTTTTTTTTTTTTTTTTTGGCGGTGGTTCGGGTTCTGTAGTTTCCACATCGGAGTGTTGATCTTTTAAGTCTTTTGAAAGCATGCTCCACACCCCATCCCTCTGAGATTTTGGAAGGCACTTCAGATTCTTAAACCTTGGGTTGAGTGCTGTAGCTATCTTTAGAAATCTCACATTGGTACCTTCTTTGCATTTTGTCTCATCTGCAGTGAAAGTATTCTTAAAATGAACAACATGCTGGGTCATCATCTGAGACTGCTATAACATGAAATATATGGCAGAATGTGGGTAAAACACAGAGCAGGAGAGGTACAATTCTCCTTCAAGGAGCTCAGTCACAAATTTAATTAACACATTGTTTTTTTTAATGAGCATCATCAGCATGGAAGCCTGTCCTCTGGAATGGTGGCCTGGAAGGGGAAGAAGGGTCACATGCCCCCCAGATGGCTGGGGGGCACATTCAGCAGGGAACCTCAGCGGTGAAAGGAGCAGAATGTGGGGTTGCCAGGCGGCCCCACACCGGCAGTTCCTCTGGTGTGGCTGTACTGCTGCCAGCCCTTCCACGCAGCTGCATCTCCTGTTTGTGGCCTGTACAGCCCCACCAGAGGACAGGGCTCAGGGTGGAGCTGGGGGTGGTACTGGTACAGCCATGTCGGAGGAGCTGCCAGCGTGCAGCCCAATGTTCTGCTTCTTTTGATGTTGCGGTTCCTGGAGCAGCAGGAGGACACAGCCATGCCCCCAGGTAATGTGGGATGGGAAGGGGACGGGGAGAGCATGGGCCCCCCGGGCTGGGGGCAGAGAGGAGTCATGTTAGGGTCATGGGGAGGTCACGTACCCCCGCTCCCCCTTTAGCTGGTGCCACCCTCTGGGTCCCTCCCATGAGTTGCACAGTTGTAAATAAGAAGTGGGCAGCATTATCTCCCGTAAATGTAAATAAACTTGTTTCTTTTAGCGATTGGCTGAACAAGAAGTAGGACTGAGTGGACTTGTAGGATCTAAAGTTTTACATTGTTTTGTTTTTCTGAGTGCAGTTATGTATCAAAAAAAATCTACATTTGTAAATTGCACTTTCACAATAGAGATTGCACTATGGTACTTGTATGAGGTGAATTGAAAAATACTATTTCTTTTATCATTTTTACAGTGCAACTATTTGTAATAAAAATAATATAAAGTGAGCACTGTACACTTTGTATTCTGTGTTGTAATTGAAATCAATATATTTGAAAATGTAGAAAAACATCAAAAATATTTAATAAATTTCAATTGGTATTCTATTGTTTAACAGCGTGATTAAAACTGCGATTAATCTTTTTGAGTTAATCGTGTGAGCTAACTGCAATTAATGGACGGTCCTAAGATTATATATATATAGTGATATAGCAGGGCCAAGGAGCAGTGGGAGAGTGGTAGGGGCAATATATAAGCCCTTGGCTAATTAAGGCATGCTTCCCTGTAGATTAGGGAAGGTCACTACAGGTTAATTGGAGCACCTGTAGCCAATTAAGGCCCTTTCAGGAACCTAATTAAAAAAAACCCTGCTTCAGGCAGACAGGGTTAAGCGAGGAAGGAGAGAGAACTGCAGTTTGGAGGTGTGTTGCTGAGAATTGAAAGACCAGAGAACCGGAGGAAGTGAGACCCTGTCCCAGCAGAGCAGGGAGACTCCCACCCCCAGTGTCAAGGACCCAGGGGGAAGGGGAGAAGAAACCTATAGGGGTTGAGTGGGGCTGGGATCAGAGTGAGGAGCAAACCCAGACCCCTTCCCCGTTTCCCTCCTCTACCACCTTCCTGTGCAATGAGCGGGGCTCTTGGTGTCCCAAGACAAGGGGCAAGTGGTGGTGTCCTAGGCTCCCCCGCCCCCCACTAAGAAAAGTGGGGGACCCACCATAGCAACATCGGCTATTTTGTCACAATATATATATGAGAGAAAGAGAGTAATTGTATGAATATAGACAAGTAATTTCTTTATATACTCCATAAAAATGTAAACACTGATATTGTTTAAAAGAGAGTAGTACATCATGCTTTAGAGTTTTACTGACTTTCTGTAGAAACAGAATTTGTAATAGAAATGTGATTTGTAAATGTTAAGTTGGGAAAGTTTTCATGTCAAGGCTAATACTGTTTTATAAAATGATTAGGCTAATTGAGTCTCAGAACTTGCTGAACTGAATTTTTCAATAGAAGGAAGAAAGAAAATTTGGTAAAGATGACCCTGAATGTGATGCTGTTTGGAAGGCATTCTCCAGCATATTCTATATACCAGAGACCCTGCTTACATTAATATATTATTACTTCTGTGTCTTTATTATTTTGTCTCCTTAGATATCTTTACATTGCTAGGAAATGCAAATGGGGCACCCTGCGTATTCCCTTTCAAGTTTAATAGCAAATGGTACAGTGAGTGTACAGATGCTGGCCGGACAGATGGCTGGCTCTGGTGTGGTACAACTGCAGACTTTGATGCAGACCAATTATATGGATTTTGCCCATTAAAATGTAAGTTCTGCATTAATATATTATTTGCTTACAGCACAGTATTTAACAAACCAACGCTAGCAAAATGTCACTGTCTTGCTAATGTCGAACAGTCTAACAGATAAAACTGCAGCATCTGACTCATTCCCACATCCTGTTCTTCTTTGCAAGGCAGTAATACAAAATGTTGCATATGTGACTAGAAAAGGGTGCAATTTAAAAATAAAAGAGCATGCAGTTCCCTTCACTTAAAGTCTTGCTGAAAAGCAGTATAATAGAATGTACCTCATTTACACCTTATTATATTGTACTAATAGCATGTGCATTGCCCAGTATTGTGTAATCCTGCAATGAGACCCTGTTGTAATGGATATGCACATGAGAACAGAGTTACAGTTAATGTAGGATGCTTAGTTCTGAATTTGCTGACTCTAAAGAGGTTAATATCTCATGTTGCAATCATCTAGTTTTATGCTTTCTAATGTTTTTTTTTAAATAAAACCCTCTATGAAAAACCCTTAGTCCCAACTTGTCTGAACCACTGCAACATTCTCCTTCTTCTACTGTCTTCCCCACATTCAGTCACTCAAAATTGCTGCTGCTAAAATTCTTCCTCTGTTATGGCTCTGCCTACATCAGTCTTTCTCCAAATCCCTTCACTGACTTACTCTTGACTTTAACATGAACAACAAGTTTCTTCTCCTCACTTTCTCATCCACCACCTTATATCTCAGCTCTCACTGTCTCTGTTCTTCCTTAGATTCTCTTCCATTGTTGTGCCTTCTTCCATGATGTCTCTCATCCTTAAACCTCACTCCCTCTCCTATGGATTCAAAATGCTTTTCTATCATGATTTAGATTCCTGATTAAGACACACTTCTTCAAGTCCCTAGAGAGGGTGCTACAAACATCCAGCATAAAGGAATCCCCTCCACCTGCATTTGAGCAAACTGTTTCCAAAGTTTGCGATCCACAACCAACTCTATCATCAAGCCTTTCTTTCAACTCTTTATTTGGATTGGCTTTGTTTACCATTCAATAGCTGACTTATTTCTTCTTTTGTATTTTATGAACACTCAGATTTACAACAACCCCAAAAAGCAAAAGAATCCAAAAAAGGAGTAAATCTATGCCTCCGTGACATTATAATGGTCAGTCTACTACAGGAGGAAGCATACCAGATGTTCTTTAACCCCATAAAGTGTATTAATCTAGAAACTATTTAAGGCTCAGTTCAGTTCTTGGGGCTGCTCACACAGCTTCCATTGCTCTCTGTGGTGGCTGTGTGCATAACTCCATCAAGAGAAGAATTGAGTCCTACAGACCTTTGCATAGATTTGTACTCAGCAGATTCCGTTGATAATATTCCGTGCAAATATGGCACTTTCTGTCCAGTTAGTTATACTGCAGACCGTAGTCTGAAGTAAACCCTACTAACCAAGTGTCCCCCCACTCCAGAGGTGGCAATAATTGCCGGTTTCACATAATTGTTGGTGTGCTGGCATTATTATCTTGTCTCCTTGGCCTTCCTGAAATGTTCCCGGATTTCCTGTGCACTGGCACAAGGACGTTTTATAAAAATATCAGACTCTGTTTGACTCCAGAACTAATTTTACCTGGTTAGTCATCACTACTAGTAATCAGACTGTGTCTTTCATTTCTCTGCAGGTAAAGACACCATTAGATTTTGGAAGACAGATCCTTCAACAGGCACCCACTACCAGATAAACTCCCAATCAGCTCTAACATGGCACCAAGCAAGGAAAAGCTGTCAGCAGCAGAATGCAGAATTATTAAGTATCACACAAATGCATGAGCAAATGTATCTAAGAGGTAAAGTAACAAACCACTAGAAAGCCCTGGCTTGCATTCAGGGAATACTAGGCATAGAATTACAGCTACCTCCTCTGATAGTCTTTTTGGAGCGGTGGGATGGAGGGAATTTGATTCATTTTTAGTGTTTAATGCTACTTCCGAGAGTTTATATAAAGGTGGTTAGCCTCGTATGAATGGCTGTATGTGCTGATGGTTCCAATAATGTCAAGAAATTTGGTATTTTAGGCTACTTTAGGAATCGTTGTCAGTGAACAGAAGAGCAGTTTTTAACCTCCAGTTTGGAGCAGGATAATAATGAAATTGACCATTTGTTAATGTGTTTTACGTATAGCTTCAAGGCTGAGTTTACTCTATAGAATTTTGCTCATGTTCACTTTGCAATTGCTGCCATAAATAAAGGCTTTATTTCTCATACTGACTTAAGAAATGCAACTTCTTGTCAAAATCTCAGCATGAAATGTTAATTAACTTCTTATTAGCCTGTCTGAGATGTCTGCAGCATAGACATGAATAATCTACAAAGTATAATTTTTACTGACTGGTCCTGTCCAAAAATGTAATAGTGCAGCATGTCATGTAATTTCTTGTTTAGGGTTAACTGAAAGTATGGGTTCTGCTCTCTGGACTGGGCTTAACAGGCTGGATTTAAAGAGTGGATGGCAATGGATTGGAGGCAGTCCTTTCAGATATTTGAACTGGGCGCCAGGTAGGTATAAATCTGTTGAATATTTAAAACCAGAATTCTGTTTTCATATCACCACAATGGATCTCAGCTAGGGCTGCCAAGCAATTAAAAAACATTACTCACGATTAATCGCATGATTAAACAATAATAGCATATCATTTATTTAAATATTTTTGGATGTTTTCTGCATTTTCAAATATATTGATTTCAATTACAACACAGAATACAAAATGTACAGTGCTCACTTTATTTTTATTACAAATATTTGCACTATAAAAACAGAAGAAATTGTATTTTTCAACTCACCTAATACAAGTACTGTAGTGCAATTTCTTTATCATGAAAGTTGAACTTACAAATGTAGAATTATGTAAAAAACAAAAAACCTGCCTTCAAAAACAAAACAAAATGTAAAACTTTAGAGCTTACAACTCCACTCAATCCTACTTCTTGTTCAGCTAACTGCTCAGACAAGCAAGTTTGTTTACATTTGCAGAAGATGATAATGCTGCCTGCTTCTTGTTTACAATGTCACCTCACAAAGGGAGAACAGGCATTTGCATGGCACTGTTTTAGCCGGCATCACAAAATATTTACATGCCAGATGTGCTAAAGATTCATGTCCCTTGATGCTTCAACAACCATTCCAGAGGACATGTGTCCATGCTGATGGCAGGTTCTGCTCAATAATGATCCAAAGCAGTGTGGAGCGACTCATGGTCATTTTCATCATCTGAGTCAGATGCCACCAGCAGAAAGTTGATTGTCTTTTTTGGTGGTTCGGGTTCTGTAGTTTCTGCATCAGAGTGTTGCTCTTTCAAGACTTCTGAAAACATGCTCCACACCTCGTCCCTCTCAGATTTTGGAAGGCAGTTTGGATTCTTAAACCTTGGGTCGTGTGCTGTTGCCAGGGCCGGCTCCAGGCACCAGCGAAGGAAGCAGCTTGCCTGGGGCGGCCAATAGAAAGGGGCGGCACTCGGTCTGTTGTTGGGGCAGTATGTCTGGATCCACGGCGGCAATTTGGTGGTGGGTCTTTCAGTGCCTCGCTTCCTCTTCGGCAGCACTTCGGCGGCAGCTCAATCACTCTGCTCAATCAGGCTTTTCTTTTATTTATTTTTTTTTCTTCACTGCTTGGGGCAGCAAAAAAGCTGGAGCCAGCCCTGGCTGTAGCTATCTTTAGAAATTTCATATTGGTATCTTTTTTGCATTTTGTCAAATCTGAAGTGATTCACGTTGTCCTGGAGAACCAGGACAGAAATACAAAAGGCCCTCAGATCTAGAGGGTTTTGTGTAATGTGCACCCCCTCTCTCTCCGCAAGAAAGCACCATTCACTGGAGCGGAGTCCATCTCTTCAGGAAGGCACAAGAGGCACATGATGCTCAAAGAGTAACTTTGGCATTAGACAGCCCCCAGTGAGAGACTGGGGGGAAGGGGAACTTTGAACTGATGATGATAATTAATAATAACCTATAAGATAATAGCCTGTGCATACAGAGATAGATATAGATATTTGTTTTTATTTAGATGGTTACATGTGGTTAAATACCCTTGGTAGAAAGTTATAGTGTGCATGTGTATCCAAATAATTATTTTTTTATATATATACGCTTAATATATTTAATGTTATTGTAGATAGGTGGAATCCAGTTCCATTCTGGTTTGAGTAAAATCCCTGTTATGTTTTGTTTTTGTATTTTTTGACAAACAGTTCTATTACTTTGTCTACTATTAAATAACCTTTTATCACAGTATAACCTTCCCTCCCCCCCCCCCCCCACATGCTTCCCGGGTCTCACCTGCTGAATATATTATACCACCAGTGTGACAGACAATTGCTAAATCTTGGTCAGTGGTTTTGGGACAGGGTAATCCATGTATGTATTTCAAATTATAACACAATAACTCTACTCCGAGAGGTCAGTTTACACATGCATAATTTTTACTGTGAACAAAAGCGTGTTCAAGAATCTATAGACGACTACAATATTCCAGTACTATAGATATTGAGTTAAATTCTGTCCTGAGATTACATGGATATAAGTAAGGGCAGGATCTGGCTCATTAAATATACTTCTAAGCAGTTGTATCAGCATCTATTTCGGCTTCTCTTATAAAATATCCGTTATAAAACATTCAGAAATGTATGTGTGCGCCAGCCACATTTTTTATCATAAAAATAGATTTACCTATAAATTCAGTATTTCTTGTTTTTCTGTCTTGTATTATGATGGGATTTTTAAGGTCAAAAGGATGATGGAACAGAATGAACCTCGAGTTCAGATGCTTTTCCTCTTCCTTAAACATGAATACTACATATAGATATTTCTAAGACTGCAAATCTGAGTTTGGATTGAAACTGGGGAAAAAATGAGAATTTCCTGGTTAACATTCATCCAGGAATGAGCTCCCCAGTCATATTTATAACTCAGAACCGTACTTGACATATAGGGAGAGTCTCTCTTTTTGTGTCTTTTTTTTCAAAGGAAGTCCCTCTCCAGAGTCTGGAAAAATCTGTGCAGCTTTAAATCCTGGAAGAAATGCTAAATGGGAAAACTGGGAATGTGATCGGAAACTTGGCTACATTTGTAAAAGGGGAACCACCAGTTTAGATTCTTTCACTCTCCCCTCGGGTAAGTCAGTCAATAAAAATAACGTTTGTTGATCTGTGCTGTAGCATCCCAGGCTGCAAAGGTGAGCAGATACAAAGATA
This sequence comes from Malaclemys terrapin pileata, assembly GCF_027887155.1. NCBI lineage: Eukaryota > Metazoa > Chordata > Testudines > Emydidae > Malaclemys > Malaclemys terrapin. Next base: position 247,583,618 of record NC_071506.1, read on the forward strand.
AAATGCATTTTATCTATATGAAATTATGAACTATTTTCAAAGGGTAGGAATTCTTTTCCTAATGTACACATACACTCTTCTGTTTTGTTGGTTTTCATTTTGCAACCATTCTGCCCTTTACCCTGTTTAAACATTGTGGGCTGGATCTTATAACCCGCTGGCACAGTAGTAAGTAAAGACGGGGGAGGAGAAAAGGAACTTAAAATCCACCTTTTCCACAGCATTTCTGCCAGTCAAATGCTTCACTGAAATATTCACAATAGTGAACATAAGAAGGGGAGAAGACAGTTGAAACAAAGTGAATCATTTGTTCTTAAAGGGGAAGAAAGTAAGAAGTGAAAAAGCAAAGGAAGAAAACAGTAACACATCACAGAGGTGGTGCACAAGTTATTTTAAGGGAACAGGGTTTTTCCTTGTAATTTTTCCCTATATCCATATCTGGGAAGTTCAGCTAGTCCCATATATGGTCTGATGTTTCTTAGTGAAAGCATCTATTCAAAAAATACTCAATCCAAGTCATTCAGCGTTAGATTACAACAATTTCTGATGTTCAGTTAACTGAGAATCAGTTATGAAATAATACAGAAAAAGATGTCAATACCTACACAATACTTAGCTGTAATATATGAAAATCTTACATCTGACATTGAAAATAGTAGCTATATTCAAATGTGTACATCTTACAAATTGTAAAATGTCCTCTTTTTCAAGTGTTTTGAAATGCTCATATTTTTAATCTCATTTGACTATACTGATATTTTCTATAGCAGATTCTGCATGAAATATTAGACCTGACCTTCAAACTTTTATACTGAATGAAAGCAAATACAACCAGTTTCATTTACTTTGTTTTTTTAATTATGCTGATACATTGTTTAATTTTAGATGATTTGGGTCCTATTAAATGCCCAGATGGATGGATGTCATACGCAGGTCACTGTTACATGATTCACAGGGAGCCCAAAATATGGAAAGAAGCCTTGACTTCTTGTAGAAAGGAGTATGGTGATCTGGCCAGTATCCACAACATTGAAGAGCACAGCTTTATAGTGTCTCAGCTTGGGTTCAGTGAGTATTTTCACAGGGCAGTAATTTGCCTGTGTTCATATTTATAATGTTCCACTTGGCTGGTTTATATTGTTTAAACTAAAATGTCTGTAGCCAAAGAACATAGATCAGAGTTCACTTGACATGTGGAGGGGATAGATTTTATTTGATAAATGATGAAAAATAAAGTACAGTTGTACAATATGAAATTTTATATATATATATATATATATTTTTTTTAAGCTCAAAATTGTAATTGAAACTTCCTTTCAAGTTGAACAAAACATTTAATTTGAACTGAAACAAAATTCTTTTGACTTTTTGATTTGCTGAAAATTAATTTTTTTTTACCTGAAATGATTTTTTCCTCAATTTTTCAAAATTATCAATGAACTGAAAAATCTATTATTTACCTACCTATTATGAAAGTGTGGATTCTACTGTGAATAGCAATGTGAGGTATTTATTTTTACCCATTTGTCTTGTTTGTTTGTCTTTGAAGAGATGTGGCATAAGGTGAGTAGGGTACATACATTTTGCTAAAAAGTTTTAAAGGTAGAGTAGGGTGAATAGCAGATTTTTTTGATCATTGGCAATTCTGAAAATTTGGAAGGAAAAATTTAGTTTGGAATCGGACTGATTTTTTTTTTTTTTTTTTTTTTAATTTTCAGAGAATCAAAAAGTTGAAGAAAAATTATTTTGGATTGAATGAAACATTTCATTTCAGAAAAATGTTTCATTTCAATTTTAATCACTTAACTATTTTTGAATTTCTAAAATTAAAGAGAATTTTTTTAACGAAGTCTTTCAAATCAAAGTAAAACATTTTGTTTTGAAAATGTCAAAAATAAATGGGGTTATTTAGTTATTTTTTACCTTAAATGAGCAATTCAGTGAAATTTGACAAATTCACAAAAACATTGGTCACTAAATCTCACTTTTTTGGGGTGGAAAAAAAAATGATTGGCAAGAGAATTTCACCCAGCCCTGCTTAAAGTGTTGGTTAAAAGTATGAGTAACTTTTGTTTTTCTCTTGGTACGTGGCTATAGTGTGTGAGAACAGGAAGTCTGATTTTTGAAGAGTTAAAGTAAAGTTTTGCTTGCATTAGTTTATTCTAAATATACTAGCAATGTGTTTTGGACAAAGTCTAGAACCATGCTATTGTAACAAATAAGACCCCCAGTTATTTGTCTAACTGTTGTTGTTAAGAGGAGCAACCAAGGTTTTTGATAAAGCAGCAAGAATTCACTTCTTTGTGCTACATCTTAAAATTCTTGAGCACAACTTCCTCATTCCAAAATCAACATGAAACTTTATCCTATAGACGGATTGTTAACACACTAACTGCTTTTATGTTTTAGAGCCAACAGATGAGCTGTGGATTGGACTGAATGACTTTAAGGTTCAAATGTTTTTTGAATGGAGTGATGGGACTCCTGTGACATACACCAAATGGCAACGTGGAGAACCAACCAGAACAAACAGGCAAGAAGACTGTGTAGCTGTGAAGGGCCAGGTAACGTAATCCAATCAATATTAACACAGTTAACATGGAAGGTAGCTTCCCAATATACATCTGGTTTTGACCCCCAATTTCACCACCTAGCCAGGGCTAGACTAAAGAGTAGGTTCTACAGGCCCATGTTGAGGCCTAGAGTCACAGGATGAGATTAGAGTGATGAAGAATCCACCACATAGTACCTAAGTTGTTTCAATGGCTGGTTACAACTAACCATTCAATGGTTAGTAAGATGCTAAGAATTTGCATCTTATTTCTAGTAAAAATATATTCTAGCGTCACTTTCAGCCATTGTTATGCTTTTGCCTGCTAAATTAGAGAGCTCTCTGCTACCAGAAATTGATTGTTACCTCTTAACCTTTTCTTGGATAAACTAAATACACTAAGGTTTGCTTTATTTTTGGTGAGGAGTGGTGCCTTTCATTAGTTTGTGGTGAATTATGCAATTATTAGCTGTGATTTATCATTCATAAGCATATACTATTTAGAGTGGTGAAGGAAGTGGCTGCCTACTTGTTAAGTGGTATTTCATGCAGACAGCACATTTCACCAGTGCTTTGAGATCTGCAGGTTGCCAAAGAGCCTATAGGTGGAATTTAAGGTGCTGGTATGGTCAATAAAGACCTATTTGATTTCAGCCCTGCCCACTTGAAAGATTCTCTCTCTTTTCGTGTTAAACTGAGATGCTTGTGACTTTTGGAGACATTCAAGCTAGTACACATTGTCTGTGATGAGTCCTTGACTGACTTCCTTCACTGCCCTCTTGGACTGACAAACCAGATTTGTTGTATTACAAAGTGCTCTCCAAGGCTTGCTTATTTACTGGGGGGTATGTGGGAAGTGGGGCAGGCATTTGGTAGAGACATGTCAATGGATTTTGTATGAATTAAAATTGAATTAGTTTAACATCTTTGCTGGTGGCTGAAATATTGTTAATATTTTGTAGTAACATTGTCAAAGGCAATTTACTGTGCAAGTTATATTATGGATGTAATTTAAAAATTGTAGACATCCTTAGATTCAAACTAATGTAACTATTGAATTAGATTATTATTAGCACAGTGCCTAGAAGCTTAGTGGTGGACAAGGACCTCCTTGTGCTAGGTGCTATACAGAAACAGAACAAAGACTGTTCCTGTCCCAAGGAACTTACAAGCTAATTATAAGCGAGAACAGAAGAATACAAATAGACCAATGGGGGAGTATAAGGAAGGAAAGAATGGCAGAATATTAGCTAGTATGATAGGAAGTGGTCTCAGCACATACCCAAAGCTAACTGACTAATTGTTGTTTCAGTACAAAAAGAGCTAAACATTGACTTTTAGTTTAAAATGACATTTATTTCAGATTAAGTAGATGAACAAGAAAGAACAAAAAGAAAACCACCATGAGCACACAATGCTTGTGTCTGCTCTGTAGCAGACTTCAGCAGAGTAGATTTTCTGACAAAAGTGGTCTGGAAACAACCTTCATAGTACCTTTGCCTGCTCCCACAATGACACTGTCACCACTATATGCTCTGTGAACGTAATACAATTTATATTTCTAAATCAATTAATAGAAGAGCTTAAGAAAGAGAGAAATAAACAGGATTTTCTCTTTCAAAGAACAGGACAAATAAAGGAAATGAGCAGTTTTCTAAAGACTCTGAATCTCTTTTTCACTGACATTCCTTTCTTCCTAATGCCATATTCAGGATGGCTACTGGGCAGATCATCTTTGTGAAAAGAAAGTTGGTTACATCTGTAAAAGGAAACCATTGTCACAAGTATCTCAGGAAATGGAAAGCACAGATGCAGGCTGCCAGAAAGTAAGTAGGCAGTGAGAGTACCATTAATTTTCAAAATCAATGGGAGCTTTGCTTGCGAACAACTCAAAATGAATTATATGGATATCCAGGAAGTTAAATTGTATTACTAAGTTTCACTCTCTTTCAGTTACTCTGTCCTTCATTATGCCATCTACAATAACCACTTTTGAAGGAGACTAGTATTTTTGCTGTAAAGAGCTGGTAAATTATGGTATTGATTATTTCTAATTTGAAAAAAAAATACTATTTCAGTTAAGACAAATCTTGTCTGAATTCATTTTTTATTTATATGTATGCTCCCATACTGATAGCTGGGACCGGCCTTAGGGAAAATAGTGCCCTGGGCAAACTTGTATTTTGGTGCCCTGTTCTTTGAGTTTGAGAACAGCAGTATGGGGTGCTGGGCATGTGGACCAGCTCCTGGCCCCAGGGCCCAGCTGAGCTATACAGGGAGGAGTTTTTTGAGCCCGGGGTCTTCCCTAACCATACACTCCCTGACCACGTAACATGAGGAGAGCAGGTGCGCAGCCACCACCAGTGCCCATGGGAAGGGGGGACACAGCCACAGTATTGCCAACTCCACGTAGCAAGAAGTTGCCAGACAAACCCTGAAAAGTTGCTAGATGTCACTATTTAAGCACTCAAAAGGAGTAAAAAATGTCACTAAACAAAATTTCCAGAGAATTCCACAGAGAATTTTTTATATGTATATAATATGTATGTGCCCAGGCGAATATAGTCACAAAATCATTCACAAGCAGCTCAATAGTGTTACTTAAATGCATTCCATGCTCTTCTTACTACACTCTTTTGCACACCAAGTCAGCGTCATTAGGTCTCAATTGAGCATGTCCTCAGAAGGAATCGCATTCTAAGGTTTCTTGGGCTGAGATCACTATAATCAGCAGGCGAGGAAAAGAAGTGTGTGGAAGCTAATTAAATTAAAAGACTAATTAAATACTTTGCTAAAGCCGGGCACACTTTGGAGAGAGCAGCACATTAGCCAGGGCTTGTGTTTACCCAAATGTGTTCTTTCTTGCAGCTCTGTAGTAGGTAGCACAACCTGTGATGCAGGGAAAGATGGCTAATGAAGCAGGCAGTGCGGGGGAAGCAGGATAGAGGGCAAGGAGAGCTGCATGGATGGAAGGTGGGGTGGGCTCTAGTGCAGGTATGACTTTCTTCTGAACAAGCCAACTACAGCAGAGCTGGCATCTATGTCCTTCAGGTCTGGCACAACTCTGGAGGCTGTGAAAATTTTGCAGTAGACCAAGCACAAATTGAGACTACTTCATTTTCAGCACATTGTAATACGGAAATAGTACTGATGTCATTTTACTCATAGTTAGGCAGACAGAGTTAGTCAAACATCACTGTAGGTTTGCATGTAGTGTTCCTTCAATTAAATTTACAAAACCACGATCCCTAGTGGAAATGCTGAGAGTAAGTGCTAAATAAGAATTTCCTGCCTCTGATGATGACGTTCTTTTCTTTTTTTCCTCAATATGTCTTAGTTTGGCTTTAATGATGAACTCTTAATTAATAAGTTATTAATATACTTCAAAATTGGTAGAGTTCATTCAATGTGTAGTATATCACAATTTGTCAAGAACTCATGCAGATGCCTGATGGTCATTTTACAGGGCTGGAAAAGATATGGCACATACTGTTATTCTATTGGACAAATACCCAGAACATTTTCAGAAGCAAATAAAATATGTGAAAGGAATCAGAGTTACCTAGCTTCAATTGAAAATAAGTACGGTAATGACTTTTTCTTTTACTTTTACATATGTGCTAATGATGGAAATAACTTAGAGCCCTAAGTTCTAAAACAGCCTAGAACTTGTTTATCAAATCTAATGTTGTGTCAAATAAAAATGGTCTAATCTGCAAATAAAAAATCAAGGTGGAATGTTAAAGTTACCTGCTCCTGTGAATTATTATTTTCTTTTTTTAAACAAAATTTCCTTCCAGGGGAATGTGTCATTTTTGTTTTGGAAAAGTGCTTTTCTACATTATAAAACCACCACCTCATGCCATAGCTGCATCCCTAATTTTACTACCAAATGGTCAGTAGAATGCCCCAAAACTGAGACAAAAGCAAACAAACAAAAATCTGACTTCCTCTTTCTCATCCTATCCCTCAGGCCTTCATTTTTTAGTGAACAGAAGAAAAGAAGAACTCAGTTGTTATAAATTATGAACATTCCAAAGTTAATGTGCTGCCTGAATTACGTTAGTAATTGTATCTTGTTTAGTTTTAAAATAAATACTACCATGAAAACAAAACTCAATTTCTCTTTGGTTTGACACTTCTTTTTCTTTTTATAGGTATGAACAAGCTTACCTGATTAGTTTGGTTGGGCTGAGGCCTGAACAATATTTCTGGATAGGTCTTTCAGATGTAGAGGAACAAGGGACTTTCAAGTGGACCAATGGTGAAGCAGTTCTGTTTACTCACTGGAATTCAGCAATGCCTGGTATGCACTGCAGTGCTATGTGATGTATATTGTCTGTACTTTAAATATGGTCTCAAACAGTGGTTCTCAAACTAGGGCCGCCGCTTGTTCAGGGAAAGCCGTTGGCAGGCCGGGCTGGCTTGTTTACCTGCCAAGTCTGCAGGTTTGGCCGATCGCGGCTCCCACTGGCTGCGGTTCACCGCTCCAGGCCAATGGGGGCTGCAGGAAGCAGCACGGGCCAAGGGACATGCTGGCCGCCCTTCTTGCAGCCCCATTGGCCTGGAGCGGTGAACCACAGCCAGTGGGAGCTGCGATTGGCTGAACCTGCGGACGCAGCAGGTAAACAAACCGGCCCGGCCCGCCAGGGTCTTTCCCTGAACAAGTGGCGGCCCTAGTTTGAGAACCACTGGTCTAAAAGACTGAATGTTGAATCTCCAATGAGATTTCATTCTCTATCCATTAAAAGATTTTTACAGTTGTTGATAGTTCTCAATACATCTTTATTGATTGGTTTCATTGTCAGGAGATTTGGTATTTCTATTCTCAGAGGAATGCTATGACTTCTGATGTGCTATTTCCATAAGGATAACCTGCTGGCTAGTCTTCACAGGAAAATTAGAAGACCTCACAGAACCTTAAGTGCTCTTTACTCTATATGGGAATAACGTTCTGCATACCATTTTCAGGACTTCTCATGGTCAAAGTGGTGAAGGTTCATGTTTAAATTCTATAGGGGTTTCCTTTTTGCCAAAAGTGCTCATGGGACTTAGCATATCACGTGTGCTGCTGGTGTACGTGTGTGTATATATATACTGAGGGCCTGATTTTTGGTGACACTAAACCACTTTACATAGCCAGAGCAGAGCCCTGGTATTTACACTCACATTAAGGCCCTTTACATGACTAGAATAGTAAACGAGCCCAAGTGTAAATGGGAAATCACGTCCTGAATGCCTTTGCATTAAAATCTCCATCTTTTACCTCATAAAATGTCTTATTAAGTTAACTAGAAGTTTCATTTTTTTTTTGAGCTACTCAGGGCAGGGACTGTCTTCAGACCATTGTCTACCATGTAAATATTACAATGCTATTAAAAAGTACTGCTGTAAATATATAAATAATAATCAATTAATATGTTATATTATTGTCAACTAATTTGTCCTACCTTTTTCTCATTAAGGAAGAAAGCCAGGCTGTGTTGCTATGAGAACCGGAACTGCAGCTGGATTATGGGATGTTCTTAATTGTGAGATGGTGGAAACATTTCTCTGTAAACAATGGGCTGAGGGAGCGACACCACCTACTGTTTCTCCAACAACTCCTTCTCCCACATGCCCACAGGGTTGGGAATCAAGCGCTTATAGTAGTTTATGCTTCAAAGTAAGTTCTAAACTAGTCAGTGGAAGGTGAGAGGCTTCACTCTTGATTTTAAGGAAAGGAGGGGACCCAGTTCTCTCTGCCTTATCTGAGACTAGACCAAGCTCGCCTCAGATAACTGAACTCAGTCCTAAAGATCCAGCTCAATTCCACACCCACCCCGGAATGGAAGAAGATCAGCTGTCCAGTAATATCCTCTGACCTGGGGATGGACAAGGAAGGCAGTCCTTCTATGTGAGGTGTTGGTACTAGTGTGAGTGAATATTGCTGTGAATGTGAATATTGGAGAGTGGAAAAGAAAGGAGGGAGAGACTGACAAGGAAGGTGATTGAAAGGGAGGAAAGTGGTTAAAGAACACAACCCAGAACAAGAGAAGAAAAGAAAGAAGGGGAATGGAGTAAAAGGAAGAAAAAGACAGGAAGATTATACACTAGAGGAAAAAAAACTTCAGTAAAAAATTGGGGGGGGGGGGAGGGAAGAAGGAACAAAATACATCAAGACATTCAGTCTACGAAAAGAAAAAATGAGTTAAGGCAACTACAGGAAAAGAGAGAACAACAAACACAGAGCAGATCTAGTATTTCTAAAAAAAATACTTAATAAAAAGGGAAATGCTAAAATGCTGGTTTAAATAATACAAACAACAAAGCTTGGCATCAGTGGGATTATTTATGTGAGTCATGCTCACCATTGTGAGTAAGGAGTTCCATATTTGCACTCATGACAGGATGGGATATAAGGATAGATGGTATGGGAACACAAATATTAAGTTCACCCAAGGCAGGAGAGAGAGTCTCAGACTTGGCCCATGATAAGAACAGGACGTTACCCATATTCTTTAGGCTAACATCTATCAGGGATGCTGATGGGTTAATTTAAATTAGGGTTACCATATTTCAAGCCTCCAAAAGGAGGACACTCCACCGGACCCCGGCCCCACCCCCAGCCCCGCCCACGCCCACGCTCCAACTCCGCCCCTTCTCCAAAGTCTCCGCCCCCTCCCCTGCTTCCTGCGAACATTTGATTCGCGGGAAGCCTGAAGTAGGTAAGGGGGAGTGTGGGGGGAGGAGGAGCGGCCCAGGCTGCCCCCCCTGCGTTTCCAGCCTGGGCCGGCCCCCGGCTGAGCACCCCCTGGCCCCGCCGGCCCCCCGGCTGAGCATCCCCCAGCCCCGCCGGCCCCCCGGCCCCCTCAGCACCCCCTGGACCCCCTGCCGAGCACCCCCTGGCCCCGCTGGCTCTCGGTGCTCCCGGTCCCCGGCAGCGCCGGCCAGCGCTCAGCCCCCCCGGCAGCGCTGGCGCTCGGTGCCCCCGGCCCCCGGCAGCGCCGGCACTCTGCCCCGCCGGCCCCCGGTCCCCCGGCAGCGCCGGCCGGTGCTCGGTGCCCCTGGCAGCGCCGGCCGGCGCTCTGCCCCGCCGGCCCCCGGTAGCGCCGGCGTTCGGTGCCCCCGGCTCCCCGGCAGCGCCGGCCGGCGCTCTGCCCCGCCGGCCCCTGGCAGCGCCGGCACTTGGTGCCCCCGGCAGCGCCGGCACTCTGCCCCGCCGGCGCTCGGTGCCCCCGGCAGCGCTGGCCGGCACTCTGCCCCGCCGGCTCCCGGTCCCCCGGCAGCGCCGGCCGGCGCTCTGCCCCGCCGGCCCCCGGCAGCGCCGGCGCTCGGTGCCCCCGGCTCCCCGGCAGCGCCGGCGCTCGGCCCCGCCAGCCCCCGGCAGCGCCGGCGCTCGGCCCCCGGCAGCGCCGGCGCTCGGCCCCGCCGGCCCCCGGCAGCGCCGGCACTCTGCCCCGCCGGCTCCCGGTCCCCCGGCAGCGCCGGCCGGCGCTCTGCCCCGCCGGCCCCCGGCAGTGCCGGCGCTCGGTGTCCCCGGCTCCCCGGCCCCCGGCGGCGCTCGGCCCCGGCGGCCCCCGGCAGCGCCGGCGCTCTGCCCCGCCGGCGCTGGGCACCCCCGGCCCAGCACCGCCGCCCACATGTCCTGATCTTCCCGGACATGTCTGGCTTTTTGGGATTTCCCCCCGGACGGGGATTTGGAGCCCAAAAAGCCGGACATGTCCGGGAAAATCCGGACGTATGGTAACCCTAATTTAAATTAATGTTTGGGAGGAGCTTTGAGCACCTCAAATGAAAAATGATAGATGGCAGATGTCCAAAGACGTAAGAAAGAAGTCTTTTTTAGAAGACATTTGAAATGATCTAAGAAAGAAGCGCAGGACTGGGTGCAAAGTGTTTTCAACATGCTTTGGGATTCTACAGAACAAAGAGTACTAAATAAATGTAAGATGTTAATAGTTTTTCTTTTAGGAGACCCTGTCCTGTCTTGTTTTAGTTTTGTAATTTTTTGTTTTTTAAACAAACCCAAACAAAGGTAATTTTGATTCTGGTTCCATTATCCCCGTATTGGTCTGGTCAGCCCTGTGCTCACCCACTGCTCAAACCTTTTCTTGTGAGGCCTAAGCCACCCTAGTCAGCATACCCAGATGCTCCTCACTCCACTTTTTCTCATCTCTGACAATTCTCCTTCCCACTCATGTCACAGGGTATCCTTGGCACTTCCACAGCTCCTATGAGTTGTAAACTGACTTCTTTCCTTCTCTACTATTCTAACAGCTACAAATCCTCCCCAATATTCCTCACTTCTGTGAGTGAGTGATAGAGCTCCATGCAAAGTGAAACAGTTAAATTTACAAATAGAGCACTCTGTAACCTGTTACCAGTACATAACATACTCTTTGACTTGTTTAGCTGTACAAAATCCCATTTTTAAGGAAAAGAGCTGTTTCTTGATTTTATAATATAACGTAGTATAGAATATTGTATTGTAAACTATATTCTCTTTAGTGTTTTTGTAAGAATACACAACAACAAAAGAAAACATGGTTTGAAGCTCGAGATTTTTGCAGAAAAATAGGAGGAGATCTGACTACCATCCAGAGTAAGGAGGAAAATCGTATAATAAAAACTGCAATAAAGTATGTATCTATTATATTTTAATATAATTAATGATATGTCAAATAATAATAATTAGAAATGCTCTTTTATCCTTTGTGAAATAGTTAGTCTGTAAAAGCAGAAAAATCCTCTGTGTTAGACAACACTCAAATTATTAATTTTTCTTAGTGGTCACATTTAAAAACAATAGCTTGGGTATATACAGGAGCTTCATACATCAGTGTCATGATATATGAAATATGGTTTGGGAGAATAGAAATTGGTCCAGAGCTCATTTGTGCAAAAACAGCTATATTTACAAAAATAGGAAATGAAAATAGGGCCAACTTTTGTGACTCATCTTTAACTAATCACTGATTGAACCATTTTCAAAAAAAAAAAAAAAAAAAAAAAAAAAAAAAAGGCAGCCCTGAATTGACAGACATTTTTCTTTCTTAAAAGAAGACACAATACAGAAGAAACAAAGGTTAAGATCAACATTAATAGTTTTAGTTTTAATTCATCAGCCTCCTCTATGGAATCAGTATGTGGTAATTCCTTCTCTGGGGCCTCTCCTGTACATATATCACAGTTCCCTGGTTAACGACATCTCTGACCTCTTTGTCGCCTCCTGGAGAGCACTCCTATTTAGGTCTCAGGCCTCTAGCCATCACCTTTGTCAGGGTGGAATCTCATGATCCTCTCGCTCCAGACCAGGTCCTTAGGCTGCAGTCTCCTGTAATGAACTGTGACCAACTCAGCGGGTCTGAGTTTAGTTCAGCACCTGCCATTCTGTTCTTTCAGGGGCAATGGCAGAGTTATCTAGTGACCATCCAGCTTTCAATAAAGCAAAGTATTATTTTTTCAGATAAAAGTATTACAGATAATACACATCTTAAAAATAATAAACTGCTTCTACACATGCCTCACTTATCACATAGAGGCTCTGGTAGGTTTGAATTACTTCAGGTTTTTTCTGTGTGGCCTGTCTGTCTTGGTTACAATCTCCAGTCTGTCCATTCTTGGATAGAGTGTGAGTCACTGTCTCTGTCTCTGGTCAAAGCTGATACTTTACATGATTTCAAGTCCTTTGTTATCTTACACTTCTTGAACCAGATCAAACCAGTTTATGCTATTCCCAGAGGGACTAGCAAATACTTGTTACCTGTGTTTTATCCCCATTGTCTTAAATTCCTTCAATAAACATCCTTAATCTTACCCATTGAGCCAGGATAAAAGTCACTAGTCTGCCCATAAAGATATTGATAACATTTATGAAGTTAATACAATAGTTTTTGAATACTCCATGATTCCAGGGCATTGCATTGGTCATACCATATACCAATGAGTTTGATCTGATGATACTGTCAGCAGTAAATAATTTGAATTTTCAATTGAAAACTGCAAAATGTCAATTGATCTCCTTGATGGATAATAAGGTATTTCTATAGAGAACTTGTTGAAGTACTGTAAGGTCCTGATCCGACGCTCACTGAAATCAGTGGGATTCCTTCTGCTGCTGCGGGGAGCCCCGGGTCCTTTAAATCCCCGCCAGAGCCCTGCTGCCGCTACCCTGGGGCTCTGGCAGCGGGGCTCCGGCGGTGATTTAAAGGGCCTGGGGCTCCGGCCGCTGCGGGGAGCCTTGGGCCCTTTAAATCACCAGCCGGTCTGGTCCAGCATGGCGTGCTGGCTCTTGCTTTCACCTCTGGTTTTTGATTATATAAACTATACTTATACCTATTTATATACTGTTCTTTTCCTGTAATATATACTAGAAAAGGTGGATCCTTATATAGTACTTATTGGATTGGTATATTTTCCTTGAATACTGACGAAGGATTTGCATGGAGTGATGGCTCTCCGGTGAGTAATTTAATTTTTAACCATATTTATGCGTTCAGGATGTCTTTTTTTCTCTATTCTTATCTCAGCCTATTCCTGTTGTCTCCTCTCCCTCCTCTCATAGGCCCTAATCCTGCCAACACTTCACTTTTACTACTCTGAGTGTCCCATTGAAACCAATGGCACATTTGAACATTGATCACTTTGAAATCCATGGGATACTCATGGTAGTAAAGTTAAGCATGCGTGTGATTTCAGGATTGGGGCCCCGGGCCACCCAACTGAGCTCCCAGCCTTTCCTGAAGAAATGCTTCTTCTACTATTCACTACTCCAACTACAGACTTCAGTTAGAGTCAGTTGCCTTGTTCATGTCAAAGCATATAGAGCATACTATCCTTTCTAAGGGAAACCAAAGATCTCCAGTCATTGCTTTTGAAAGCCAAAGCATGTACAAGAGGTTTCTAATACCACTAGCATTAGCCTTGAATCCTGGGAACAGTAGATGTCTAATACTTATATGCTTGCTTGTTGTTGTGACCAACATCATGTTATCTGACATTTATTACAAAATTTGCAGTCATCCCCCCCTCTCCCACCACTGCCACCACTACCTTCCCAGGATATTACAGGTATTACTCCTGGTTACAGACCCAAACCAAGAAAAAAATAAGTGGACCATGTCCTAAAAGACAGGCTCGGTTTGACTGCAAAAGGGCTCAAATTCCAGAGCTGTGAGCCCTTCACTAACAACACCCTTCTACTAACCCCCAGGAGGTCAGCCATAGAGAAAGGCAGCAAGAGAATTGCAGTGAAATGCAGGTGTTACCTTGGGGTGAGGAGTTGGGAGTCTAAGGAGTGGGGTCTCCGAGATAGCCATGTCCAAAAGGATTCAGGGCTTTATAAAGAATTACATACAAGAAAAGATGTTAAAATAAAAATGATTTAGGTTGCAAGGTCAAGCATTTGAAAGTAAGGAAACGCCAGATTCACAGTTGCCCACACAACCGTAAGTCTTCCCCTTTGTGCCCCTTTCCATCCTATGCCCTGACTATGAGAGGGTTCCTTTGGAAAACATGAATATTTAGGCATTCCTCATTTTCCAGTGTTTGACTTTAACTTAAATACTCGTAACTTTCTTTGAAAATTCTTTGAGCGTGTTTAATTTCCAAAGGAAAAAACGATTCTATTATGTGCAACTCTAACAACCTTGCCCCATTATGCATCAGCTGATTATACACCATCAGCAGGGATTGAACCCTCAACCTTCAGCATTGTACCACAATGCTCATTCCCAACAAAGGAAGGTGTGAGTCAGGGTGAATGCTTGTGAGATTGTTAACTTCAAGTGACAATTTCCTGAGCAGGGGCCTAGTCCCTGCTTGTTTTGGAGATGCAGGTAACTTTTCCTCACAAAGGGAGATTTTAACAATTCCCATCACTTATGGATCTAGGGAGACACTCTGCTGCTACTCTTGGAGGCAAAACACAGAAAGTGCAGATCAAGGGGAGGGGAGGTAAACATGGCTTTAAGCAATCTCTGTGCCCCCAGATGCCAGCTGTGGGGTGCTCTAATTTACAGTAGCCTTACCTGGCTGCAGACGGGCTGTTCTGCAGCTTGTAGAATCCCAGTATCTCAATCAGTGCTGTGAAGAGTTCTCTCCCATCCCCACATTGCTTCTTGTGCTGGGGCTTGCAAGGGATGCAGCATCAGGCTGCCATTACAGCAATGTACAAGGGCAGAAGCAGGGGGAGACTCTCTACCAGTGTCTGTTTAATAGCCACAAGACAGCTCTATCATGCAGGTGGTCAAGTGAAGTTTATCCAGCACATACAGAAACAACAGCAGTGAGGCTGGATGAAACTTGCAGCCAGAGAAGCAAGTGCACTTGTCTGTTCCTACCCTGACATTGTGTCCTCAGACTGCAGACAGGATGGAAAGCTCTTCACAGCAAGAAATGCTTCATTTTACTCCCACTGAAGATAATCTCAGTCCACCAGTGGCTCACTATGCTATGCCTGAAACTATGCTCATCCTCACGAGTGTTGAGCACGTTGTTTCCACTACACTCCTGCTTTCCCAGTCCCATTGAATAAGAGACTAAATCTGTAAAACAAGCCCTGGTCACTCTTGCATGACAATGCAGAAAACAAACACCATCCCTCTTTAAGGCAAAAATAGTAACTAAGCCGTTTTCTACAATAGGTAAGGTACACAGACTGGGGAGAGAGATTAAGAAACCAGAAAGGAGACAAAGATTGTGGAGTGGTCCAAGGATACAGTTTTTCCTTATATTGGGGGAAAGCATCTTGCGAAATGCTGCATGACTGGATTTGTCAGATAAAAAAAGGTAGGATTGCTTCCCCCTATAAATAAGAAAATTAAACAGATTTTTTTTTTCTAAAAAGTCCCTTTGGTGGGCTAATTACAAATTAAAGAGGTGAGATTTTGAAAACTATACTTTACTTAAGGTTACATGCAGTTGAACAAGCATATGCCTAAATAAGGCATATATATAACTGGTGAGTTTGTATATGTCCTATAGAAAACAAATTCTATTTGTTTGGTTGGTTAATGTTCTTTATAGGTTCATACCATAAAAGTTAACACTATTAATAATTATGGTGTGTTCTGTGAAACATTTGTTTTTATACTTGTATAAGTCTCCCTAACAAAGGAAGGGTTTCAGAAATAACCATAGATTGAGTATCCTCTTACCTCTGTGTGTGAATATTTGTATTGAGTGGCACTGGAAGCAACTGAAAACAATTGTGGATTAGATCAGAGAGTTCGGACTAATCTGTTTAGATGAGATAATATCTCTGGAACCTTATGTGCTTTTCTAATTGAGATTAAACTTGTTTTCTTGTGTTTGGTAACACAACTGTGTCTAGTAACATTGATGAAAATATCTGGAAATACTTTGTAGTAGTTTTTAAATTTAATTATTTTTTCTGGTACAATATATAAATAATTATGACTTGTATACTCATAGAAATTACCTGAAAAATCCACACTTGTACATTTTTGAAATGTAATGTTTGATTAGTGTTTTACAAAAGGGCATGAGGGGAGGAAAATAAATTGGCTTCCTTAATTTAAATGTAGAAGGCCAAATTCTCCTCTCAGTTGTATAAGGACAACCCCTTTTGGTTGAAGAGTGTTACTCTAATGTAACCAAAGTTGTGGGGGTGGGGTTTAAGCTTCACATAGTTAAATTGTTATCAAACTAGAACTTTGCAAAAATTTTAATGCAAAAGTTGAAGCCATTCAAAATTAGCCGGATTTCAGTTCACATGCAGATCGGAGCAGCAGGTTTGTGTTTGATTTTTTGGGCTTAGTAATCTTTGTGCCAATGTTTGATGTGAAGATTTCTTCTCTATCTGCAACATGTTGAATCTTTAGAAGCTGTCTCATTGGGTCATTTTAGACAAGTCTGGCCAGAGAGCTGTTTAGCTGAGGAGCCTAGGGAGCTGGGCAGTCTGCCAGATGGATGCTTGGACAGCTTAGGGAACCAGAGAGTCACCTGTTTGCCAGACAGGTTAGGCAGCCCAAGGAGCTGGAAAACAAGGAAGCCTCAGAGGTCAAGGAGCCTGGTGGCCAGGAGAATCAGGGAACCCTCATGTTCACCAAGTGAGCTGCCCTGGGAGCTAGCCAGCTGGGGAATAGGGCATCCAGGGACCAGCTAGCTGGGGGTTCCTGGCATACTGGGGAGCCCAGCAAGCAAGCAGTCCAGGATCCAGCAAACCAAGCAGCCAGCCACCCAGGAAAGCTGCCTCCCTACTGGGCAGGCAGCGTGGGAGCCACACAGCCCAGTAGCCTGCTAGCAGAGGGAGCCCAGCAAGCCAGGCAGCTTTGGGAGCCAGCTGGTTTGGCAGGAAGTCCAGTAGCTTTGCCTGGTTTCCATCTAAAGTAACTGTTGGTGGAACAGACACATTCCCACTGGAATCAGCATTATTGCTATCACTGCTGGATGGGCACATAACAGAAATGCTCCAAGCTCCCTTGAGTAAGAAATCAAGTGCTTCTCAGAAAAACAATGGCCAAAAGCCATGGGTATCTTGTTCCATCAGAACTGATCAGTCAAAATAAATGGCTGATGATCCATATATTCACACTTCCTCTCATCTTAACAACATTCAGGCACTATGACACTGGAGTAAATTTAATTAAAAACTTATTTAGATTGTGGTGAATGGGTCGCTCTGGATGTTAGATCCATTTTCTGCTGCCGTTGATAGAATTTAAACATAACCATTGACTGTGCCTACCATATTTTTCTGATTGAAAAACATTAACATTGTGACGGTATCTAAAACATCTTAACTAACACTGCATTTCTTTGCATGAAATCACTGTATAAAATAAATTTTCCTTGAAGAATATGCATGATGTACCTTACACATTCAGATTTTCTCTTGTTCTGCAGGAGTATCATTAAAATCAGAACCAATTAGCAAGTATGGTAAGCTTTTTTTTCTTTTTATTCATTTTTTGGGGGAGGGATATTAACTCTTAATAAAACTGCTATTGTAGAATAAATGTTTTGTGCTACAGATGTAGAATTTATGGATACATTATTTACTTTCCAGAATATCAGACCACTAAAGATGGATGGATTATATATGAAGACAAACAGTATTTTTTCAGCAGAAATGAGGTGCCTATGGAAAAAGCCCGAGAGTTCTGCCAGAAGAATTTTGCAGATCTTGCTGTAATTGAGAGTGAAAGTGAAAGAAAGTTTCTATGGAAAACTGTAAGAAAAAACATTTATTTCAGAAATAAATAATTTAGCATACTGGGAAATAGATACTTTTGATATTCTGTTTCTGAACCTTTGGAAAACACAAATTGAGACATGTTGTATTGAGGGGAGTGGAGCCATGAATTTTTTTTTTATGATGATGAAATTTGCCTGCTGTTGAATTTATGAAACTTCCTCCAAAATATACCTAGTTACTTGTGAAATTGTTCACATTTGAGAAAAATGTCAACCAGGTGTGTTCGCTTGTCTATCAAGTGCCTCTTGAGCCAGTCTGACCTAGTGGAAGAAGCATCATAAGGTTGTGGATTCCTGGAGCTCCTGAGTTCTCTGTATGTGACTAGCCTTAGTAGTAATTTACACGAATATGACACTGGACAAACATAATTTCTGTCTCACAGCACCCCGAGTACATGGATAAATATCACTGTCCCTGTTTTAGAGATGTGGAAATTGAGGATCGGAAGTTGTTACACAATTATGCAGTATTTAGGGACCTAATTAAAGGTGGTGCTGACTGTCTGCAGTTCCTAATGACTTCAGACTTCCATGTGAGTTGTGGGTACTCAAGACCTCTGAAAAGCAGACCACTTTTACTGAGATACCTAAATATAGATTTAGGCTCTGATTCAGGAAAATATTTAAGCATGTGATTAAATCCACCTCTATTTAGAATAGCATTTATGTACATGCTTACCTTTAAATTCATGATTAAATCCCATCGATTTCAATTATTGTCTTCTCTTCAGATTGTACAGTACCCACCTAATCAATTGAAAGAGAATGGCTGCTTGTTTTGCCTAAGACCTCTTTGTGACATATAAAGGAATTATTTAATTAAAATGTCATCTTCTTATTTTAGGGTATCTTTCCGCATAAGACCAGATCATATTTCATTGGTTTAACAGTGAGTCTTGATAAAAGGTTTAGGTAAGTAAATATGAACATCTAGGCTTTTAACATGTAGCAAAAAAAAATTGTATTTAGGTCATCAAAAGTGAAGGGTCTATAAATGCTACCATTTTCAAGAGTTGATGATAACTCAATTATAGTTAGTTGTGGACTAATCTTAGCAGAAGAGTGACCATAAGTGGCTGAATAAGTGGAAAGTGCTCTGGTAATCAGTTCCTTTCTGACTATATCTCCCTTAGGATAGCTATCATTTCTCCAGCTGTGCAGAATCCTGTATAACACCAATAGACCCTGGCCGTTGGCAGGCAGGATCAAACCTGGGACCTCTGAAGCTATACTAGACATGATAAATCGTCCCCCGCTGGATAGATCGCTGCCTGCCAATCCGGCGGGTAGTGTAGACCAGCCCTTAGTGTATGAGCCTCTACTGCATGAGCTAAAAGCCACAGATCTCTTAGCTAAGGCTGTAGCAGACTCATCAATCTCTAGATGGTCTAGGGACGGGGTAGGGAACCTTTTTACTATCGGGGGCCATTGACCCACAGAAAAAGATCAGTCACGGGCCACACACAGCCCAGCGGGATGGGGAGGCACGGAGGCTAGGGGCTTCTCCTAGGCTCTGGGGTGGGGCCATAAATGGGTTCAGGGTGCAGGAGGGGGCTTTGGGCTGGGGCAGGGGGCTGAGGTGAAGGAGAGGGTAAGGACTCCGGCTGGGGGTGCAGGCTCTAGGGTGGGACTGGGGATGAGGCGTTTGAGGTGCAGGAGGGGGCTCCAGGCTGGGGCCAAGAGGTTTGGAGTGCAGGAGTGGGCTCAGGGGAGGAGATTGGGATGCGGAGGGTGGGGGGTAGGTACAGGGTCTGGGAGGGAGTTAGGGTGCGGGAGGGGGTTCAGACTGGGGCAGGGAGTATGGGGCATGGGGTCTGGGAGGGAGTTAGTGTATGGGAGGGGGTTCTGACCTGGGGCGGGGGTTTCAGGGGGCGGGCTCCGGCTGGGCGGTACTTACCGCAGGTGGCTCCTAGGCGGGAGCAGGACTAAGGCAGGCTTCCTGCCTGCCCTGGCTCTGTGCTGTTCCCAGAAGTGGCCGGCCAGTGGGAGCTGTGGAACCGGGGCTGGGGGTGGGGGCAGCACGTGGAGCTTCCCTAATTGCCCCTGCTTCTACGGGCTGCAGAGACATTGCTGGTTGCTTTCAGGAGCTGTGTGGAGCCGACCGGACTTTTAACCGGGGAAGGAGGGGCTCTGAGGCTCAGGACTTCCAGCCCGCAGTGCAGAGACTGGCAGCAGGCTGGATTAAATTAAGCCACAGGCTGTAGGTTCCTACCCCTGGTCTAGAGGCTACTAGAGTGGAATAGAGCACCACACCAAGCAGGCATGGGTTGCATCTGCTCTCCATGATGCTTCATGTCACCTCTTTGCATCTCACTGTGCTATCAAAGCTGCCATATGTCACCATTATTTTGTCTAAGCTTTTTTCTAGTTCCTGACTTAGAATCATAGAACTGGAAGGGACCTCGAGAGGTCATCTAGTCCAGTCCCCTGCATTCAAGGGCAGGACTAAGTATTATCTAGACCATCCCTGACAGGTGTTTGTCCAACCTGCTCTTAAAAATCCCCAATAATGGAGATTCCACAACCTCCTTAGGCAATTTATTCTTGTGCTTAACCACTCTGACAGTTAGGAAGTTTTTCCTAACGTTCAACCTAAACTGCCCTTGCTGCAATTTCCTATCCTCAGAGGATAAGAAGAATAGTTTTTCTCCCTCCTCCTTGGAAGAACCTTTTATGTACTTGAAAACTGTTATCATGTCCCCTCTCAGTCTTCTCTTCTCCAGACTAAACAAATCCAATTTTTTCAATCTTCCCTCATAGGTCATGTTTTCTAGACCTTTAATAATTTTTGTTGCTCTTCTCTGGACTTTCTCCAATTTGTCCACATCTTTCCTGAAATGTGGCACCCAGAACTGGACACAATACTCCCATTGAGGCCTAATCAGCGCGGAGTAGAATGGAAGAATGAATTCTCATGTCTTGCTTACAATACTCCTGCTAATACATCCCAGAATGATGTTTTGCAAGTGTTACACTGTTGACTCATATTTAGCTTGTGGTCCACTATGACACCCAAATCCCTTTCCGCAGTACTCTTTCCTAGACAGTCATTTCCCATTTTATATGTGTGCAACTGATTGTTCCTTCCTAAGTGGAGTACTTTGTATTTGTCCTTATTGAATTTCATCCTCTTTACTTCAGACCATTTCTCCAGTTTGACCAGATCATTTTGAATTTTAATCCTATCCTCCAAAGCATTCGCAACCCCTCCCATCTTGGTATCATCTGCAAACTTTATAAGTGTATTCTCTCTGCCATTATCTGAATCATGGATGAAGATATTGAACAGAACCAGACCCAGAACTGATACCTGTGGGACCTCACTCGTTATACCCTTCCAGCATGACTGTGAACCAGTGATAACTACTCTCTGGGAACAATTTTCCAACCGGTTATGCACCCACCTTATAGTAGCTTCATCTAGGTTGTATTTCCCTAGTTTGTTTGAGAAAGTCATGTGAGACAGTATCAAAAGCTCTACTAAAATCAAGATATACCACATCTATCACTTCCCTCCTATCACAAGGCTTGTTACCCCGTTAAAGAAAGCTATCAGGTTGGTTTGACACAATTTGTTCTTGACAAATCCATGCTGACTATTATTTATCACCTCATCTTCTAGGTTTTTGCAAATTAATTTCTTAATTATTTGCTCTATTATCTTTTCGGATACGGAAGTTAAGCTGACTGGTCTGTAATTTCCCGGGTTGTCCTTATTTCCCTTTTTATAGATGGGCATTATATTTGCCCTTCAACTGACATTCCATGTCTTTCTGGAATCCAGTGCAACCAGAATCTTTGAAGCCCTGAGGGTTTCATGTGCTTTTCTCCTGCTGTATATATAGAGAGACTTTTCCCCATGCCCATCCTTTTGTTTGGCACAATTTTACATAAAAGGGATGATTTTCAGGTGCTTATGACTGATTTATCACTTAGAAAATTATTCAAAATAAGATGTTGGTTTTTCTCATTTCAGTTGACTTATTTTGGGAGTAGTTCACCTCCCACTAAAACAGAGAATGAGTGTGGAGGACGTTAGGTTGGGGCAGCTTAGGGACTGCAGTAGAAGGGTATAAGCTAAGAGAGTTTCTACAAGTCTCTATGCAGGAACAAAGACTGAAGAGTGGTAACCTATTGAGATATTTATCTTCAGAGAGTAACAATTACAGATAAGTAGCTCATCTAATTTTTTGCTTATGTGAAATCAATAGCAATTCACAGCTGGAAGAACAGAAAACATTTATAAAAATATATCATATCTGTTTAAGTAATTGCCATATTTGATATTCATTATTTGTATTAGAACTGCTTGAACACTGTTTCCAAATTTATTTAATGATTTCTATCAATTGATGGGAAATTATTTTTGATTTTTTTACATTATTTCCTAATCTGTAATATTTGTTTTACAAAATTTATCTCAACAAAGGAATAATCAAAGTAAAGAAATAAAAATTCCTGACCTGATGCTCATGATTTTAGCCATGTAACTCCCATTATTGCTAATGGACATCATGCACCTAAAACTGTACATAGAAATTATGAATATACCTTTTTGGATTCTTGCCAAATGATTTTTGTAATGTATTGATGTGCCTCTTTCTAAAAGTGATTTGATTAATGATTACTGTTACATCCTTTCTTTTAGCTGGCTGGATGGAACCCCAGTGAATTATGTAGCCTGGGCTCCCAATGAACCCAATTTTGCAAATAATGATGAAAATTGTGTGATTATGATATCAACCGTAGGTAAGTGACAGGACTAGGTTCTTAGATTTTATTTTTTGTGTGTACAGAACTAAGATATCTCTTTCTGGGTTGTTTCTGGCTTGCCGCCACATCATGTAGTCTGTTGGATCTAGTCTTTTAAAGGGCTTGTCACCACTTCTCCAGAGAGAGGCTGGTGCTGGATAAGTGGGATGGGCCTACTGAAAAGCTGCCATACTGCACCTTTCATTCCTAAGCACTTTACAAATTTATATACAAAAAGCACCACTAAATGCAGAAGTCTGTGGGATTGAAGGTAAAAACCATCCAGTATGTGCAGAAGGGAGGAGCATACGTTTGCATAATAAGGGAAAAACCCTTATCTTATAAAATGCTCTATAACATTCACACAGAACAAAGAAAGTTTCAGAGCTAAATTTTCCTCTCAGTTACATCAATGTAACCCAGCTGTGAAGGGGCTGCATCAGTGTAAGTGAGATGAGAATCAGGCCCTCCGTTTTTAAGATGCTGTCTGAAATCCCACAGCACTCAATGTAGAATGAAGAGACTAGAAAACCCTGACTTGCCTTGAACCTCTGGCTCCAGAGAGACTTAAATATTTCAAAGCAGTTGGTTAAAATGCTAAACCATCTCCTAAAGGAGATGCTA
Source organism: Malaclemys terrapin pileata (assembly GCF_027887155.1). Taxonomy (NCBI): domain Eukaryota; kingdom Metazoa; phylum Chordata; order Testudines; family Emydidae; genus Malaclemys; species Malaclemys terrapin. The sequence goes on from NC_071506.1 coordinate 247,606,746, forward strand.
AAAGTTCCATCTCTAATGTATATTTTTCTCTATTAAAAAAAATCTATTTAAATCTGTTTGTGCCACAGAAAATTCTTCTGTCAAACATCAAGCTATTACTTCTCAACCTGTGTCCCTGGAAATTCTCCTATTCAGGCTCCATGTGAAAGAAAGCAGAATTAAGAGTATTTGATATAAACAGTTTGTTCTTTTGAGTCACTTCCTTCCCCTCTTCCCCCCACCCCGCCCCCTCATTTCTTGTTCATTTTTAATTGCCCTGTCACAGGGTACTGGCCAAGTAACTAACTGTATGGAACAGCTCCTGTCAATAAATACCTATTTTTTTGTGAACAATACATAGATTTGTACATTTTCCAAGTAGCTTAGCTGACAAATGGTTTTTAAGATGTGTATATTGTACTCTTACAGAATATAAATGCTGTTTTTAAACAAAATAGGAAGTGTCAGATTATCATTCCATTTATCAATATTATACATTCATTTACTTACTATAGTTAATTTTTTTCAGGTTTGTGGAATGATGTAAATTGTGGCTATCCAAGTGGTTTTATCTGTGAAAGGCACAACAGTACCATCAACTCAACATTTGCTCCTGCACCTCTAGGAGGCTGTCCAGAAACTTGGCTTTTGTTTAACAATAAGGTACATTACAATTTACTAAAGATATTTGTTATTTGGCAGAGTAGGTGAACAAAGGACATGTTTTTATGGTTAGAATATTACATTGGACAGTGATTATCCAAGTTGGCAGGCTGGGCCATTTTGGAGATATTATACCATTTTAAACCTCCAAAGCAATGAGTCTGTAGGTTGAATTACTTAAGACAGAAGTACGGTTTGTAAGTCTTTGCTGATATAACTTACACTTTCTTTTTCCCCCCTTGTAATTTATGTCCCATTTTAGGGACTGAAGTTATCAGTGGTCAACCTGAAAAGATAATATAAAACAGTCCTCTCAGCTAGGATAAATTAGAAAGAACACTTTGAACAATAAATATTTAATTTTCATAAAGTTTCCCAAATGGTTGGATTCAGAATGAAAGAGTAAAAATGATAGGGTTTCAGCATAGGTTTATGTATAGCTTTGGCTTGAAATTTTTCTTTGAGGCACCAGATGATTTATACAGATTCCTGGGATGGTGTCCTTAGCCTCTGTTTGCCAGAAGCTGGGAATAGGTGACAGAGGATGGATCACTTGATTATCACCTGTTTTGTTCATTCCCTCTGGGGCACCTGGCATACTGGGCTAGATGGACCTTTGGTCTGACCCAGTATAGCTGTTCTAATGTTCTTATGTTCTGTTTTCTTTCCACTCAAATGCAATCGCTACTTTACAAACCCTGTATTAGTCTTGTATTCTGAAAGTGTTAGGTGACAAGATCTAACTGTGAAATTTCAGACAATTCAGGAGCATGAATGATCACTAGAAAGAGTCACGAGTGGCAGCATGAGAAACATTTCAGATCAGTGTATGCAGCTGTATGACCATAACCAATAAGAAGTTATATTTCTCTAGCTGTAAATTCTCTAACAATAAGGATATCACATTAGCACTGTGGGAAGAATTTATTAGTAAATAATAAAATTGAAAGTCTGTCTATACTGTATACCAAGAAATGCATGCCCTCCTCCCTCCCTCTCCCCCCACACCCCCAAAAAAAAACATACAGGAAAAAGAGCATTATGTCATTGTAATTTGTCATTGTAGAGCATCATGTATACCGAACATTTACCACCCATTTTTCTCTTTTCCCCAATTTCACTTTCACTGATAGTGGTAGAGGTAGGAGAAGGAAATGTGAAAGGGGCAGAAAGATCAAGCTGTGGTCAAGGTGTTTGATTTTAAATTACTCTAGAGTTGCAACAGTAGGAACGGTCTCATCTTTCGGTGTTTTTGGATAGCTGATTACCTGACAGGTAGGGAGCAGATAAAGCTAGGGTCATGTGTATTCCACAGCCACAGAATTTGTTGTGAAATTCACCCCTTGCTCCAAAGTATGAGCTTTCATTTCTACCACAGTGCCAGAGAATGTAATATGGACATTGCATATGACTGCATTCTAAACAGAGAATAGGATAGATACAAGTTTGGTATCCTTTTCTCCCCCACACCCCCAACCACAAATACACTTTCAAATTATTCAAGAGGGCTATTAAATATTTTCATGTAACTGATGCATTTGGAGACCAAAATTCTTTGTAACAAGACTACAGTATTTAGTCTCATCCTGATAATACTATACAACTAATTTTTTCTCAAAATCAATAATACAGCTATGACAATGAATAAAACTACCAATATATCTGTATTGCGTGATCCAACCATGCACCTATCATCACCGTAAAAAAACCTGGTTCAAACCAGCATCACTAAATGATAAGAGATTTACTAATCAATAATCTGAATCCCAGACTAATGATTCTGGCTAGAATCAAAGGCTATCTACAACTAAAGGCTGCGACTAAACCAACCAGCCTAACATCCTTTAAACTGCGATTGTTGTTAAGTATCCACTAGGATGTGTTGTGCTGAACTTAAACATGGTTATCTAAGTATTGTGGTTGTTGGTCCCACTTCATCTCACCCATCGCCTACCACTGTAACCCTTCAGTTTTCCATTTTGCTTCTCCTGTTCCTCTCCCCATTCTCCTTATTCCTGTTCCCTTTCTATTTTCCTCTCCTTCAGTTTACTTCTCTCTCTACTCATTCCCCTATTTCACATCCGCTCTCTCTCTTCCAATCCTCTATTTGAACCCCGAGTATCCTCTCACAAAAAGCCTCTACATTTCTGTAACTTAAAAAACACAGCAAGCTCTAACAACACAGCACATGTCTATCATCATCATGATCGCTTTGGGCTAAATTGGGTTCCTGTCTTATGCATGGTACAGTGTGAGCAGTGGGAGTATGTACATGTACATGTCCTGCATAACCCACATAAAAGCTGCTCCTGAACTGATTGGCCATACAAGGCGAATATGAGAAGACTAGTCATGCCAGGAGAAGTACACTCTGTAGAGGACTATCGGAAATTACTTTCCATCTAGTACAATCAGGGAATGCCTCCAGTACTTTCCTGTTAATTGAGTTACCTAGTAAATATCAATTTATGACTGCAAAATAAAAGCACATTGATAATGGAACTTCTAGCATTTAGTATTCATACTGTTTTAGCTTCAGAAGACATTTAATTTAAATTTTATAAGATACTAGAATAGAACTAAGATGCAACAGAAGAAGGCTCTTAAGAGCTGCAGAAACTGACTGGGGTTGGTTTCAGTTACACTAGAACTCTCCAGATTTAGGCTTTGCATGCGGAAAAATAATCAATATTATGTCTGTTTTATTTTATTGCATTGTTTTCATATAGTAGATGGAAAGCAATCATTTTTCTGTGAGATGCACTTTAAAAAAAAAACTGCATGTTCTCCCTGTCACTGAGGGATAAGATGAACTTTAACAATAAACCTCTAAGTTGTTTGAATTGATGATGGGTTTCAGCTCAGGTTTAGCAAAATTTAAATTACAGATCCTAAAGCTTTCCTAGCCTTCCCATCGTTGCTTCCTTTCTATGGGAAGATGAATAGCACATGAGTAATTAGTATTATTCACATATAACAGCTTCCATTTGGTTTGCAGCATTAAATGAAATGTCCAGTTGATTTTTCTTTTTCTTTTTCAGTGTTTCAAAATATTTGGCTCAAGTGAAAACGAGACATTGACGTGGCATGCAGCACAAATGGCTTGTATAAATTTAGGAGGAAACCTGGCTTCCATACCAAATAAAGAAGTCCAAGGTATAACGTGTGAACCTTTTGGTACTAAATGAAACATCAACCAGTTCCCATAAAACAATTATAAATGAAGGCAAAAAATAAAACTGCAGTTATACATTCTACTCGTTTTGCCTGTTGTATAAATGTAACAAAAAATTGATAAGAAATGGGCCTTGGGATCATAGGAACATAGAAACTGCCATACCAGATTAGACCAGCAGTCCATCTAATCCTGTGTCCTGTTTCTGAGACTGCGGCCTAGTCTTCACTTACCGGCTGGTCCGGAGGCACGCAATCGATGTTCTGTGATCGATTTATCGCGTCTGGTTAAGACGCGATAAATCGATCCCGGATCGATCCCGGAAGTGCCCACAATCGGCGCCGGTACTCCAGCTCTCCGAGAGGAGTACGCAGCGTCGACGGGGGGAGACTTCCGGCCGCGTCTGGACCCCGGTAAGTCCGGACTAAGGTACTTCGAATTCAGCTACGTTATTAACGTAGCTGAATTTGCGTACCTTAGTCCGAAGTCCGGACTAAGTGGGGACCAGCCCTGCCTCTGTGACAGAAGCTTCAGAGAAAAGTGCCACAAACCTCATAGTGTACAGTTATGGAATAATCCGCTCCCTCAGGAAATTACTTCTTAATCCCATCAGTTATTGGCTGGTTTTTACCCTGAAGTATGAGAGTTTATATTCATTATTACATACAAAAAACTACATTAGGTGCTCAGAAATTAGGAAATGTCAAAATTAAGGTTGCCTGAAATCAGACTAGATGATCACAATGGTTCCTTCTGACCTTGGAATCTATCAATCTTAATTTGGCCTCCTTGTGCGCCTGCATTATGAGACAGCCTTTAATTATGTATACATGTAACCCACACACCTTTTGGGTGGGTGTTCTGTCCCATCTAGTGGCACCAAGACCACTTAAAGATGGAGAGAAAATGAGTCTGCTCTACAACCTTTAGCTAACAGGCAGTTGGCTTTTAGCCCATGCAGTAGAGGCTCATAGACTAGGCTTCAGAGCTCCCAGGTTTGATCCCATCTGCCGACGACCAGGGTCTTGTCGGCTTTACATACACATACTATTTTTTCCACATGATCCCTGCCTTCAGTGCACAGCCTGAGTCAGCTTCCCCCATTGTCCTCCTGATTTCCATTACCCTGCCTTCTGCCGCATTCTGTTAGTGAAAAAGCTGATTCTCAGTTTTTTACCCCCTGAAATCTGTTCCCCAAAGTTCAATTCACTGCTATTCATGAATATTTAGATAGCTGCCAGGTTGTATGAAAATATTCACTAACAACAAAAGATTAATCTTCCAAGTATCCACACCAGAAAGTTTGTGGGTCACTATTCATTGTTCACTATTCTGCTGTCTGAAAAGTTTCATGTTGTTCAGTCAGGGAATAAAAGTGACCAATCACACACCAAGAGTAATGAACACTAGAAGTTAATAGTTCATAAACAGACCACAGTATTGTTGTGAGCTGGGTGAAACCTTATTATGGGTTGGGTTAAAATCTCGTACAAACTATCATTTAAGAAAGTTGTAAGAGACGGGTAACGGGGAACACCTAAAACAAGGCATAATAGTCTGCCCAGAAATGAGTACCATGAGGGTGGGGGTTCTAGTGGGTATTGTGACCAGGGTGGGAGGGTGTGTGTCAGAGAGAGAACACATACACAAATTGAAAACAGACAAGAACAGAAAGAGTGGCAGAGGCAAAAAGCAAGGAAGCCAAGCAGTGTCCTGTGTGAGCCATAGGCACTGACTCTGTGGAGAAAAATTTCCATGGAGAAAAATTGGTGGGTGCTCTGCACCTACCGGCAGCCAAGCTCCCCACCCCAGCTCACCTTGCCTCTGCCTTCACCTTCTCCCCTGAGCACGCTGCGTCCCCGCTTCTCCTCCCAGCGCTTGCCACTGCGAAACAGCTGTTTCGCGGTGTAAGAAGCTCCGAGAGGGAGGGGGAGGAGCGGGAACATGGTGCGCTCAGGGGAGGAGGCGGGGAAGAGGCGGGGCTTGGGCAGGGATTTGGGGAAGGAGTCCAATTGGGGCAGGGAGGGGGCAGAGTTGGGGTGGGGACTTTGGGGAAGGGGTTGGAATGGGGGCGGGGCAGGGGCGGGAAGGGGCAGGGCAGGGGTGGAGTTGGGGCAGGGCTAGGGGCGGGGTGGGGGTTGAGCACCCACCAGCGCCAGGAGAAGTTGGTGCCTATGCTGTGAGCACAGTGTGACCCTGGGAAAAGCTAGAGAGAGAGAGAGAGAGAGAGCGTATGGATCTGTTGGCTAAAGAGTCTTAGGCCTGTAAACTAAGAAACTGTTCCTGGTTCCTCCTGTGTTTGGAGAAGCAGGACTTTGTACATTCCTTGTTTTTTAAAAAAAATGCATCAAAGAGAATACTAGACTCCATCGATTTCTACTTCCAACTAGAACCTCCCAAGGGCCCCAAAATTTGACTAGCTGCTCAGGTCAAAAAGGGGCAGCAGTCTGAAAACATTTTGTGAATAGGGTAATAAATTATGCAGAAATTGGGATAGGTTTGTGAAAGCTTCAGTTAACTGTATATAAAAAAAAAGAGGGGGGGGGTTACATTCATTATGAAAATTATTCAAAATGAATTATTTGATCAGCTCTTCTAATAATGCTGCATTACTCATAAAAGGTCATCAGGTCTATTTTCAGTGCTGTTGCACAACAACCTCAAAACAAAACTAAAAAGACATTGTGCATCTTATTCCTTCCACTTTTACATTGGCAATATGAACTGAGAGAAAATTTTGAGGAGGCATATTTCAGCATACTCAAAACCTTCCTTTTCACATTGGTTTTTAAAATTAAAATGTCTTGTTTCTTATAAGTTAATGTTTGAGTAGCTTATATTCCTTACGATTTCACCACCAAACACTATATGTAAGCCATAAAATGTGACATTTAGGCTAGGTGTACGCTGGAAGTGCAGTACTGGCACAGCTGCACCGATGCAGCTGTGCCACTGTAGAGTGTCTGGTGAAGATGCTGTATGCTGATGGGTGAGCCAGCATAATTACTCCCCCTCCGTGAGAGGTGGAAGCTATGTCAGTGGGAGAGCGTCTCCCGACAACATAACACAGGCATGGACAGCGCTTCAGTCGCTGTAACTTGCGTCGCTCAGAGAGGTGTCTTTTTCACACCCCTGAGTGATGCAAGTTAGATTGACTTAAGTGATAGCATAGACCTGCCCTTACTTTCAAGCAGGTGGGATTTTGCAGATAAATGTTTTTACCATGACCTCAGTTGTGGACATGTGTTCATTTTTTCTGTCTGGAGAAAATCATGTTGAGGTTCCCTTCATTTAAAATGTTTGCTTCCTTTCAGCCTTCCTCTTCTACCATTTAAGGGAAGTCATGAGTGATCCATGGATTGGATTGAATGATATAAATAGTGACCTATCATTTCTTTGGACGGATGGAAGTGGTGTCTCTTATATAAACTGGGCCAATGGTGCACCTACGTACAGACGCACATACTCTTATTTTCATTATGGTGGTGATGATGATGCCGATGACTATGAGGAGGTAAATCAAACATCATTAAACAGCCATGAGCTGTGCAACCGTAATTGAGACATTTTGTGAATGTGCATTATGCTGCAGTTTTTAATTACATAATTATATGCTATTTTTCCCACAGGGCTAGTTTTTGAAGAGGATGACAAAAGACACATCCTTAGCACAAAGGCTTTTCCCTAGCCAAATTTCAAATCCCTGCTCCAAAGCATTGAGGCATTAAAACTCCTCAAAGTAAAGGCCACCAGATTTTATTTTAACATCTAGCATCAGTCTCAGAAATAGTTAATCTGTTCATGGCTGAAACTGACAACCAATATGGAAAATTTCATCCTGCATGGTTAAATTCTGGCAAAGGCATAAAACTGAAAATAGAGTCTTGTAATAGGAAGCATCAATCAAACTTAATTATTGGCAAGGCTGCATGCTATGTCTGCAATATGATAATAGCTACACAGCCTGGGTGCACAATAAGTGATTTTTTTTAACACTTTAAGTGCAGTTGTACCCATCTAACACACATACAGACTATTGCTTTTAGTATGTAATTTTACTAAAATAAGTTTCAAACAGTCTCTTCCTCTTTCCTGAAAATCCATTTTAATGATTTTTCTATACAATCAAAAGTTGGACCTAGATAGACATACAATAGATATTCTAGTCCATCACCCTGATCCTTACAGGAGTCTTTCCTATTACCGATAAGAATTATGCTTTACAAATAACATTTGTTACAAATTTAGCCCCTTTTCAGGTGAGTAAACCATCTGTGAACTCCTCATATTAATATTTTTATTTTTAAGAACTCGCTGTCTACAACTTCTGGCACTAGACAGCCCAGAAGTTGTGAAGAGGAAATGAGGCCATAGCCATTCTCTTTCCTTCACAATAGCTAAGAAAGGGGTGAGTCAGTCTTAGAAGGGAGGTATTTGATGAATGCTGAACATTCTGATGAGATTTAGTAGTATCTTCAATCCGATTCCATGCTAGCAAGCTCCCATTGACACCCTTCCATTAGGAGTGGAGAAGAACAGCTGAGGTAACCAAGGATAAATGAACTGCCACCATCTGTCCTCCCAAACATTTATTGCAGTGTCACCTAGTGGTGAGGAGCCAACATTGCTTCTAAAATAATCCAGACCAACAGCAGTTTCCATATTCCAGGGAACATTGTCTGGGATTATGAACACCCAGGAGGAGTTTGTAAAAGCTTGGTAAAGTTCCAACCAAAAATTGGAGCTATATTAATACTGACATTACAGTACAGATTTTTAGGAGCTATATTAATACTGACATTACAGTACTGAGACTTCAAATGTTGGAGGACTGAAACATTTGTAATATGCACATCTACAGAACCTGTGGGAGAAGGAGGAGAACTTGTCTCCTGATGATTACTTTTTCTTCTGAATTTATGTTCTCCTTTTTTCCCCCCTTAGAGAGACTGTGTCATTATGACAAAGGAAGAAGGGAAATGGAAAGATGAAGACTGTGAAAATGACAAAAGCTATATATGCCAAATGAATTTAAGTGAGTTCTATTTCACCAGCTTTCTAAATTTAAAAAATCATTGAAAACACGTGATGGCTTTTTAGTTTTGCTTGTGGATTAAATTCTGGGTTTCCACATAGAACATATCACCTATTGGAAGGCATTCTGACCCTCTAAGGCCTCCAAAATCCTTCTTCTCAAGGATTGAAACAGATTCCATAGCAGATTCCACAGCTGGGTCGATCTAACTTTCTAGCATGGACCAGCCTATATTTTCTGTATTCACAAACAATTCATAATTTTTCATTAATTTTAACTGAAGAATTTTCACTTATTGTTAGTGCTACACCTCTTAATTTGTGCAACAATGTAGATATTAAACATTAGTAGTACAAAGTAAATCCATGCACCTGATTTTTGGTTATGTATGTATGTATTAATTTATTTATTTAAAATTATTACAGACCCTAAATTACTTCATTCCCCAACAACAATTCCAGCCTCTGGCTTTATCCGTTATGGTGACAGTAGCTATGCAGTCATCCATTCCAAAATGAAATGGGAAGTGGCAAGAAAAAATTGCAAGGACAGATCTTCAGAACTTGCTAGTATTTTAGATATCCACAGCCATTCATTCCTATGGCTACAGATGTTAAAGTATGGAGAGCGTGTATGGATTGGTCTTAACAGCAATGTGGTAAGTGTTGGATATTATTGTACTATTACATACAAAAATAAGCTCTCATGTTTAATATATAAATATTGGTTGCTTTCATTGTAATCGTGCTGTAAGAGCTATATTCTCAATTCACCAGAAGCATGCATGGACTTCTAGCACTCCTGTTAGAGTTCCTCAAAGACCACATAAAGCACATGGGGTGGATAGGAGGATCCACAGAGAAAGTCCTAATGGGAAATAGTAGATGGAGAGCTATAAAAACTGTGGTGGCACTCGGTGTTAAAATCAGGAACCATGGAGACAGGGCGTTGAGTGCCAAATAATTTTTACCCTCAAAATTACTTAAAATCGTAATCTAAAGAAATGATGATTAGGCAGACTGGATTGTCCATAAGTGCTTCTCTTGATAACTGTCTGGTAAGTGATCCCGCATTTACTCACCTAAAGTTCTAACCATGCTTTAGAGGACACCATTACTTCAACAAGCAAAACAATAATGAATAATTTAAGAAGATAACACCGAATGTAAATAGGCAATAAAATAAACTATGCTTAGAATAAGTTATGCTTGGAAGAGCTGCCCAATTAATTTTTAGTTTGTGCTGCCCTCCCCAGCTTTATAAATCTCCAGAAAAATCATCTGTCCATGTAAATGTCCATCTGTAAAGTTACAGCTCCAGCCTATTATATTATTTTGTCACATCCTACATTGTGCCTGCTTGTTCCAGTACATTGAAAACTCCACAAGGAAGAGATTCTGCTATTTGTTCAACTCAGTTCATGTGTTGGACTGTGCAGTGCCCATTTACAGTGCTAAATAAATATTGTTAGCTTTAAAAAAAATAATAAAAAAGTATTACTCTCCTCATGACTCATGTGTCAGGCATTTATTCACTATTTTGATATGTCAGGTATTAGAAAATGACATAAATAGAGTGTTTCTGATGAAAAGCTCAAATAACTAATGCCAGTGTAATTAAAACTACATATTGGTACCTTTGTATTGCCATTTATATTATCTTAATTTATACTGTTTTTAGACAGATGGCCATTATAAATGGGTTGATAACTGGATAATCCAATATACTAAATGGGCAACAAGAGAACCAAAAGAAAAAATAGCCTGTGTCTATCTAGACCTTGATGGAACCTGGAAGACAGCATCTTGTAATGAAAGCTACTTCTCTGTCTGTAAACAGTCAGATGGTAAGCAACTGAACTTAACAATTTAAAGAACACAAGACTTACTGTACTGGATCATGCCAGAGGTCTAACTAGTTTAGTATCCGATCTCTAGCAGTGACTGTCCCCAACAACCTGAGAGAAAGGTGCTTCAAGAATTCCACCTACCTGCCATCAGAGTCTGGGATTCTACTTATGAGGTGGTACATGACTTTGAAGGCTTTGGCACTTTAAAGCCTCAGTTGGTGTAAATGGGAATAGCTCCATTGACTTCAGAGGTGTTATTTTTATTTATTCCAGCTGAAGATTTGGCCCTCCATTCCTTTCCAGCCTCGAGATATTTTCCTCGTTATATGCAATTTTCATGGGTTGCATTGGTGGTTATGCATAAGTTAGATTGGCACTGGACACTCATCATGACTATCCATCCAGTAACTAATTATGAAAGCTCTAGGGGGAGGTATCCTGGCAGCAGTTGGAATGAAACACTTGGGAGAGGTTCATGCCCACCTGTCAGGGGTAATAATTCTAAGAGCTGGTACGCTTCAGGCCAGCGTCACAGCAGGGAGACAAGACTCAGGCGTGGGAATCCTGTGTGATGACACCTTTAAGAAGAAGTTTTAAGGTCATGTACTTTTCCCTCACAGCACGCTCTTCCTGATGTGGGTTACAGAATAAATGGCATTGCTTTACAGTAGCTTTTGAGTCAATGCATCAGGCCAAAAACCTGCTTTAATCTGCATATGCAACTCACAGTAGTGAGCCCAGCGATGTCAATAGGAGTTGCACACATGATTAAGACCTATATTTAGCATATGGCATTCTGACAACCAGTGGTAATCCCATATAAGTGTCTAAACTTAATGTGCCTAAATAAAGAGTGCAACTGACAATACAGCATACAGTTGCAACACCAATACTTCACCAGTTGAAGGTAGTCTCATATAAAGTGATAATGGAAATTCTAGATCGATATCAATATTTAGCTGGGATGGGGGAAGGCAGTATTTTCCTAGCATCATTCTAAGTTAGTAGTAGCTACTTGTAGCATGGTATATGTGTGCTGAGTAATTTTAAAGACTAATTTTTGGGTTATTCATAAAAAAGTACTGATTTCAAACCACATGATTTCTTCACAGTCGTGGCCCCTCCTGATCCTCCACAGCTGCCTGGAAATTGCCCTGAATCAAAAGAACTCAGATCTTGGATTCCTTTCCATGGTCACTGCTACTACATTGAATCATCAGCCATGAAAAGCTGGGCCCAAGCTTCCCTGGAATGTATTCGATTAGGTAAGTGACTTCTCTTGAGAGCAAAGACTTAATTAAGGACACAGTGTTCATTTTACAAAGTTCCTTAACTGCCAAAAACCTATTTATTAAAATGAGTTATTTTAAAAATAGAGCATACTTCTCCCCACTTATGCTTTTTGTTTTGTTTTTGCTCTTCACTCAGCTGGGGAGATGAAACTAGGTTGATATGTTTGACTTTCTCATTATATTCGTTTTCATTGTCTGGATTTCACGCATGTGCCAAATACTATAATATTTGTGATCCCAACATATATTTATATTTAATTTTTAAAATAAAATTACAGAATAAAAAAACACTTATCCTATGCTTTAGGAATCTTTGACAGCTTCTAAACATATGGGGCCAGATTCATCAGTACACTCTGTCTCCCCTCCAGATTATTCAAATCATCTGTTGAATTAGTATACTTTCAAACATAGACTTTAAAGCCAGAAGGGACCAGCTAGTCTGACCTCCTGCACATTGCAGGCCACAGAACCTCACCCACCGACTCCTGTAAAATACCCCTAACCTCTGGTTGAGTTACTGAAGTCTTCAAATCATGGTTTAAAGACTTCAAGTTACAGACAATCCACCATTTACACTAGTTTAAACCTGCAAGTGACCCTTGACCTGTGCAGCAGAGGAAAGTGAAATCCTCCCCCCCCCCCCATCTCTGCCAATCTGACCTGGGGGGAAATTCTTTCCCAGCCCCAATACAGCCATCAGTTAGACTCTGAGCATGTGGGCAAGACCCAGCACCCAGACACCTGGGAAAGAATTCTCTGTAGTAACTCAGAGCCCTCCCCAGCTAGTGTCCCATCACCGGCCATTGGAGATATTTGCTGCTAGCAGTTGCAGATCTGCTACATGCCATTGTAGGCAGTCTCATCATAACATCCCCTCCATAAACTGATCCTCAACATGAAATCCAGATCTTCAGATTTTAATATTTCCTTAAGATCATGCTGAGATGCAAAAGCAAAGCAGAGACAGTAGGGAGAGAGAGTTACACAAGTCCCCTTTCCCCTTTTAATTAGGAACAATATCTCCCCCAGTTGGTTCAGTTTTGGCCTTCCTCTCACAGCTGAGGAGTCTTCCCTTCATCTGCATATGCTCCCCACCTGGCTGGCTCTCAGTATCAGGGGCCAGCCAGTAGTGGAGCCAGTATCCTAGTAACCTAGTGAGCGCAGCTGGCCCTGAAGGAAGCTGTCTGACTAAGCCACCCAATTGGCTGCAGGAGTCAGCTAGCTAATACTTAAGTTCAGCAGCAGTCCAGTGGCTGCTCAATGTGCTCCTGCCCTGCAGCTATGCTTGCCCATGCCCCAGAACCCTACTATGTCCCCCTGACTGTGATTCTAGTTAACCCTTTGGCTTTGGCTTCTGACAGTGACTCGAGTTAACTCTCTAGCTTCAACTTTGGCTTCAGACTCTTGTGTCCAGCTCTTGGTTACCCCTTCTAACTACAACTTTGACTCAGGCTTTGGCTTCTGACTCCCAGTTCTGATCTGTGGCTTTGCTCCAGGACTGTGCCCCAGCTGCATTCTGCTCTACCTGTAGGCCAGACTGTTGTTTCAGCCATCAGGCCAGACACCCACAACTTGGTCACGGACGCTCAAGGCTGTGGGCTCCGGGAGGAAGGAGCATTCGCTGTTGCTGTGTTGAGAAACCTAGTTGTGACTCAGCACATTCAACTGCCAAGATTAGCTGCTTTCCCCCAGGAGGCAGAGGAAGGAATGGAGGAGGCAGCCAATCAGAAGGCATTGTGCAAAAGTCTCAAAGATAAAATTAATTGCTATTATAGTTGTGAAGGGGCAGGTCATTATATTAGTTACTCTCCTTGATTATGGTTATTTGTTTTGTTAATGCTTTCCAGATGCTACTTTGGTTTCAGTAGAAGATTTGGCTGAATCCAACTTTCTGACACACAGGATACAGGCTCTTGAAAGCAAAACACAAGGTTTTTGGACAGGAATGTACAGAAATGTGGATGGTAATTTTATTTTACTGTCAATATTTAAATTAATAAATATTTGTCAATAAATGAAATCTGAGGAATAATTTTATCCCTTGATGCAGTGTTCTACTGATGGTTTAAGTAGGACTGTATATGTCTTTTAGTCTCTAATGTCAATGGGTTGACCCTAGACATTCTCTACAGTGACCTTATTCTCAGAGGCCACCAAAGGTATCAGATAACCCACCAGAAATGAAGTGTGAGGGAAGACCTACTAGATCACAGGTGTCTTCAGGTGAATCTGATTGCATTGTGAAATCTTTCTGAAATCACACATCATTGCTATACAAGAGGAAAAGAAGAGATTTTTTTTGTCTCTGATATAGACTCCATAAAATCTTGGTCAGCAAATTTGTTTTGAGTTGTGCATAGGCTGTTTAACCAAAGAGATCTTTGTCTGGTTTCTGGTTCCAATCCCTCCCATTAAGACACATTTCCAGATAGTCTGAAAAGAAAATTGTTCATAATTGGGCTGATGTATCCACCTTTTTGGAAGAGCAGTATTCTGAGTGCAAGTGCAAGGCCTTCTCTGGTTGAGTTCCAATTAGTGTTGCTCACCAGGATACTGGAGGTGTTGGGAAAACTTCAGACTTCAAGGTGTGTGTTAGACTTCCTGGCTAGTGCAGGCCAGGAGGGAAGCACTGTATCCAATATTGATGGGGATTTTGAGTGTTTCTGTTAAGGAAAGTATGCCACAGATTTGAAGAAAGCCTACATATACTTTTCAGTTATTAAATCCTTGCTTGACTTTGGCAATTTTACCAGTCATTAAGCAGCTTCCAGCCTTCCCTGCTTGAGTAAGGTGACTGAGAAAATGTCTGTATATCTCAGATCTCCTTGATCCTTGTAAATCTAGTAATGGTCCTGGATTTGAACAAAAACCACAGTTGTTACAACGATCAATGTTCTCCGCCTAGTGATGGTCAGTGATCAGGTGCTTATGCTGCTATTAGTTCTGTCGGTTGCCTTCAATACCACTGATCATAAGGTGTTGACACTTCTGCAGCTGTATGCTGGGGTTCATGGGGCTACCCTTGGAGTCGCTACATTACTCCTTGTCAGAGGGTTGTCTTGAAAATTGCCCATCAGCCCCAATGCCGCTTTCACGGTGGGTGCTACAGGGTTTATTTTTGTCACCATACTTGTTCAATGTGTACATAGGGTCTTTAGGGAGGTTAATGAGGAATCATGGTTTGCAATGTTTTTAGTAGTCTGATGGCACACTAATGTATATTGTGAACGGACGTCTGGACGTGGTTAGGAAAGTAAATGACACCATAAGCATTGAAAAACGGATAGTAAAGAAGTAGCTATGAGTCAGCGTATACGCTATAATCTGATTTATAATTACATAGCAAATGAAAAATGAGATTCTATAAGGGATGCATTTAAACAGAAAAGTATAATTGTTTTACTCTTATATAGTTTTCTTAATATAATAACTCCAGCTGGCAACATACGGTATCAGATGCTCCTTTTTATTTTATCACCATCAGTTTTAATTCCTGCCATTGTCTTGCACCCTTTCATTTATCCTATTTTGACACAGTGTTAACAGCAATACGTAGTTAGAAACAGTGTTTCTTTTATGTTACTTATTGCATTATGTATATTTGAAAAACTTTATAGAAATAAAATGCATAAAAGTTCTTTTACATCTCAAATGTTGAAGTATTTCAGTCTCTGGTATTCTGACATCTTCTGTTAATAGATGTTAGCTTGTAGTCAAAGAAACGTAATTAGCTCATAAAACACTGGATTATGGTCTGATCTTTCCTGAAGCACTGTCCATCCAATTCAAATTGTAGTAATGTGGTGGGGTTTACAGATCCCACACTGAACCAGGCTAAGGAATAAAGCAATGCTGGGCTAGAGATGTCCCACCCCTCAACAGGCACAGGGCATGCTCTTGGAGGAGGAATAATGTATAAGGTCCCTTGCAGCCCAGGAAAAGTGGGGAAGGAGCTGCAGGTTGCACCAAGAAGGAAGGCTGAAGCCAAGAGTTGTGACAGGAGTAACTGCAGCTTTGTTAAGGCTGCTGTAGCAGCGGGGATCTGGATACCTTACCCCCCTCTTCGGGAGCTGAAAGCCCTAAATGAGACTGCTTTGATTAGAACATTAACAGACCAAGTGGAGTCTTCTAAACCAGCTACCATACCCCAAACAGAGGTGCTCTAATCTGTAAGAAATGACCCAGGGAAAATGTAATGTGGGGCAGATCAATAACTGGGCCGGACACTTTGACAAACCCCCTAGGGGCCTGGGTTGGGACCAGGAGGAGTTAATGGACCCAGGTCCCCCTACCTTGCCCCTCTGTAGTGGCAGAACCCCAAGAGGAGGAATAGGAGCAGTCAGGAGGGACTTAGGTCCACTGTGTACAGCTTGGCTTGGGCCCCCTCTAGGATGACAAGGCAGGCAGAGACTGACTACAACGCCACCGCCTGAACACTAGGACAGTTGGTTATCAGACAGTTTTAACTACTTATACCAGGACAATGTGATATGTCTTCATGACACAAAGCAGGTGCTAGTTACTAGTAAATTGCTTGATTTTTTTTAAGTCACTTGGTGAGCTAAGGAGTTACAATGGACACATTGATTTTCTTCTAATTTGTTATAATTAATATATTCTTTTTGACTTTAGACCAATGGTTGTGGCTAGACAACACCATAGTGGATTTTGTCAACTGGAATGTAAAAATGCCCACTGAGAGAGAGCACTGTGTTGAAATATCTGCACCATCTGGGTATTGGAATAATATTCTGTGCTCTTCCGAAAAAGGATTTATTTGTAAAAAACCAAAGAGTAAGTGATATGATTAATATGATATACTAGATTTATTATTAGTAATTATTATAATATTTATACTGTGAATATATGCTGTGTATTGTGAGGTATATGTATGTGTGGTATGACATGCATGTTTGTGTGTAACCCTTATACATATATATATATATATATATATATATGCAGTTTTTTTGGTACATAATTCTACATTTGTATTTATATATATACATACATACTAGGGCTATCAAACGATTAAAAAAATTAATCGCAATTAATCGCACGGATAAACAATATTAGAAATCCATTTATTTAAATATTTGTGGATGTTTTCTACATTTTCAAATATATTAATTTCAATTACAACACGGAATACAAAGTGTCTAGTGCTCACTTTATATTTATCTTTGAGTATAAATATTTGCACTGTGAAAACCAAAAGAAATAGTATTTTTCAATTCATCTAATACAAGTACTGTAGTGAAATCTCTTTATCATGAAAGTTGAACTTACAAATGTCGAATTATGTACCAAAAAAACTGCATTCAAATATAAAACAATGTAAAATTTTAGAGCCTATAAGTCCACTCAGTCCGACTTCTTGTTCAGCCAGTCACTCAAACAAACAAGTTTGTTTACATTTGTAGGAGATAATGTTGCCTGCTTCTGGTTTACAATGTCACCTGAAAGTGAGAACAGGCGTTCTCATGGCACTGTTGTAGCCAGCATCACCAGATATTTGTGTGTCAGATGCTCTAAAGATTCATATGTCCATTCATGCTTCAACCACTATTCCAGGGGACATGCGTCCATGCTGATTATTAGAAATAAAAGTGAACAATTTTTAACTAGTGTTGTGGTTCAGTTACATTAAATATAAAAGTAAAGCTGTTGTCACATATTTAGCATCTCTGTTAATTTCCTTTACCAAATGCATTGTAGAATACAAAGCTAATTGTAGTCCTTCATAATTTTCCCTGCATAGATTTTATAGATGTTGAATAAGTGTTTTATTTTTCTCTTTGAAAGTTCTTGAAGTTCAGCCAACTGAGAAGCCTCCAGATAAGAAAGGTAAGACTATTTATAAGCAAAATAACAAGAAACCCAAAATACCACACGGACATAAGTGATTTTGAAAATCTCATCCCCTCAGTGATTTTGGAGCAGAAGTCCTATTGAAAATCAGCAGGACATGTGCTCCTAAGTAATTTAGGAGCTTTTGAAAATCCCACCCCTAGATATTAGTGGTTGTAAATGTTCTGACATAAAATTACTGTAAAATGCATTTCCAAATAATTAACAGCTCATATCTCATTCATTAAAAGTGTGACTTTGTTAAAATAATACCTTCTGATTCATTAAATCTGTGGGCCAAATCCTGAGGGCCTTATTCGGGGTCACATTTTGTCTGGCTCTTGGATAGGTGTGCTTGAGTGAAGGGGTGCAAGGAACTTCCCTATCTTGAATGCCTCATGCAAAGGCCAGGGACAATCATAGTCTTTACGTGTAGGAGAGCTCAGGGAAATGTTTCCACCTATATCCTCAGGATGCAGATTGTCCTGAAGGCAGCTGCAATGAGGCAGCGCTATGGCACTGAACCTCATCCCACTTGCCCACTCAGAAAGGATTGTGCACTAGAGAGAATGAGGAGCAAAAGGTCCTCCTTACACAGTGCTCCCCTAGGGACAGGATGGCTCTACGTGGCCTTTTACTCAGACATAGTGTAGCCCTCAGTTTTTACTCGGTCTCTGTTCTATCCAATTCTCATAGTCCCATTGACGTAAACAGGAGTTGAGTTGAAACAGGGACTGAGTACAATATGGACATCAGGATTTGGATCGATGTATTCAGGATAGAGCTGTTCAAATCATGAATAAAATGGATTATATTTGTGATTAATTTGATATGTGGCCAGATTTCTCTCTGTTTGCTGTTCATGGAGTCCTGTTGTCCATGAGTCACACGCATTTAGAAAACCACCAAGCATTTATGAAAATATTCAGAAATCTCCACATTTCCATGGATTTTTGGACAAAAGAATCTTAGTTGAAAAATTTGTCCTGGAAAGATATTGTTCATTACTTGCTTTCTGATATTTGTTATTGGTTAGTGAATGTTTATCATATGTTCACCTGTTCAAAAAGTTTGTCACCCAACTGGGAACAGAAACAAATACCATATGACCTAAGTGAACAGTCATGGGGCATAAATAACAAATAGTTACAGTGAGCACATCATAGACCACCCATAGGCTAAAATCTGTTAATTCAAACTATTCATATAATTTTTAGGAAAAAAACAGATTCCCAGATCTCCAAATTTGCTCCTACACCACCTTATTTCCAGCCTACTGCATAATACTTAGCTGTGGGAAAGAAGGCCTGGCTACACGCCAGCAATCCCTTGGTTGCTCTAAACTAAACTGGTCTCATATTGGCACAGAACTGGCTCCAGGTTCAGGACGGGAAGAACATCTCTATCATCACATGAGCCCAGTACATCTTGGGTACAGCTGAGGATCACAGTCATAAGGTTTAAGGCCAAAAGAGACCAACAGATCATCTAGTCTGACCTCCTGCACATCACAGGCCACTACAGAACTCCACCCAGTTACCTATGCATTAAGACCAATAACCTGAATTAGACTAAGTATTATGGCCCTCAGAAGACTGAACTATTGTGAGAGAGAAGCAGAGAGTGGGAGGGACCAAGGTGCACCAAGGCCTGAGACCCTGCAATGGTAGGGAATTGATTAAATGAGAGAGACCCAGATGAACCTAGCAAGCAAATCTGGTCCATTGTCCAATGGCTTCCATCTGTTATAATCACTGAGATCCTTAGCAATTGTTTTGTGTTCATTTACAGAAGACGAAGAGGCTATTGCACCTGCTCACCTCACAGCTTGGATACTAGTTATTCTGGCTACTCTTATTCTTATTGGAGCTGGCCTTGCAGGCTGTTTCTTCTACAAGAAAAAGAGACAAAACCAACTACAAGGAGATGATCAAGGCGCAGAGACACTTTTAAAATGCAGCGATGCTGTTTCAAGAACTAGTGATACAAAGCATTCTGTGCCAAGTATTGAGTAGAATGAACAGGTTATCCTGTAGTGTAATAAAATTTGTGCCTGATTTTGGTAAAATTAGCCAACTAGAATACAAGAAACCTTAAATCAAAGCTTATTTCTCTTGTTTAAATAGTAGCCTTTGTTTAGCACTGTCTGTATTTTTATACATGTACTTAGCAGAAGCATTTACTCCTATTATAGTCTTGTAGCATTCAAGATCTTCTCATATAAAAGTAGGTTTTTGACTAAAGGAATGGGAAGGGCTATTCAAATGGGACAATGGATATACTTAAAACTACTAAAATGGAGCAAACCAGTATGAACAAATATTCAAGAAACTATGGTTTCTAGTCAGAACTGGATTGCCGTGAGATATAATGAATGGTCAGTTTATGCAACTATTTGTGTTTGTGGAAACTGCAAAGAACTCAACAAAACATTTGTCTAATTCTGTTGAAATCCTGAAAATAATCCTGAAAACATCACTCCAGCAGTCAAGCTCTTTTTTTATTGATGGGACTGTACTTTGCTTAAGTCTTAAAAAGAAAAATGTTGTATATTATCACTTTTTAGATAACTTCTGAAGACATAAGTAGTCTGCTGTTTTCACTTTGTTATGTATAAACAGTGAAACCTGTCAGAAATCTCTCAAAAGGTTTTGTAGTCTGTGCTTGTAAATCTTGTAGCATATTAAATGATATGAATTAAAATGTTCTCACCCAGTTATGAATGGGCTGAAGCAGAATGAAAATGTGTTTTCCTTCATTCAGTTTAGTTCTTTGAAAAAGATAGAAAATGTCTTTTCGTGATGTTGTTTTCATCTTTAGAACTCTCTGTGCAACAGGTAATCTCTGCCCTTCACGCTTCACAGATATTGTCAGTCACTAATGAGAGCAAATTAGCTCAGCCTCCTAGCATGTAAGTAGACTTTGCGGCAATAATTTAAAAGTAGAGAATTCCTCTTGAAGTACCAAAGATCTCGCTACAAACTGTTGAGCCTTTTAGCCCTACTTTAGTGTGTCAGTGTCTGAACCAGTCTTTTCTAACAGCTCTGAAAACTGGATGGGGAAAGATCTAGTGGGTATAAATTTATTCTGTCTGGGGGAACAAAAACTCATTTAAGGCCAAATTGTGGCTGGCTCTTACCCAGATGTGTGGACAGAGGAGGGTGTAATTTCTGGTTCCCTCTTCATAAACCTTTTAATGCACAGTGCCCCATAGGGGGTGTCAAAGAGGAAGCAAGGTCCTGCTCCCCTCCCTCTGCATTGGCCCACAGACTGGATCCAGTGCAACACAGATCTGTTAAGGTTCCCAGATTAGCCAAAAGATCTCCAGTTTTGTGGATCCCTACCTGGGACCCTGAGTAGCTGAGTCATTCTCCTAAGCGGGAGAGCTGCAGGGCTATGGGGAGGGACTCTAGGCTGTGTCTTTATAGTTAGAAGAGATCCTGCCTAGATGGAACTATCCTCAGAGTCCACCCAGGAAATTAACCATGGCAATCCCACACACAATACAGCCCTGAACCCAACTACAGCTCTTCCATAGTGATGTCGGAAGTTAGCTAACTTGAGTTGGCATGGCTCCTTTTGTGCTCATTTTAAGACCGGGAGAACAAATTCTGTTAATAGCTTGTTGAAATTTTTTATTCAAAACTAAAACTGTTTTTGGTCTTTTATTTTAAGAGTGTTGTTGGAAAATATATTTGAATTTTTTTCTGATATTTACAAAAATCCCCAAAATCCAAAATGAATTTTGTTTTCAGTTTTTAATTATTTCACCTTTGTCTCCCTTTTTCCCTCTCCCTCAATTTTCTCTTTTCCCATTTTGTTGCTGAAATGGTGGGGGAAGGGAGGAGGAGAAAGTGTGTGGGGAGGTGAGGGGGGAAACCATTGTGACGAAATGGGAATTTTTTGTAATATTTTTATGAAGCCTATATGTCTGTTTCCTCTGTATTTCACATGGCTATTCAGTGGGGATGGGGGGAAAGCACTGTTTGCACTCAGGGCAGACTAAGGCCTGGCCTATACTAAAAAGTTAGGTCGATCCAGCTATATTGTTCATCAGAGTGAAAAATCCACACCTCTAAGTGGTGTGGTTAATCCGACCTAATCCCTGTTGATTTAGCTACTGCCTGTCAGGGAGGTGGATTAACAACAGGAGAACCCCTCTCATCGGCATAGGTAGTGTCTACACTGAAACACTACAGCAGCACTGCTGTACCATTTTAGGTGTAGACAGACCCTAAGTTTTCAGTGTAAACCAGCCCTCAGAGAGACATGAGCCTGAACAATGGGGTTCACAACAGCTTGGCTGGAGCTCTGGCTAACCAGAATGGACTATGCTTTATCCTTCTTTTCTCTGTGCTAACTTAAGGACTTCCTATGCTGTGTTGCCCTGGACTAATAAACTCTGTTTTGACGATGCTGTTTGAGTGTTACTACAAACGCTTGGTGAGGTGTGTTAATTCCAGAAGAGTGTATGCATCTTTACCCGAAGTCTGTCTCAGTTGGACTCACTGAACAGAGCTCACAATGTGTGACAGGAGTGGTGAAACCCCAGATGCTGTCTGGTGTGTTCACGTGGCCTACCCTGTGCAGGAAGAGTGAGATCCTTTGGGTCTGGCAGACTGGAGGGGATTCTCCTAGAGACTTTCAAAGCTGAGCGCTTAGCACCAATCCTGTGGATCTGTGACAACCATAAATTTTTTTAAAAAAAAATTCACCTCTCTTTGTCCTCCCTTCCAGAAAGTTAACAGCGTAGCAAGCTGGGATGTAAAGCTACCCCGCACTAGTCTGCCACACTCCAACTGTCTGTTTTGACCATGCTGTCGTGCACTAGAAGCTCCTTAGTGTGCTTTGATCTACTTCTGTTTTGGGTGCAGCATAGATTTACTAACCAGTTGCCACCAATTAACTGTTTGTGTCGACAAGGCCTTAGATGGATGGCTGATCCTCAATATTTGAGCTTTAATGTATTTGCTTTTCTTAGCTCTCTAGAAACAGTTTTGCCAGCGTGTGTTTCTATAGGAAACAGATGTCCTTTTTTTTTTTTTTTTAGTTCCAGCATTTACTATTTTTGTTGAGTTCTGCTTTTTTACAAAATTATTTAAAGGATGAAGAATTGTTTCCTTAGCTGTTGTTTCTTTCCTATCAACTAAATGTATATGTTTTCAGTCTTAGAAATCCCCACCCCCCAACCCGCGGAGTGATGCAAGTTTCACGCTGTCCACACTGGTGTTATGTCAGTGGGAGACGCTCTCCTACAAAATAGCTTCCTCTTCTTGCTGGGGTGAAGTAATTCTACCAATGGGAGAGTGCTTTCTCATCATCATAGTGCATCTTCACCAGACGTGCACATTGCAGATGTGCCAATGTAGCACTGTACTGTAAATTTGCCCTAAGCTTTCTCATAACAATGTCTGTTATTAACACTCTTCTATATCTAATTAGCTAGGAGGCTCCACCCATCTTGGCAGATGATGACCTGCCCTTAGTTACACACATCTGTCATCTCCCATTGGACTACAGCAATGTAATATAACTGGCTGTGAAGCCATCAGCTTTTAAGAAACTCCAACTAGTACAGAACTAGACCTGGTTGGGAATTTTCTATCTCAATTAATTTTCAACACAAAATGCAGTTTCCACAAAATCAAAATTTTAATTTTAATTTTTGATTTTAGTTATTTTTCTATTTTTGTTCAGGAAAAACAAAACAATATTTAATTTCAGCTTGGGTTGACCTGAATTGAAATATTTGGTTTGTTAAACTGACCTGAAATATTTTCTTTCAAGTCAGTTCAACATCAACCTTTCCCCCCCCACCCCCAGTGTGGTGGCACATTCCTTCATGGGACTTGTTTGGATTCCTGATGCTCCCACTCTCTTCTATGGACAGGGCTACCTGGCCAGACGACATTTCCCATGATGTGATGCAATTTCCCCCCTGATTGAATGGCCTGGTTCTTTGTAGGAGTCATTGTAGGTGCATCATGGGAGATGTAGTCCAGTCAGGAAGCTTAGCCTAAAGAGGAGAATTAGGGCATCAGGCAACTGAACTACAACACCCATGAGGCAATGTGCCATCATAGCTAGATCCAGTTAAATGTTGAAATGCCTCTCAATAAA
Organism: Malaclemys terrapin pileata; assembly: GCF_027887155.1. Taxonomy (NCBI): domain Eukaryota; kingdom Metazoa; phylum Chordata; order Testudines; family Emydidae; genus Malaclemys; species Malaclemys terrapin. Next base: position 247,630,709 of record NC_071506.1, read on the forward strand.
ATGTTTTGAGTCATTTCAACAATCCAATATCAAACATTTTAATTTGGGAACACCAGAAGTTTTCATTTCGATCAAAAATGCCAAAATGAAAATGTTTTGCCATTTCTGAAAAATTTCAGTTCAGAACTTTTAAGAAATAAAGATGTGGAAATATTGGAATTTTGTTCTCGATGGAAATTCCAATTTAAACTCAACTCCATACAGAACTATGCAGCATGTCTTCTCAGCAATGGGTGCTACCAAGAGCACATCAAACCTGCCCTCCACTCTCTTCACTGGCTTCCCTTAGACTATCATGTCAAGTTCAAGGTTCTTATCTTCAAGGTACTCAGTGGCCTAGGCCCCTGCATATTTGAAGATCACCTAAAGCTCCAGGATAAAGACCATAGTGGACAATTCCACTCCTCAGACAATGGAACTTCCTACAATAAGGGTTTAAAGCTCAGCTGGGCAGGAGACAGAACTTTCTTGTTAGCCAGTCCAAGACTATGGAAGGAACTCTCCCCTCTTCCCTCCCCCCACCCCCAGGAACTAAGGACCATCACAAACCTCTCCACCTTCTGCTCCAAGTACAGAGTGCACTTCTTAGAGAAGGTCAAATATAAAACAATAAACCCAGTACCAAAACAAAACCCTACAAACAAAATTCTTCCCTTGGGGAGAGGACGAGAGGGAATGAACTACATGTGACAGTTGTTGAATGTGCTATTGGAAGCTGCTCAGATACTACAGTGAAGGGGGCAGTATAAGAACACATATAGAATAGACTGGTCTTTGTTTAATGTTTGAGGTAATTCAAAACTGTCAGTTAAGCAAGGTTAGCAAATCCTTTAAAATTAGGGCAGGGGACTGGCATCCTTTTGGCATGGAGTCTCCTGCCCTCATAACAATTCCCTTTCCTGGTACACAGGAGCCAAATGTGGCTAGGCAGGTGGAGAGCTATGATCATGACATGACCAGATAAGGAATTGTGCACATCCTATTCCTGTATTTATTCTTTTACCCTGTTTTTTCACCTCACTCTGGCTGGCTCATCTACCTGCTATGTCTTATCTAGCATAATGGAGCCCAGCCTGGTTGTGGCATTTAGATGCTACACAATATAAATGTTTAATAATTCTACTATTAATAGTAATGTAATTTATTTCCTTCAATCAGTCACCTAACATTAAAATCAACGATTACCAGCTTACCTATGTCATACAAGAATTTTGTCATAATGTTACGGTGGTGCCATTAAAAAGTGACACAGTCAACAAATATGCAACCAGTAAATTCTTGTTGAGCTGGTAGATGATCTGGTGGGACTTGCATCAGTCCAATGAAGTAAATTGGATAATCTTGCTGATGACGTGTGTCCTGGGGCTAATGCATGTCTGAGTGGTTGGGACTGGTACTGCAGGATGCTGCTGTGATGGTAGCAGATACAAAGCAATTTATTCAGATAGGAAGAGTTATTTTTGTAGTTTACAAGCAGTTTTAGGGAACTAGTGGTTTAAATGGTTTACATGGTTTCAAATGGGACTAATTAACATTAAAAAATGAAAAAAACATTACAACTCCCTCTTCAGTTTTAAAATGTCTTAAATGGTGAGATTCAGGATTATATGTATTTCATGCAGGAACATTTTCAGGGTGTCCATGAGCCAAATTAGTCTTTGCTTTAAATTACACATTGACTTTGTCTATGTTCCTTGCTTTAGAAGACAAACTTTAATTTATACCACTGAATATTACTAAGAGTCTGTGGTGTGTAGCAATGAGTAGAGATAGAAACATCAATAAGACCCTACAGAGCATATTCCTTTTCAGTGGTATAGCCATTCAGTAGAATAGAAATGCCTTGTACACACTTGGAATATATATTTAAAAAGTATTCCCAGGTGTAATATAATTAGAATCACAAAATATTTTAACATTTGCTATGCTACAATATACCAAAATGATATTCTGACAATGTGTACATCTATGTAGTTGAGAAAAAGTTCTCTTTCCATTAGCTATGTCTGGAGGATATTCTAAATTTTTGTGATTGGAAGTTTTGGGGGGCAGGGACTGTCACTTCTGTGTATGTGTAAGTTCCTTGCACAATGGGGCTCAACCTGATTAAAGCCTGTAGGTGTTGCCACAATGTAAATATTAAGTAGTAATAATTAATACCAATGACAATGTATGATTTTAAAAAAAACAACCGTGTGGTTTTGGGGATGCTGTCATGCCACAATTCCATGAGCCTCCATCTTAATAAATACAAGGTACTGATTGAAGCAAAGAAAAAAAAAGCATTTGTTCTCTTCAGGCAAAATTAACAACAGAAAATGAAAAATCTTGGCCAAAACAGATATTCTAGAGAATACTGGTGATATTGTTGAGGGGAAGGATTATATTTGCTTTGCTTTTTGTTGCTGTTAGCTACTTTTGTCACAATTTCAAAAGGCAAAATTCTGCCGGCTTTGTCCTTAATTTCCTACTATCTGTATATTAAGCTTCTATAGAATTTTATTATTCAGCAATTCATTCAATTCCTCTTTTTTATTTTGGTCTTGCAGACTTGCTTAAGGATCTGCCTTTCCCTTTGAGATTTCTGCTGTGTAGCCAAATCAGGCAGGTTGACTAATTCTTGTATTTAAGCATCTCCATTGTAATAATAGCAGAGATTGATGAGTTTTCCTGCTGCCACAGCTTCCCTTCAGATTCTGAATAAATATATTATTGTGCTTGAGATGGTTATTTCACCTCACACATGTTTTAATTTCATGTCCCAACTTCTCTTAACTTCAGTGAAAGGAAAGAAACTGGTGGGGTTTGTCTAGATGGAGAAATTAACTGACATAGCTATGCCAGTATCATTATATAACACCCCAGGTGGACACTAATTCTAGAAGAATAGTTCCTTTTTCCGATTTAGTTTAATATGCTTATACTAGAAATGTGATGTCAGTAAATTGCACTGTGTAGACAAGACTGTAGTTTTGTCTGACAAAGTATTCTGGTACAAAGTCCAGTCCTCATACATGTACTATGGGAATGGGACTGGCCTGTACAGTCAGACTCACCCCTTCTCCCTCTACCACCAGGAAATGTGGTGGTAATGTTCACCAGTTCAACAATATAATGTACAGAACTGTTGAATATTCTCACTGCAGGTATTTAGATAAATGTCATGACCTTTCTTGAAGAAGGCCCTTGGAAGTGGTGTATGACAGTTGTCTAGTCCCTACACAGGAAAGCTAGAAATTACCTTTGAAGTGCACTGTTTCTGAGATCCCTTTTGGCCAGATACCCAAAATGTGTATGCTGAGGCTGGCACATCTGACCATCCTAATTCACCAATCTTTGTTTTCAGAATTAAAATTCTGCTTGTCCTGCAGGGTGATTTTAACTGAATAACGCTGTAAAGTTAATTCCTTACCTTCCAGACAGGTGGAAATGTGAGCTGCTACCAATTTTACTGGAATACTGGAAGTGTTGTCTCACTATCTATCTGAGGTATACAGTTTAAATGTAGCGGCTGAGCTTTTATCTGTGTTCTGCTGCAGGCTTGACACTGTTAGCTCCCTAATATCTTTTCGCGATTTCATTGGCCTGGAAACCCAACAACTGACCCAACATTGTCCCAGGAAACTGCACTGAATTGTAACCACTTTGTTTATCACCTGCATTTCTATGGAAAGAGACTTTGCCCTCAGTAAAGAGCGATTCACTTACAAAAGCAAAGTTTGCTCTGTTAATTCCTGCTATTTCAAAATGTCACATGTGACAAGATAGTTCCTTATTTAGAGCCCAGAGCTTTTCCCTGATCTGTCAGCCCTTTGAAACATAGTAGGACCTGCCAGACGGTTCCTTACAGAAGGATTTTATTGACAGCAACTAATTACCATTCATCACTTAGTGGAAAGGAAGAAAGGAATGAAACATTTGCCATGACGTTCTCCACATTGCTTGTTTTCCTCTCTCTCATTCACAGTACTTTGCAGCTGCTGGGTAAGTCTCCATTGTGTGTCTACTGTAAAAATTGGATATTAAAGGTCTTCACCTCATGCTTTTCCTTGGGCATTTTGCTACTCTGTTTGGTGTAGAGTCTGGCTATTCTTTCTTTGTTATTAACCAGATAGCTGTGATGGGTGGGACCCGCCTCAGGGAAAGTTGCAGATTCACATAGGATGCAGGGGAAGGCACAGGGCCTAGCAGGATATTAGAAACAGGTACAGAGGGAGAGAGGGGACAGAAACTTTAATTCTGAATGTCATGACTTGCAAATGGTTGTGGCCAGCTTACTGATGGCTCTGCATGGGTGTGCAATGGGGGAAGAAGGTGTAAATAGCTTTCTCTGCCTTCCCTTGCAATTACATCCCTTGTGCAGTGATCCCCCATAGGACAGTTGCTTTGTGGAGCCATTTCTTCATGGCAGCATTATCCAGGTCTCTACCCTCTTTGAGGAAGAGACTACAAGAGCAGGAAATTGCTTCCCTCTCCCCCCCACACCCTGACATTAAGCTGGAGTCTCATTTCTGATCTGGTCAGTGTGTTTACATGATGGATGAAGGAATGGATGTAGATGATAAAGGGAATCCCTTTATCATCTGCACTGCAATCGGAGGTGTGAATTCAGCTCAGGTAGGCATACCCATTCTAACTTTAATCTAGCTAGTACTGGTGAAAATAGCAGTGAAGATGTGGCCGCTCAGGCTTCATTGCAGACTAGCAACACGAGTACATGCCTAGGGTTCCAGGCAAGCTTGTTCAGCCTGAGCAGAAGCCCATGCCACTGTGCCTTCACTGCTATTTTTAGCTGTGCTAGCCAGATGAAAGCCAGCACAAGTATGCCTGCCCGAGCTGCAATCACTTCTTTGATTGCCGTGCAGACATACCCAAACATATAAAGTGTGTGTGTGCGTGCACATAGATAGAAAGAACCTACATTTTTAAAAGTGACATGATTTTGTGTGCCTCTGTGTTTTGAGTGCCCAACTTTAAACACTTTCAGGGGCTGGATTGGGGCAAAAATCACTAGTTAGATAAGAAATCTTAAGTCATATTGTAGGCTGAGCTGTTAGGCTGACCTATTATTAAGATTGCCCACCACTCTCCATTATAAGACCATACTTTTAGTTGCTTATCACTTTGCCAAACTTTAATTGGCAAATACTTGGTCCTGCTAGTGAAGGCAGGGGGCTGGACTCGATGACCTTTCAAGGTCCCTTCCAGTTCTAGGAGATGGGATATCTCCATTATTTATTTATTTATTTATTGTTCGGGCTGAAATTTTTCATGGATATCTTCCTCGGGCTGAATGTTTTTGGTTCAGCCACTTCTGAGAATGCGATTAGGGAAAATAAAGTTGTTTTTCAATGTTAAATTCTGATGACTATGGCTTTGGAAAGCGCTAGCATCCCCATGCTTTGGGGAAGAGATTGTATAATTGGCAGAGGCTACCCTTTGTGTCAGGGATCTGGATTATGCCATTCCTGTGGAAATCTGTCTGAATTTAGTCAAGTTATAAACCTTTGGAAAATCACAGTTGGCACATATGCCGTGGAGACGACGTATATTTTAGTAACTAAAATCTCTGAAGATTCTGCCTTCACAGAGCATATTTGGGCCTCTCACAGCTCCTAGTGTTGACTAAACTGTGCATGAGCCATCCCCACTGATCAGCTGAGCATGCTCCATCCTCTCTCAGCTCTTACAGCTGATCAGACTGCTCATGCACCATTCCCATAGCATAACATCATCTCACAATTCATACATGTGACCAAACTGCACATGCACCATCCACACAGAGTGACTGTGGGGGAAGACCAGTGCATAGATTGAGACATGGGATTGGCTGGGTGAGGGTAGGCCTGGGAGCCAAGGAAGGAAACGGGTGAAGAGGGAGATAGTGGATGGTGAACTGAAATTGAATGAGGAGCCAGGGGAAAGTGGGACTGACAGGACAAGGAAACTGGCAACTGGAACCAACTGGGAGGAGGTGCAGGGAGGAAATACAGATCTAATGAGGAGCCAGGTTGCATGGGGGATAACTGGGATTGGCTGGGCAAACAGACTGAGACAAGAAGCCAAGAGAGGGGAGAACAAGGAGTCTGGAGAAGGAGACTGGCACTGGGAGCCAGTGGGGACAGAGAGCATGGCCAGGGAGATAGGTGATTGGAGACTGGGGAGAGATGGTGGACACATTAGGGAGTGGTGGAGGGAACTGGGAATAGCTAGGCAGGGAGACTTGGAGCATGATGGGGGAGACATGGACTGGGAGAAACTGGTAGAGGGAGTCTGGAGTGGGAGACTAGGACTTGTACAGGAAGGAAATTGGGACTGGGACCAGTAGCCTGAGGAGTGGAGACTGGGACTAACTAGATGAGGAGAATAGGCTTGGGACTGGGAGTCAGCAGTAGGACTGGGGCAGGTTGAGGTTTCAAGATTGGGGACATAGGAGTCTGTGCCATCTAGAGCACACACACCTTCAGAGCCTGAAATGGAACTCAAGATCCCTGAAGTTCACCATTCCTCTGCTGTCAGAGGTGATTGCCCGTGGGCATGGGTGAGCATGAGTGACAGCTCATCTCTTGATGCCCACCCTTCCCCTTTCACCTATGTTCAAGGCTATCTTAGATTTTGTGAGCAAAAACACATTTAAAATACCCACCCAACCCTAGCTCTCCCCCTCCCTGCAAAAAAAAAAAATTCTGAAGTTTAGAAGACTATACAAAAATATACACTAATAGAATTCAACTCCTGGTTTGATTTTAGTGTTGCTGTTGCTTTAGAATTGATGGTATTTTACAATTAATATCATATATTGACGGACTCTGACAGATTTTGCATTCCATAGAAGCACAGACTGCATAACAGAGTCTATTTGGGTCAATCATAATTAATATTACATATCTTTCTTCCCTTTCCAGGTGACACTGAAAGATTTTGGACTACAGATTCTTTGACAGGTTTCCACTACCAGATAAACTCCCAATCAGCTCTATCATGGCACCAAGCAAGGAAAAGCTGCCAGCAACAGAATGCAGAATTATTAAGCATCACAGAGATACAGGAGCAAACATACCTGAGAGGTAAACTAACAAAATAATCAAGAGTGAAAACTCAAGGTGACATCTTGGCGGCATTGAAGTTAATGGAAAAACTCGCATTGATGTCTGTGGGACCAGGGTTTCACTCACAGTGATTTTTCTGTTATTGTGCCAATTCTAAATATATCTCAATGGTCTGGGAAATCTTTTCAGTGAGGCAGCAGCATTTACGTCACCCTTTAAAAGGATAAAACACATCCCCCACCCACTAGCCTGCAGTACAGGAAGACTGGCCATTCCCCTTTCGGGGAGCATAGTGACATTGGCCATGGAAAAACAAGAAGCAAGTCCTGGTGCAAAGGTTGTCTCCACATCATCTGTTTCCTCCCACCACTGTTCAGGAGTAGCCATAATCTGATCCATAGATTAATATGTTTCCTGTAATCTTTAGTGATTATTTATAACTCCAATATATAACTTCTGAATACATGAAGGTGGTTAGTCTCATCCTAATAGGGGTGGATTTTACATATGTCAACTTCCAATAACGCCAATGGAGTTAATGATTTAAGCTCCTTTATAAAAGTCATGAAGGAGGCTTCATAAACACCAGTTTGGAACAGGACCAGAAGAGAGCTAATGAATCTTTCATGTGCTATGTTTGTGCTGAAATGAAAAGTTCATTTATTCCTTTTGTTAGCCAGAAATCTCTGTAACCTTTACACATATATGCTCACATGTATATTGTGTTCCTATTCTCATCTATATATTTTACTAATTGGAAAAGTGATATTTTTATTGACTGGCTTTGTCTGAGAAATGTAAATTTTGGTTCAAAGTTTCATTTAATTTCTTTTGTAATTTAGAGATAACTAAAAATATGGATTCTGCTCTCTGGATTGGACTTAATAGTTTGAATTTTAACAGTGGATGGCAGTGGATGGGCAGCAGTCCTCTCAGATATTTAAACTGGGCTCCAGGTAGGTAAATCTGTTTATAATAATCAAAATAGATCTTCTGCTGATGTAAAGTGGTATAGCTCCACTGAAGTCACTGATTTACACTAACTGACGGTCTGCCCCATAATTTTTAAGAGTAAAATTCTCTGATGCACATTATAGATTTCAACACCAGTATTTTTTATCACTATAAACATGGAACTGTCTATAGAAATGAATAATAATCACCAAACAGATCTGATCCGAATTTTTCCTTAAAATGTAATCCAAAAATGAAAAACATAAATCGAAGCTTCCAGAAGCAGCAAAATATTTAGGAAATAAAGGCATTGCATCTTCTTCACATATTCTAAATATTATACACCGTTAGAGTAAAACTGATGCTTCATCAAAAATCTTCAACACATTCTATTTAGAGAACAGGGGCCACTGCATCCTTTGATGACAGTGAAACTGGAATAATGCAGTAGAAATCAAGCCCATTGTTGCTTATATAGTCTATTACATATTTTCTATTTTTTATTTCTAAGGCCAGTTGCATGAAATCTTGATTGTAACTTGTATGTGTTCATCTGCTCTTGTAGCTTATTTGTTGCTGAAATCAATAATCCAATGCTTGTGACAGGGTATGATTCAGGGGGGAACATGATGGTTTCCAAGCTGCTTCCACAAAATAAACTCTGGCCATGTAAATTGACAAATGAACAGCTGCTCATAGTAGATTGTGCAGACGTTCAAAATATGATCATGTGAACTGCTAGGCTTCTCAGTAGGTCTTGAATATACCCATTGGCTCCACTGGGCTCACTGGGCTTGGCTCTTTGATTAAAGAAAAAGGAAAAAAAGCGAATCTGTCTTCCAAACTCCACCCACTTGTGGCACCAAAATAAGACATCACTCACAATAACTTGTGTGGATCTATCCTTCCCTCTCCACCCTTTTTGATATGTACAATGAAGTAATCAACAATGTTGACATTTAAATTATCATTACAGGGTATCTGCATTAACACCTCACAGAAATGAACGGGACAGTTCATACCACTCAGAGCTATTGCTCCAGGGTCTCTGCAGACACATCTCTGCAGCTTAGGCCAGGTCTGCACTACAAAGTTATGTCAACATAAGCCACCTTGTATCGACTTAGGCCTTGGCCACACTTGCAAGCTAGAGCGCATTAAATCAGCCCCGTACACCCTAACTCCAGAGGTGTCCACACTGGCAAGGCACATAGATAGCCCGGACTCATGGCTGGAGCACCCCTGGTAATCCACCTCCACGAGAAGCATAACGCTTGCTGCGCCCCAGCTGGAGCATCGCGGTGCCAGTGTGGATGCCCTGGTCTGTTAATGCGCTCTGATTGGCCTCCAGAAGTGTCCCACAATGCCTGTTCTAGCCACTCTGGTCATCACTTTGAACTCTATTAGCCTGCCCTCAGGTAACCAACTGTCAGAACCTCCCTTTAAATTCTCTAGGAATTTTGAAATTCCCCTTCCTGTTTGCTCAGCAAGGCATGGAGTGCTCTCAGCACATCTTTCCAGATGACCATGTCTCCACACACCAGGCGATCCCCAGTATGGAGCAATGGCGAGGTGCTGGACCGCATTAGTGTTTGGGGAGGGGGAGGAAGCTGTCCAGTCCCAGCTGGCTCCAGCCGTAGGTATTACGATACCTATGGGCAGATATCAAGGTCCGTGAGAGAAAGGGGCCATGACCAGGACACAGTGCCATGCAGGGTTAAAGTGAAGGAGCTGGGGAATGCCTACCACAAAGCGCGGGAGGCAAACCACCACTCCAGTACTGCCCCCATGACCTGCCGTTTCTACAAAAAGCTGGATGCAATCCTTTGGGGCGACCCCACCTGCATAATGAATAAACGGGAATCTTGACTCGGAACAGAGGTTATTTTACCTTTGAATTTTGCACAGGTGTGACTGCTGCAGGAATACGGTGTCCAGTCCTGGTATCCACAATTCAGGAACGATGTTGATAAATTGGAAAGGGTTCAGAAAAGATCTATGAGAATGATTAAAGGATTAAAAAATATGCTTTATAGTGATAGATTCAAGGAGCTCACTCTGTTTAGCTTACCTAAGAGAAAGCTTCGGGGTGACTGTCTATATGTATCTACATGGGGAACAAACATTTAATAATGAGCTCTTCAGTCTAGCAGAGAAAGATATCACAATCCCATAGCTGGAAGTTGAAGCCAGACAAATTCAGACTGGAAATAAGGAGTAAATGTTTAATGGTGAGAATTATTAACCATTGGAACAATTTACCAAGAGTGATGGTAGATTCTCCATCACTGAAATTTTTAAAATCAGGATTGGCTCTTTTTCTACAAGCTCTGCTCTAGGTATTATTTTGGTGAAGTTCTGTGGCCTGTGTTATACAGGAGGTCAGGCTAGATGATCCCAAGGTTCCCTTTTGGCCTCAGAATCTATTAACTTTTTTCAGTTTGATTAATCTGTGCAGCTGATAGTGCTCTGCGTCTAGTCAGTTTAACAATCATAAAGGCAAGAGAGATCACCAAAAAATTGTTCCTTCTATTGGTGACATGATTTTTTGCAGTGATTACATGGAGATTCTGTTTTATCTGTTTGTCAAAGGAAGCCCCATTCCAGCCCCTGGTAAACTCTGTGCCATGCTGAATCCCAGAAGAGCTTCTAAATGGGAAAACCAGGCATGTAATCAGAAACATGGCTACATTTGTAAAAGGGGAAACTCCACTTTAGAGTCTCTCAATATGCCTTCAGGTAAGTGTGTTAATTTAATAAAAAGTTATATTTTTTTTGGTAGAAACGGCAGCCTGCAAAGATGTGCAATGGATAAAAAGGAGATGCATTTTGATCGCCATGAAATTACAGTGGAAGTTATTTTTTTAGCCAAGAGCAATACTTTAAAAACACCCGTGTGTGTATGTGCATGCCTTTGTGCACAAGCAGGTGGGGACACACAATTTTCTATATTGCTTGGTACAAAAGGCCATTATTCTGCCCTTATCCTATATTAACCACTCTGGGAAGAATTCCATTATTCCATTCATCTAAAGCAGGGTGGCTAAATTTTACACAACTAAAAGCTATATTGGCAATTTGACAGGAGCCAAGGATCGAATTTGCATAAACCATAATTGTAATTTCATGTCCTTAATTGCACAAAAGACACACACCACAACCACCCTAACCTTTAATGCAAAGAGTCAGTCTGTGATGACTACTGCTCAGATGGACATGAAATGTTGCGTGCTGGACAGCAGGAGCACTAGTTTTCATTATCCACGTCTCTGTATTAAAAAGCGGCCATGGGCTACATTTTACATTTCCTTGGACTACATTTAGACTGCAGGCTGCCTTTGACCTAAAGCATACAAATGACAAGTTAATAGCAGTCATATGCTATACCTAGAAGTGATCTTCAATAGGCTGTTTCCCAGAGATGCTTTGAAAGCTGCTGTAAATGCTCAGTGACAAACTTATTAAACTAGATAGAGATTTTATTTAAGAATATTTTAACTGACAATAATAACATGAGAAAGAAATGGGTCAAGATTTTTTAAAAAGGGGACCTAAAGTTACGGTCTGAAACCTGTATTTAGTGGCCCAATGTAAAAAGGTGACAATTTAAAGATGAGACAATTAGTTGCAGTAGTTAACAAAATTATTTCTGATGGTCAGTTACTTATAAGCAGTTACTAGAGATTTAGACCATGAGTGTCAATACCTGAAACTTCTAGGGAGCTGCACTATATGACAAGTCTGGGTAGATCTGTCCAAGTCTGGGTATTTTATGATATTTAGATGTTTAAATGATAAAGAACCATATTTTATTTATATTCACATTTAACATATTTAATATTAGTCATATTTTAATTCTCACTAGAATGTTCTTGAATTTCTGACCTCAAATGTCACCTATATTCAGCTAGATCTCCTGTATTTTATGCATAATAACAGAAAATACTGCTAGTCGCATTTACTTTGTTCTCTTTTACATTGCTCTAAAACATTTTTATTTTGATTTTAGATCACTTGGGGCCTATTAAATGCCCAGATGGGTGGCTGCCATACTCAGGTCACTGTTACATGATTCACAGAGAGCCCAAAGTATGGAAAGAAGCTTTGACTTCATGTAAGAAGCAAGATGGAAATTTGGCGAGTATGCATAATATTGCAGAGAACAGCTTTATTGTTTCTCAGCTTGGCTACAGTAAGTATTACTACAGGCAACTGTTTTGTCTGCAGTATTTATAATGAACAGTTAGCTGGTTTTTATTTTGAACGCTACTGCTAACATTTATAGCCAAAGAATGGATCAGACTTAATGGGTGTTTTTTACATAAACACAGAAGAATATTTTTTGTTTACTTATGAAGTAAAAATCTAAGTATTAAAAAAAGCTGTACAGTAGGAAAGGAAAAATTCTATAGCTTGTGTATGCCAACCTGCTTTCTTAGTACATAACGGGGGTGAATCTTGTGCCTCCAACCCCAGTCCCATGCATTGGAGGCTGACGAGTTCTGTAGTGACCAAGATCTTCTCAGCTAGGCCTCAATCCAACATTTGAGCATGTGCTTAACTTTAAGCACTGGAGGAGTCCCATTAAAATTGACAGAACTACTCATGCTTAAAGTTGAACATGTGCTTAAATGCATTGCTGCATTGGGGCCCTAGTGAAGAACAGTTAGGAAAAAACAACTCTGCTACTTCGTACAAACAAAATATGGGCTATTGTGGTTGGTGTCAGCATAAGTTATAAGAAACCACCAAGTTCCTCCTCCTCTTTGTTTCATGGACCTGCAGGAGACAGTCATGCAGAGGTGTCTCCAAAGAGTTTTTGGGCTGCCAACATTTTGCAAGAATGTATTTTTTTTTCTTGTGAACCATAATGAGGAAAATGTATTTTTTTTATGAAAAGAAATAGAAAAGGTGAACAGGGTACATACAACTTCATCAAATATGTGCCAGGCCAACCACCACAACCAGTGCTGAATTGTGGGACAGCATGGGGATAGCTGGTCTGGTTCTGCAGTTTTCCAGTCAATGGCAGCCCTCTGTTGTTAAGAGGGATGCTGTTGCTCAATCCCAGCACCTCTAAGGCCACTGCTGACAGAAGACAGAACCAGGCACAAACCAGCATATTTCTGCCTTTATTTTGTTGCTTTAAGTTATTAATAAAGTTTGTCAAAAATTGTTTATATCTCTCCTCTGCCATTTGCAAAGAGCATATGTCCCTTTGTTAAAGGCAAGATTTTTTGAGTGAATCTAAGACTTAGCCATGTTAAAATGTAGGCCAGCTTACCTCTCAAAGCAGAGAGGGATGTGAAGAAGCAACCTGCATTTTTGCGAAAGGAGAAAGACTTACCGTAACTCTCTAAGTGAAATATCCCAATATTCATGACTGAAATCTCATTCCAGACATGGAAATGTACTCTGTTACCAGTAAAAGAGTCATTAACACACCAACTGGTTTTATGTTAGCGCCAACAGAAGACCTGTGGATTGGACTGAATGCCCTTAAGATTCAAATGTATTTTGAATGGAGTGATGGGACTCCTGTGACATATATTAAATGGCTACGAGGTCAACCCAGCTATGCAAAGAGACAAGAAGATTGTGTTGTTATGAAGGGACAGGTAAAATAATTCAATTATTTTTCATAGATCTATAGATTGGAAGGCCAGAAGGGACAGCTGTGATCATCTAGTCTGACCTCCTGTATAACACAGGCCACAGAACTTTCCCTAAATAATTCTAGAGCAGCTCTTTTAGAAAAAATATTGAATCTTGATTTAAAAATGTGAGTGATGGAGAATCCACCATGACCCTGTGTAAATTGTTCCAAGGGTTAATTTACTCTCACTATTAAGAATTTGTGCTTTATAGTGATGCTAATCATTACATAGTTCAGGCTTAAACTGCCATTCATTATAAGCCTGATTCTGAAATGTTCACATACCTCTCTTCTCCATAACCTTACCATAAACACATGAAACCACTGGAAATTTCACATGCCAGATCTCAGCCTAAAGTAAGTTTTCATATAAGTTTGGGACCAATCAGACAGGGCATTTATAAGATGTGTGAGATCAAAAGTGAAGGAGTAATATTTTCCTAATGTCTTTTAGCATTTCATATCTCCTAAAGAACTCGGCCCAGAAATTCCAAAATTATTTTGTTGTTATGGTCATAGCAACAAGTGATGCCTTTGGTTTTAGAGGCTCACAGTGATTTATTTGTTATTATTATAAGTGGCTATTACATACTCTGTTTTCTAATCCACTAGACCATACTCCAGGGAAGTGACTGAACTTCTGAGTTTGTTTCCCCGTCTGTAAACCTAAGATATGTATATACCTTCTTAAGGCTGTGAACATCTTAAGTCCTACATTACTTTTGACTGCCCGCTTTTACAACCATAAATATCTTTTAACATGGTTTTTTTTTTTGTTTTTTTTTGCTTTTTTGTGTATAATGTCCTAGGTTTTAAAAAGCCAAACACTGAAAAGACATACATTTTATGATGTGGAATATTATTCACCCTCCCTCTCCCCCTAAATGGGTCATGAGCAGGATTGGAACCTCTAGTTCTAGAGCCCGGGTCTCAATCAGTTGAGCTTACCAAGTAACTGGTAGTAGTAGCAGGCTGTTGTCCTCTATGTGGACAAGCCAGAGGAGGGGTATGAGACACATATTTTGTCTCTGACTGTGAACAGCCAGTTGCTGACAGCAGAGGAATGTTGAAACTCTGGATTCCTGGAGAGTTCTGGAAGGGAGTGTTCTCTAGTAGTTACAAACCCTTATTTCCTATACCTCCTCCAGCCTTTTGCCCCTGCCCTAGTACAGCGTTTCTCAAATGTGGCCACCATGGCTATATGCAGCCACCAGGCGCTTTTCTTGCAGCCACAGCTTCCTGGGCAATGATTTGGGGGGTGGGGGAAGAGGGGAAAACAGTGGCTCCTCCCCAGGGGCCACCAGCAGTGATTGCACCCCACCCCCCTCTGGGGAGATACAAGCTTCAGGAGCAGGCAGTCAGTCAGTTCCCCACCTTCCCGGAGGCGATAGGGTTGGGCTTCAGCCCTGGGGTGGCAAGTGGCAGACTCCAGCCAGGGGGCTTTGGGCTCCATTCCCTGGCTGCACAGTGGTGGGCTCTGGCCCAGGCTCACCTCCATCGTTACTTCTGGTCCCTGCTGCCTCCCACAGTGCTCCATCGCCCATGCCCCCACTGCCTCTATACACATCCAGGGCTTAATTTGTCTCCGAGCTTGCCAGGGCTGAGTAAGTCTGCTTTGAAAAGTGATATTAAGATACATACAAATATCACTTTTCACAGCAGACTTACTTATAGCTAGCAAGTCTTTAAAAAAAAAAAAGAAACAACAAGAATAAAGACAAGAACATTCAAAGCACCTTATTTGTGTTTCTATTCTGTTTAGGTCCAATAAGGTCCAGGACAACTGTACATTATTTTTATTATTGAGTCTTAAAAACAAAACAAAACCCTACATAGATAAATTACAATGATTTGGGCATGTATATGTGCATATTTATTTGTTTTTCCTAAAGTTAATTAAGTATTTTAGGAAAAATTGTCAGAGTGGCCACCAGCAAGAGTTGGTGGCCTCACTCTGAGGCCACCAAAAAATTTGTTGTGAGAACCCCTGCCCTAGCTTCTATCTACCACCACCTTGCAGCCTGTCTCTGCTCCTGTGTGCCCCACAACCTGTCTATCCCTCCCACACAGCTTGTCTCTGCCCCACACCACTACTCACCCTCTCCATTCCACTCAGTCCCTGGCTGGAGCATGCCCAGTCCAAATGGGAACTTTGGAGAAAATAACTGCCAAATTCTAACAAGTCTGTTCTCAGCATGTGGGTCCTGATAGTTTCCTGAGGTTTATAACCTGGCCAAATTTGGTGGACTTTCATGGGGATGGCAAAAGGCACATCCCTGACACCAGGGCATCCCCCTGTCAAATTACAAGTCTCTGCCCCAGTGTTACCAACTCTTGTGATTTTTATCACAAGTCTTGCTATATTTGGTGTTTTTCTTAAAGCTCCAGCTTCTGAGATTAAAAAGTTATATGAAAATCTCAGTTTTGGTTTAAATCCCCCCCTTCCCCCGCCCCACTATGATTCTAGCTCTCCTGGTTTCAGAGAAAAGCTTGATAACACAAAGACATTGAACCATAATGGAAACCAACAGGCCAATAAAAAGAGCCCAATACGTATTATTTTTTAAAAAAATCTCATGATTTTTAAGCCAGTCTCATAATTTTAAGTGCCTCATTCATGATTACTATCAGAGGGGTAGCTGTGTTAGTTTGAATCTGTAAAAAGCAACAGAGGGTCTTGTGGCACCTTTAAGACTAACAGAAGTATTGGGAGCATAAGCTTTCGTGGGTAAGAACCTCACTTACTTGCATCTGAAGAAGTGAGGTTCTTACCCACGAAAGCTTATGCTCCCAATACTTCTGTTAGTCTTAAAGGTGCCACAAGACCCTCTGTTGCTTTATTCATGATTACTGAGTATCTCAGGTTGGCAGTACTGCTGCTCCAATGTTTTTGGAGTAAATGATTATAAGATTTTTTTTTTAATACGGGCAAAACAACGTCTTTTCTCTAACCTTGTTCTGAGAAGTGGCTGAACTGTTTTTGTTGAAACTTTGAAAAGAAAAGTTCAGCTTGAGGCAAACACCCAGCAGGGAAAATTTAATCTCAAACGGTTAAAGTTTGGCAAATCATAAGCAAATGAAAGCAGGGTCTTATAATGAGAAGTATTAGGCAATTTAGGTGTCACTGCCAGCTCGGCCTAGGATATTTTTTGTTTCCATCAATGGTAAATATTAATCCTCTCCCACCATTAAATGGGTGGAAGAGGAGTAATTAAGTAGTTTACATAGTGGGCACTGTGGTCTAATGGATTAAGCATGGACCAGGGCATCTCCGTTTTAATCCTGGTTCTGACACTAACTCTCTGTACGACATTGTGCATGCCATTTAGGGCTAAACTGAGTGTCTAGGTTCAGCCTGTATAAAAGGCAGCATGTAGATGTACACTGGGAAGGAACTGTAACTCAGCCCCAAATCCTCTCCTCTCTCCCTCTTGCTCAGGGTGCTGCTTACTCTCCTTGCTTGAGCCTGACTAGCTCCCCTGAGGGAGGAGGGAGCTATGACTTCATCTATTTCTTGGTCCTCGCAGATTTCTCATTCATGCAGGGCAGTATGGAAACATAGCTAGATTTGTTAAAAATAAATAAATGGAAGGTAACAAAACACCCCAAACCACCATAAATAAAAACAAAAATCATTTCAAGTTGACTGTTTCTCAGCAAAGATCTAATGGCAGATAGTTCTTAGGTATCTTTTACAAAACATACTACAGGAAAGTTCATATAGTTCATTACAAAATATATAATAAATAATTAATGAGAAACATCTAACATCAAAATGAATTAACATTTTGTGGGACATTATGATTTATTTTTAGTGTGTTTTTTCACTTTCTCTCTCACAAAATTCACTGGCTTTCATCGAGTCTCCTACTCATAAGTGACATCGTCATACTTATGGGGACACGTTCAAGCCTGCATTACTCCAGTTCTACTCCTTTCACTGGAGTTACAGCAGTGTAGAACTCAAGTAACGCTGTGATGAATCTGGCACATCACTTTTTGATGCAATCTATATAGATTAACCAATTCATGCAACAGATTAAAAATGAGCATGAGCAAGGAGAGAGGAAATTAGCAGTTTTCTAAAGATTATGCATCCCTCTTCCTGGACATTCTTTTCTCTCTCCCCCATCATGTTCAGGATGGATATTGGGCAGCTAATGTTTGTGAAAAGAAACTTGGTTATATCTGCAAAAGGACACCTTTACCACAAGCTCCCAGGGAAGTGGAGATCATCGATCCAGGCTGTCAGAGAGTAAGTGTGATCTATAAAGGTCTATATTTAGCCTATTGGGTTTCAGTGCTCTTCAAAGTACTTTCTCTTCCCCCTATTGAGTAACTAGGGGGAAGAGAAAGTACTCTTTTGAAGGAGCCTGGTGTTTTTTTCCCTTAGCAAGCTGCTCATGTATGTACAATTTTTATTATCATTCATTTTCAGATGCAAATCTACTCTGAATTCATTTTTCATTTATATGAATGCTTCCATCTCCTCCCTCTTCTTTATAATGGAGTCCAGTTTCCCTCTCAGTAATAGATATACATAGACCGTTTTGGTACAAAAAGTCTTCACAGCATCCTGTGTTTATTTAAGGCTCTTAACCCAATGAAATAACAAACATAGCACCCACCACAGGCCTCTCTGTCTCAAGTCTCAGATATTCTGTCCCTTCATAGTCTTTAGCATCAGCAACTAATAAGAAAAGGAAATCAATTCAAAGCAGAGAAGAATCTTCCTTCCCAGCTGTCTGGTTCAGATTCCTTATTTGTGGGCTGCCTGGCTGGACTTTGAACATCCTCAACAGGTGATATGGTTCCTAGTCAGCAAACTTAGCAAGTCTCACCTGCCCAGAAATCCACTTGTTTACTGTATGCTGGTTTGGGGTAAGCCTCTGTCGTAGACTCAGGAGAACAAACCTAGGCTGGATCACAAAGGGTCCTTCATTGAATTCTGAAGAGCCAGTGTAATCAGATATTGGTAGCTCTGGTTCTATGTGAATAATTTAAATCATTTTTGTATTTCAAGGTTTTAGAGGCCACAATTCTTGAGCTACATAGACATAATTTCCCTCTGAGCCGAGCAAAGTCAGCATCTTTGTTCTTTTGGGGTGTGCGTAACCAAGCCTGCAAATCAGTGTAAGGCCATCCTGATCAGGAAAGATAATCTTCCACTCCAGGAAAATCATACCAACATAAGAGGAGGAAAAGATGGGTCAGGTGCAAGCTGCCCTTGGCAGACCTCCCAGCATCATCCCCTGAGTAACAACAATACTGATCTCTGTAGAGGCAGGGAGCTTCCTTTTGTTAAATAACAGCCCTGCCTATGTGTGGTGATCACAGTCTCTTCTGTTTTCTCAACTGAGCTTCATCAATCGATTTCACTTTAATATGTATTTATATGTTAAAGGGCAGAACAGAATCTATATGTTAATCTGTCAAGAACTCATGTGTTTGCATCATGTTTGTCACAGGGCTGGAAAAGACATGGATTTCACTGTTATTTGGTTGGACACACATTTGTAACATTCTCAGAAGCAAATAAGACATGTGAAAGGAGCAATGGTTACCTAGCTACTGTGGAAGACAGGTATGAAAAATATATTTTTTTCTACTTTTAAATTTGTGCTAATGATGGAAAAAGCTTTGAAGGTTTTACATTTTAAAATACTCTAGAACTTTTCTAGTGCTGAGCCAAATACAAAGGATCTACACAGAAAAAAATGAATGCCTATGTGCCTTGGGGTTTTCTATAGTCTCTGTCGTGGTAGTATCCGAGTGCTTCCCAGGTAAAATTAGATTTGCAGAGATGGTCCCTCATGGGCTAAATGGAGTCTTATGTTCTTCTTCATTTCCTGGTAATAGGAAGGCTTTATTAATTATTTATTTGCTTCTTTTTCCTTTCAGGTCTCATTCTGACTTTTGAGGTTCTGTTTCTGCTTCTGTTTCTGATATTAACCATATCCTACAGCTCCATTATGACCTCACTTGCAAAGAAGAGACACTTCTGGGCTTGGATTTTAACTTTCAAGTTTATATTTTGATTTGGTTTATTGAGATGGATACAGTGGTTTAAATTTGGTTTGACCATTCTTTCATATTGTTTTCATGCATGCATCTACTTCTGTGCATCTCCATACTTTTTTGGATGCTCTATCATTTCAGAAATCCCTCCTTATTCTTATCCAGGATTTTCAAATAACATTTTCTTACTGTTTACAGGTTTTCTTTCCTTCATTTCTTCTCATTGCTTAATCCAAGCATATGTAAACTATGCTTCTTGGTCCAGATTTGGCTTGTGAGGGAAATGTAGTGCACACATCTTTCAGTCTTCAAAACTGCCAGTGTCTGACATGAGCCAACAGAATGTGTGTGTGACAAATGACCAAAATGTGGAACACCTTGTGTGTTGTACATTGTGTCATAATTGACAATTCTAATGATTTAAATTAACAATTGATGGATTCTAATGACTTTTAATGGTTTATCATTTTAATTTTAATTGGCAGATTGTAATAGTTATAAATCTTTCTTTAAATTATTAGTTTAATTAGTTTATATCTCCTTGAGGTGAAACATTTGAGCAAAAATATCAGGGGAAAAATATTTTTTTAGTAATAGTTCCTTGTAACAGGGTCAGCACCCACCTCTCGCGAGTGCCCCCTTGTGATTGGGTGGGAGCCTGCTGTTTCTTAGTTCTTGGAATGAGGTGGCACCCACCTCTCACAAGCAACCCCCCTGGCCAGTGGTTTCTTTGGAGGGTCTTCAGTGACTCAGCCCTCTGGCCGAATCTCTCACGCTATCTATAGGTAGAACAGCATGAACAAACCCCTTCTGGGATATACAGTGTTTACTTTCCACGAAAGCTTCCTTCCTGGACACACTGCCCTCTATACCAGTTCAACAGGGCCCAACAAGGTACCCTCCATTGGTACATCCTTTTCGGCAGCAACCCCACCCCCACCCCGCTTAGTCTTTAACTAGACCAACAGGGCCCATTGTGGTACCCTTGCTTGGTCTGGCTAGGTTTTGGGCTCAGTCCTTGCTCGGACCCTTCAGCCATCCAGGAGTTCCTTCTTAACTCCCCTGGTCTTCAACAGCCCTCCGTGGGCTCAGCTTTGCCCTAGCTGAACTGTCTGTGATCCTGCTGTACTTCCAACTGGCCACGAACCTGATTCTCTCTCTTCCAGCTCCAGGCAGCAACTGACTGCTTTGTCTCTGCTCCTTCTTTTTATATGGCGCTCCATCATCCCCTCCGATTGGCTGCTTCCCCATAGCCATTGTAGGCCACCTGGAGGGCTTCTCCTCTTCTTGTTTCTGAGGCAGAGTGAGGCAGGACTGTGAGGCCTCCAGCAGAGGACCTCTGGACATAGTCCAGCCCATCATATTCTTTTATTAAAAATCAGAGGATCAAGGTTTGTGGGGTCTCTCTCAGCATATGGCCCTCTATTTCCTAAGGCAGTGGTAGCCCCAAAATTTAAACAACAAAACAAAATGCCACATATAAGGAGCTAATAGACAGCAGCTCCACCATGACCATACTAGGATCTGCCTCTGCCTTCTCCCATCTAACTCTCAGACAAATGTATAATGTCTTATATTGTGCAGGAGGAGAAGGAATCATTCCAAATTATTAATAGGCCATAATTATCATGCTTCCTTTCTGGTGTCAGCAGCTGAATTTGTTCAAAGTATAAATTAATAGATTTAAACCAACCATTCTATCAACTTTTAATTCTTTTATCAAGTTTTCCATTCTGAATGATTTCATTAAAAAGAAAAGCCATGATTAAATCTTAGTTTTGAAACATTATTTTCCTTAACAGAAATGAACAAGCCTATCTGATTAGTCTGATTGGGCTAAGGCCTGAAAAATATTTCTGGATAGGTCTTTCAGATGTAGAGGAACGAGGGACTTTCAAGTGGACCGATGGTGAAGCTGTTCTGTTCACTCATTGGAATTCAGCAATGCCTGGTATGCACTGCAGTGCTGTGCAATATGTGCTGCCTGTGGTTTTTAGTATGTGTTAAGACTGAATATTGAAATTCCCATGAATTTCCACTCTCCATCCTCTGGTGGATTAGACAGGATTCAACCTCTTCTGAATTCTTGCAGGGGAGTAAGGAGCAGGCTAGCCACATGAAGATTAGTGGGCTGCTACTCTCTGTCTTGTGTAGTTGTGAAAGCAGGGGCTTTGAAGGTCTAGAGACAATACTAAGCAGGGGCTGAAGGGGCCTCAACGTTTTCAGAACTTTATCACAGCATTAATGGTTGACATCGTTCATCAAACTGGGGGGGCGGGATAGCTCAGTGGTTTGAGCATTGGCCTGCTAAACCCAGGGTTGTGAGTTCAGTCCTTGAGGGGGCCATTTAGGGAACTGGGGTAAAAATCTGTCTGGGGATTGGTCCTGCTTTGAGCAGGGGGTTGGACTAGATGACTTCCTGAGGTCCCTTACAATCCTGATATTCTATGAAAATTAGTGCTGGACATAAGTGGCCAAACAATTAGACCTATAGGGTGCTCATTTGAGAAATGAAGTAACAGCAACTATATAGATTATTAGACTAAAAACAGTCACACTAGGGTGGGAAAAAGTGACTATCAGTGTTCACATTTTGAGAGTTTTCTCACCATTTGGCAGAGATGGGCTCATGGGATTTGTTAATGTAACTGTGCTACTGTTCTGTGTATTCCTGTGACACATGGAACCAAGACCCAGGTTTTTAAAAGTATGTAGGCATTGTTGCACTCAGTGTTGCAACACCTAATGGATTAGAAGCCTAAATCTTACTTTCAAAAGGGATTTAGGCACAGTTAATGGAATTTAGGCTCCTAAGTGCCTAAATCCCTTTTGACAATAAGTCTTTGCCTTCTAGGTGAGTTATATATTGCAATGCTGAGCACAGCAATGCCTATATACCTTTAAAAATCTGGACCCAAGTGACTTTGCATCTGCATTAGAATTTCCATCCTTTGGCTTATAGAAAACAAACCCAAATAGGAATGGAAACAGAAGTTTAATTTCTTTGAGAGAAATATGTAATTTTTAATTTAGGTTTTTAAAATTTCTTTCATGAAGGAGGAAAGTCGGGCTGTGTTGCCATGGGAACTGGAATTGCGGCTGGATTATGGGATGTTCTTAGTTGTGAGAACACAGCAAAATTTCTCTGCAAACAGTGGGCTGATGGTGTGACACATCCTCCAATTCCACTAACAACTCTTGCCCCCACATGCCCTGAAGGCTGGGATTCAAGCAATTTTATTAGCTCATGCTTCAAAGTAAGTATTAAACTTTCCTGCCTCATTCACTACACACTGTCCATCCAATGCACTGAAAGTTAAAATCTGCTCTCAGTTGTTCCCTAACCTGCATTGTGTAGCGAAATGCGCACTTTTTAGAGATTCCATTTCGCAACACTATTGTCAACGCCAGGTATTGGAAAATTATGAGTCCGGGTTCCAAGAAATCATGATATGGGCTTAAAATCATGAAAAAAAATTTTAAAAAATAGTGGGTTCTTTTTTATATTGTTTTCAGGCTTTTCCCCTCAACCATAAGGGCTTGAAACATACTTTTCTCTTTTAAAATGAAAGCTGAGATTCTCAGCTAATCGAATTGTGTGGAACTTCCCCTTGTATACCTGGGCAAGCATAAAGAGTAAACAAAGCTGAGGTTAAGCTCTTACTCTTCAGGGACTATGTAATTCTGTTATATTGTGTCACACTCAAATTCTTATTTATTTATTTGGATTACCATTTATGAGATCAAATACTTTCCTACTGCTGAGACCTCTTCCCTTAGACTTAAATAACCTTAATTATGGGCTCAGTCCTGCAAGGTTAAGCACATACTTAATTTCTTTGCGGAGTTAGGGCCAGAGTGCTTAGAACCTTGCAGGATGAGCCCTCCATCCACATCTCCCTTTCGCTCCCATTACTTTGGGTTTTGCTCCTGTCATTTCTCAGTAATCTCCTGATTTTCACCACCCCCCTTGGATATTTAGATATAATCACTCTATTTTTCTTCACCAGTTTCAGTGGTCAGAGCTCCTGTTAAGTTATACAAACTAGCTTTTTCCCTCTCTGTGTATTGTGACAGCTATGGGTCTTCTCAGTCCTCCCCTGTACTTTTGCTCAAACAAAGTGAAACAATGGATGCTAAGAATTAGGCATTCTATAATCCATATTCCAGGTGTTATTTACCTTCTGGATGTCCTTTTGATTTGGTTAGCTGTATTGTATGAAATCCCACTCCTGAGAAAGTAGCTGCATAGGGTGTTGTTTGATTTTATTACATAGGGAGGGTATTATTATATAGTAGCTTATTGTGAAATATGTCCTGATTAGATTTTTGTGAGAGAAGGAAACCAAAAGAAATCATGGTTTGAAGCTGAAGATTTTTGTAGAGAAATAGGAGGACACTTGATCACTATCAACAGAAAAGAAGTAAAGCATTTAATATGGCAGATGGTTCTGTGAGTATTTACAAAATTATTTATTCTTTCACTTTAATGGCATGTATAAGAAGAATAACAAAAAACACTTGTATTCATTCTGAAAGGGTTAATTTCAAGTAAATATCTGTTCATTATATCTTTATCATTATACCCCATTTATTTTTAATTACTGTATTTAAAATAAACCCCAAGAATTTGGGTGTAACAGGAATCTCAGAATTCAGGAACTTGATGTGCAAATGTTTGTGTATGGGTTGGAGACTTCTAAAAGTGATACAGAGTTCATTTATGATGATATATTAAATTTACAAACAATTGGAAGAGCTTTATGTCCTGACTATGAAAAGTTGTTGTTGGTTATTAGGATGTTTTTGTTTTTTGTTTTTTGTTTTGTTTTGTTTTGCAGATGTAAATGCTAAAATTGGGCATCTAACTGCATGACTGTACCCACAAATCAGGTAGTTAGACCTCTAACTGCTAGCATGCGCAGATGTCAAAATGTGTCCACAAAAATCGAGGTTGCTGTGAAACTTCTTTCAAAACCAGGCCACTTAAGTGTGGCTGTATTCTGAAAAGTAACTCTATATAAATTATACAAAGTCTCAATATCTGGTGTTTCCCAGTGAATTCATATCAAAGGCTCTCATTGGCATATAAAAGATGGTGGTTTTGTTTGTTTTTTTTCTTGTTGTTTAAATTGCCAGGCAATGGTGTACTATAAACTTATTTTTCCAATAGATTTAAGAGTGATTTACAAGTGGGAAAGGGACTTTTTGACACTTGGTCCATTTTAGTTTTATATATAATAATATGTAGGATGTATTTGTTTTTTAATTTGCTTTTTTTTTTCATTTTTGTTTTGCTTGGTCATCTGTCTACCAATAGATAGATTAGAGATTCAGATCTTGTCTACCCTTTTTTCCTGGAAGAATCTATGGCTTAGTGTGGCTATAAGATCTTGGGTCAGGAACTCTTTCCTGTGATGTGTTTATACAATACCGAGCACAGGAGGCCTTGATCTCAGTCTGGGACTGTATCTGCTACTGCACTAGAAATAATAATGAGTATCATGAAAGTGAAACCTAAGCATTGAGAAAAAGATTTTTAGTTAGTTAAATTGTTTTACAATTCTTTATTTTTGTTTTAATTTTTGTTGAAATCTCTTAACCCAAACTCTTGACATACAGTTGAGAGAAAAGCCCGCACCCCTGACCACTTTGAGAGAGGGCTGAGATAGCTCCCTCCCACTTCTCTGGTCCTTCAAGTTGTTCTCCATCAAACACAAGGATGACAAATATTTATATTCCTAGTGGGCCTGATGATCTGCTGCAGTCAAGATCTACTTGGTGTGATAGACAGGAAGCACCATCAGGAGCTGATTATGACACTCTGATCATTGGGCCAGTTCTGTGGTGATTGCTAGTGGCTATTCTAAACTCTACCAGCTGGTAATGGTTCACAAGGAATTGTCTATCAACTCAGAATTGTCAGAGACCAGCATGTCTTGACCAAACCCCTCACATGGAAACTGTGACAGGTTTAGGGTAGGAGCTGGTTCTATGTCCTCTGGAGAGATGGGGCTGTTTTTCTCCTACTGGAGTAGCACAAACAGAGTGGAATATGGGCCAATATGTCTATGATAGAAAACAAGGAGAAAACACTTTTCCGAGAGAAATACATCATGAAGAAAGGCAAATGGTTATAAACACATTTTCTTCCTTTACAGGTTCCTTTTATGATATAATTTTATAGAGATTTCAAAATTTTTGAACTACTATAAGTTCTAAAACATCTTTTGTATAAAGGGCTTATATCATTGTCCTATTATATACAACCACATATCTAATCATATACTATATTTTAGGGACAAAGGGTTTATCTTTCAGCATTTCTGGATGGGTTTGATTTACTTGAATCCTGATGAAGGATATACCTGGATTGATGGTTCTCCAGTGAGTATATTAGTTGTTAGACAATCATTGCCTTTCTGGCTTATATAATATCTTTTTCGTAATCTTTTCTGAGCCTTTTCTTACTCCCTTCCCATTCCCTCCTAAACTTTCATACCCAGTTCCATAGAAGCACTCTCTGTCACTGCACTAAACAAGTGCAGTGGTTCAGTCTTCACAGAGGCTATGATGGAAGAAAAGAATCACTTCATATCTTCCGCCCCAGCCACACAATCGTAAAACAGGAGCATATGCAATCTGAATCCCATGATACATTCAAACTGGAAAATGGCTTCCATCACCCATGTTCTAGTGGCCTTCCCTGCTGCTTCATATTATATGGGCATGGATATCAATTTGGAAGGAAGATGTGGGAGAAGGGAGCCTTGATGGTTAATAGGTTGATATATGTGGATCAAAGACAGTTATAATGTCCCACTAGGTCAGCATTACCCCTCAGACCAACCTGCTTCCAACAGGGCCTATTCGTGTCTGAGGTTGGACCATCAAAACTAGTCTGCCACCTCATGGAAGTGAGAATAGGCCCTGACCTCAGCCTGGAGATGATAAACTGACTTTGACATAGGTAAAATAGAGTGCTTCTATAGAGGTGGACTACACTTCCTCTGATTTTACACCATTTTACAACCCCACCTTTGCACCCCTGAGTAATAGTTATCAACTAGTTGATGAAGAGGAGTAGATATAATTTCTTCAGCCCATCAACTATATCAGTGTGCATATAGTACAAGGTGCTCATCTCCCTCTGTACAAGGGCTGAGCTTATTGGTTCCACAACACTTCTTGCTCCTACTGGCCTCAGAAATGAAACACTTGGAAGGATCAACCCTTGAGGCTTTTTGACAATGCAGTTCACAACTATAGAAGTAACTAGTAATAGAGCTATATTTCCACCATAGGTGATTTATGAAAACTGGAATGAAGAAGAACCCAATAATGACAAAGGAATTGAACATTGTGGAACATTTGAAGGAAGTCCAAAAATGCAGTGGAATGACTTGTATTGTGAACATTTACTTAATTGGATTTGTGAAATAAAAAAAGGTAGGACTACTGATCTATTTAATTAGAGCAATATAAACGAAGTACAGTCAGTTTGTTGGGCTAACTAAAATTAAAAATAGGCGTGACACTGAGAATCACTCTTTGTTTGAAAGCACAGGAAGGGAACACAGTAGATAAAGAGCAAGGACATGAATTCTGATCTCATAACTAAATACAGGGATACAGAAGGTGAAAAAAGCTCCCTTGTATTTTATCTGTGGCTTTAGCGCACTATCCCATATATTGAAAAGGCTTGCAGTGCAAGGATGCCTCTCTCTTTAAGAGGAGTATTTCTCTTTCTTATCTCCTCCCTTTATCTGGATCCATTTTGTCCAAAGCAGAGCTGGAAGGCAGGAGGTATAGAGCTTCAATTTCCTTGAGCAAAAGTAGCTGTTTTATATTGTCTGAGAATATAATAAAAGTGAATGAACCAGTTGGTGTAAAAATCACTTGTTCTGACAAGGAGGAAAAAATAAAGGTTGATGTAGCTTACACCAACATTGTCCAAGGGGCAGGGCTCTCAGCAGTAGAAAATCCGCAAAAGGTCATTGTGGCAACATGATTGACCCCAAAGCCCACTCTGTCATGTGGCTCACAGGCTGCCCCAATGTTACTCACACTCTAGCAAAACCCAGAAGTGAGTGGTACCATGAGGTGCTGTTTCCCTGGGAATGCAGGGATTGGGAGAAATAAGGGTTATAGGAATAAATGACTGACATTGAAACATACTAAATAAAATAAATATTTAGCTTATTTTGACCCTCTGCCTAATTTTCCTTCCCTCCCCTCCCCAGTTGTGGGTAGAATTTCTGCCCCCTCCCCCCAGTTGAGTATTTGAGTACATAAGCAGAGGGCATGGGCACCAGAACCTGTCTGAACAAGAAGAGAGGGGCAACGTCATCCGTGGTACAGAGATATCTTCGAGGCAAGTTTGAAAGCACCCACTACCCATGTCTCTAAACTAAAAGGAAAGCTGGGGGCACACAAGAAACTGGCTAAGGGTAAGGTGAAGGATGGCAGCAGCTGCCCCCAGGCAATGAAACTTCTGAACCCTTGAGGTCCATCCTGACAGACTATTCTGGAAACACCAGGAGATGTACTGGACTGTCACTTTAAAAACCATTTGTCATTTGATTAATCAAAGTTATCTTTCTAGTAAATTACTCATGACTCGGATGTCATCAGAATATTGGCTTCTGTGCACCAACTGACAAACCACATCCTGTGCAGCCCCTTTTTAGCATTTTGAGCGCTATGTTTTGGTTGGTATCTGTTTATCTGTTCTCAACAAGGCTTGTGAGGAGGATTTGAGAAACTGTGGGTGGAAGCCCTGATCAGTTCATCTTCATCTTGGACAACCTTTCAGAAATAAAATGAAAAGAAGTAAACATTGTTATGAATAAGTAGTATTATTCTATCACTTTTGGATCTCTGCAGAGAGAGGTTAGCAGTTCTATTATCAGTTCCTGGATTTTGTAACGTTTAACTCTTTTGTTTGGCCTCGGTGTGACCAAGGGACTGTCTTTTGTACAATACAATATTGCTCATGCAGTGTCTTAACATACTGTTCCATAGGGAAGGGATTGTAAAAGTATATAAACTAGCTTATTGATATGATATTTTGTAAAATCACCATTATTATTTCTATTGCAGCACTGCCAGGGGAACTGAAACGTAAATATAGGGCGAGCCCATAAGCGGCAGAGATGTTAGAACTCTGGGACTCAGCACCCTCTTTTCACACAGTGCTATCTTCAGTAACACAGCACTCTAAACCAATGTCAGTGGTAAATTGAAAGCCAAATTCACCAGTATGCTTTAGCTGCTTTGCACTGCTTTAGCAATGTGAAGCACATGTAAACTCATCTCAATTAATCAGGGGTGCTCTGGCTATTTTGCACTGACAAATCACCCTTAAAAGTTAAAACCAAGAAAAATTTATTTTAGGTTGCTACTGCATATCTTCAGCTCAATGGAAACGTCCTCTTTGGGTTCCTTGGTTACTGTTCATGTATGAGATTCTGAGTAATTTTTAAAAATGAGACAAAAAAACCCAACTAGGTTAAGATGGAGCTAAAGATAGGAGAACTTTAGAGTAATTTAGAGAAATTAGATTGCAGGGATATTGTCATTGTGTTCAAACCAAGCATTACAAATCCAGGAAATTCAGACTTCAGGTCACACTTAAAAGAAATCCAAATATGATAAAGTTGGAAAATGCACAATTAAAGCACCTAAACAACCTTAACTCTTTCCTGTAATGTTACCATGTGGGGAAAAATATGAAAAAATCTAAAATAATTATAAATTGCTTTTATCTTTATCAATGACCACAAACAATATTGTATGCCATCACTACAGGGCAAACTTAAGGCTATTTGACTGTTAGAACCCAAATTGAAGCAATAGCCTAAAGAACGTTTGTTCCTCATTCATACTGTTTCATAAAATCTTCCCCTCAAACAAAATCAGAGAAGGAAGGAGGAAAGGTAACAGCAGTAATAATTGCCTTTGCGCAAACCCCCCACAAGGCATACTGAAGAAAGAAGAAGAATTTTCAAGGGGCCAGACCTGGGGCAAGGAACAGGATGGTTTCTTTCTCATTGCCCACTTTCTAACTAGGGCATTAAAACTGTTCTAACTGTGAGAATTTCTGTTAGAGCCAGGCTTTGGGGGTCTATGTAAAACTAGCCCTTATAACCAGTGCTTAATTTGTACCAGGGGCTTGCTTGCACTGAACCTCGGCACCTCTAGGCGTGGCAGTTTAGTCCCGGCACCTTTGGGCTTACTGCATCAGTTATGAATGTAAAAAAATTGCTTGAGCCCCGGCACCTCTTTCATTACAAATTAAGCACCGCTTACAATCTATCCTCCTGAGTCAGGCTTTGCATCACCTCCGTCCCACTCTGCCACCTTGTCTGCCTCCTTGTTACTTTCTCAAACAATCACCTCCATGGCTTCTTCCACACTGCCCTCTCTGCTTGGTTTGACTTCCCTGAACTCATCTGCAAGGTGCCTACCCTCTCTCTCTTTAAATTTCTCTTAAAACCCCACTTTTCTAACACAAACCAAACCATCAAGATAGCACGAGCCAGTGAGGACACAGAGAATTACTTGTAATATTTATGAAAAATCAGTGTCATGAATCCTCATGTCTGGTTTGCACCGGTGTACATGGCAGCATCACTGCTGACACAGGCCTGCAATGGCTTGCTCTGACCCCTACCATATCGTAGAATGTTAATGAAATAATTAATTTCTGTCTAAGTAGGAACATTGAGGGTCTGAACCCATGGATTTCACCTAAGGCAATATGTTTTAGAGCACATTTAAAAGTAGCATTCAGAGTGCATACTTATAGCAACCCAGTACTTGCTAGGGACACGTGTGTTTTCTTCAAATGTAACTATTCAATGATATTATTCTAAATGATAAATATATTTTATGTTAGTCTTGTGAAGTTAATGACAAAAACCTGTGCAGTGCATAAGATAATGCTTGATTCCTTTTTTTCCTGCAAGTCGTTGTCATTAGCTACTGCACAAAATCAATTTCCTTGAATGAGTGTTTGAGACAAAGCTCATGCTGATATTTTGTTTTACAGGCATTCCATTAAAACCTGAACCAAGTACTAAGTTTGGTAGGTATTTTTCCCTCTTGCCAGAAAAAAATATAACTGTATGATGAGAACGTGTACAGTACATTTACCGCATATGGCACTTTATTTATCTTTCAGATTATAAAGTCACTGACGATGGATGGGTTATCTACGAAGACAAGCAGTACTACTTCAGCACAGAAAATGTCCATATGGAGAAAGCTTGGGATATTTGCAAGAAGAAGTTTGCAGATCTTGCTGTCATTGACAGTGAAAGTGAAAGGAAATTTCTATGGAGATATGTAAGAGCCAGACATATTGATTCAAAAATACGTTCAATATAGTGATCATAGACACCTCACGCTCTGCTTCCAAAACTTTGGAGAGAATGCAGAGTCCCTTCAGACCCGCACCACATCTCATCAGGAGTTAATTATACAATAGAACCAGCATGGTTAATTCATTACATTTACATTTGTACCTACATTAGCTTCTTAACAGCCAAATTGCAGTGCAAAATAATAATTTCCAAACTCCGCTGCTGTTCCACTTGTTAGGTTCAAAAGTTCCAAAGATAATGGGAGTTTGGACTGAGTCAGGCATGCAGGATAGGGCCTTAATGGCCTAATGAAACACCATCTGATGTTGCTGTGAGTGCTTCAGGCATGAGATGCAGCAAAGCAGTTGAGAAAATAAAGGCAACGATCCAGAGAAAAACACTGGCCCACAATCTTATTTTAGGATTTTATTTACTTTTGGTGAGTAGAGAGAAAGTATGTGAATGCTGAGGAGGTAGAGAGGAAGATACTGCCCCAGGCTGTATTATCTTGTCTGTCTGAGCTCTGCAGAGTTAAGGAGCAGAGAGATGATGTGCATTCTATACATGCCTCCCACCCTCACTCTTCCTGGCTTTACTTGCTACCACAGCATGGATCCTGGATCCGTGCTCTGTGCCCCCTGGGATCCAAAGAAGGGAAAAACAGCACCGCAAAGGTGGCTGAGCCCCTTCTAGTTTTCTGCTCAGTATAAAAGATAAATGGTTTTAAATTAGTGTAATCTCTTCATTTTAGATTTACACTAAAAACAGAATGAATTCATATTTCATTGGCCTAACTGTCAGCTTTGATCAAAAATTTAGGTAAGTAAAGAAGCAACTTTAAAGTGTGTAATGAATGACTGCTCTTTTGCACTGCAATATTTGAGTTTCTTAGGTATTCCATTTCCAGGTTTGCTAACTTTTGTGAAAATTTACTCTAATTTAGTTTGAGCAGAAAAGTCTGTGTGAAAATGGTTTTCCAGTGTTATAAAAACAAAATCTTTTCTTTTCCAATTTCTAAATTTTGGGGGGAAATGTGAGCAAGTCAAATCCATGTGTTAAATTTCATCAATTTATTTGTTTTGTTTGTATTATGTAAAGTTGTTCCTCCAAAAGATGCTACACTCTGCAGATTCTCATTCTTGGGATTTGTGCCCCTTGCTATGGGCATATTTAGTGTGAGAAGTGTGGTTTCCATTTTTCCAAAAAGGACAATCATATTGTCTACATCTACTCTTCATTTCATGATAGTCTCCCATCAGTTCAGCAGGAAACAAGGGCAGTCTGCAGCCTGGGAGCAGACAGCTCTCTGAGGATCACCAATGGGCCACAGTTTGAGAATTACTGTTTTAGAAACATTCTTGGAAAGGGTTTTCTGGAGCAGATGGGAGGGGAGGAGAGGCATTGCCAATGCCAGCTCCCTCGCCCTCACATTAAGAGAAGGGGAGGTCAAATGAGCTGCTAGAAATAAGTTAATTCTTCCACACCAGCATGCCAAGTAGAAAGAAAGCAAATGACGACCAAATGTGCAGTGATACGCTCCCACCCCAGCACTAAAATATTTAGGGAACAAGGGGATCACTGGGACGCTAGTGAGAGCTTGAGGTTTCAGGCTTTCTCAGCTTTTGGGGAAGGGCCTGAATTTTACTATATGTGGCTGTATTAGTAAAATGGAACAACAACAAGGTTGTGACCTATAAGTGATACCATGATACAAACAATAAATAATAATAATAATAATAATAATAATAATGAATAAAGACTATGTCCGCTAGTTGATGCGCAGGGCTTTCACCATGTAACTCCCACTATCGCAAATGGTATTTCTCTTAATTTTTTTGCCAAATGACTCCTGTAATGCTAAAACAATTATAAGGCTAGATATCCAGTAGCTACTGTCATACTATCAGAGAGGTAGCTGTGTTAGTCTGGATCTGTAAAAAGGAACAGAGAGTCTTGTGGCACCTTTAAGACTAACAGATGTATTGGAGCATAAGCTTTCGTGGGTGAATACCCACTTCCTCAGACGCATGTCATACTGTTTCTTTTAGCTGGCTGGATGGAACCCCAGTGAACTATGTAGCCTGGGCCCCAAATGAACCCAACTTTGCAAATAATGATGAAAACTGTGTGGTCATGAACAAAGATTTTGGTGAGTAATGGGATAATATTTTTGGATAAATGTTAAGGAATGAGTTGTGAGAGGGGTGGGGTGGAGCTGTTACTCTGTATGCCTCCAAAGAAATCTCAATTCTGTTAATAGAATCATAGAATATCAGGGTTGGAAGGGACCTCAGGAGGTCATCTAGTCCAACCCCCTGCTCAAAGCAGGGCCAATCCCCAGACAGATTTTTGCCCCAGATTCCTAAATGGCCCCTTCAAGGATTGAACTCACAACCCTGGGTTTAGCTGCCCAATGCTCGAACCACTGAGCTATCCCTCCTGCCCCAAAAAATGGAGATATTGTATCTCCTAGAACTGGAAGGGACCAGCCCCCTGCCTTCACTAGCAGGACCAAGTACTGATTTTGCCCCAGATCCCTAAGTGGCCCCCTAAAGGACTGAACTCACAACCCTGGGTTTAGCAGGCCAATGCTCAAACCA
This sequence comes from Malaclemys terrapin pileata, assembly GCF_027887155.1. Classification (NCBI taxonomy): domain Eukaryota; kingdom Metazoa; phylum Chordata; order Testudines; family Emydidae; genus Malaclemys; species Malaclemys terrapin. Next base: position 247,664,352 of record NC_071506.1, read on the forward strand.
CTGAGCTATCCCTCCCCCCTTGTCAGCTTGTTTTACTGACAATGTCGGAGGCTCACCATTCTGAGGGTGATACTACAAATGTCAATCTCCTAAAGTGATTTTCTCTATTTAACTTATTTACAGGCTTTTGGAATGACATAAACTGTGGTATTAAAAATGCCTTTATCTGTGAAAGGCACAACCGTTCTTCTCACTCAGAATTTGCTTCAATAGCACCTTCTCCTCTGGGAGGATGTCCTGAAACCTGGCTTTTGTTTAATAATAAGGTACAGTAACAAACATCTACAGTATTTCAGGGAAATTAAATATGGTACAAATGAATTATTATTTTATCTTATATATCATTCTATACAGAAAGCTGCATTCTATCTGGATGGTTGGGCCATTTTGATGATGTCATACTCACATTTAAATCTCTAATGAATTAATTTAACAGAGGAGTAATTTTTGTATCTGTTAGTAGGCCTAAACCAAAGTTCTCTTTCTTTTTTCTGCTATTTGGGTTTGTTTTAGACAAGTTTAGTGAATGAAAATACCAGCTGTTCTATTGAGCAGAAAGTCTAAACAGTTTTCTGAATGAGGGTGAACTGGAAAAAATGCAGTAGGTCCACTTTAAATAAATAGCAGGACATCTGAATGTTGTCATCTTAAATATCAGCAAACTAATAGCTGACAAGGAAAACAAATATTTTAACCTTCTTGTGCAAATACTACTTTGTTCCTGTGCTGTGGTAAATGGAAATACACATGACCACAAGAACATGAAAATAAGGAACTACTCCCCTTATGTAAGGGAGAAGCTGTGGATGTGGTATACCTAGTCTTTAGTAAGGCATTTGATACGGTCTCGCATGATATTCTTATATATAAACTAGGCAAATACAATTTAGATGGGGCCACTATAAGGTAGGTGTATAACTGGCTGGATAACCATACTCAGAGAGTTGTTATTAATGGTTCCCAATCCTGCTGGAAAGGCATAACAAGAGGGGTTCCTCAGGGGTCTGTTTTGGGACTGGCTCTGTTCAATATCTTCATTAACGACTTAGATATTGGCATAGAAAGTACGCTTATTAAGTTTTCAGATGATACCAAACTGGGAGGGATTGCAACTGCTTTGGAGGACAGGGTCATAATTCAAAATGATCTGGACAAATTGGAGAAATGGTCTGAGGTAAACAGGATGAAGTTTAACAAAAACAAATGCAAAGTGCTCCGCTTAGGAAGAAAAAATCAGTTTCACACATACAGAATGGGAAGAGACTGTCTAGGAAGGAGTACGGCAGAAAGGGATCTAGGGATTATAGTGGACCACAAGCTAAATATGAGTCAACAGTGTGATGCTGTTGCAAAAAAAGCAAACATGATTCTGGGATGCATTAACAGGTGTGTTGTGAGCAAGACACGAGAAGTCATTCTTCCGCTCTACTCTGCGCTGGTTAGGCCTCAACTGGAGTATTGTGTCCAGTTCTGGGCACCGCATTTCAAGAACGATGTGGAGAAATTGGAGAGGGTCCAGAGAGGAGCAACAAGAATGATTAAAGGTCTTGAGGACATGACCTATGAAAGAAGGCTGAAAGAATTGGGTTTGTTTAGTTTGGAAAAGAGAAGACTGAGAGGGGACATGATAGCAGTTTTCAGGTATCTAAAAGGGTGTCATAAGGAGGAGGGAGAAAACTTGTTCACCTTAGCCTCTAAGGATAGAACAAGAAGCAATGGGCTTAAACTGCAGCAAGGGAGGTTTAGGTTGGACATTAGGAAAAAGTTCCTAACTGTCAGGGTAGTTAAACACTGGAATAAATTGCCTAGGGAGGTTGTGGAATCTCCATCTCGGGAGATATTTAAGAGTAGGAAAGATAAGTGTCTATCAGGGACGGTCTAGACAGTATTTGGTCCTGCCATGAGGGCAGGGGACTGGACTCGATGACCTCTCGAGGTCCCTTCCAGTCCTAGAATCTGAATCTATAAGGGCAGAAAAAGAGGGAAGTAGCAAGTTTCATTAAGAAAAATATACCTCTTCAGTCAATGAGCACTCAGACAAATCAGGGAGATCACTTTTGTATCAGCATTACAGAAAGAGAGTCAGATCTTCCTGCTAAATATATACGCACTGAATGAAAAACCTTCTTCTCATTTTATGTCTAACTGGGTCACTGCCCAAACTATCCCTGAAACCAACTGAATGGGGAGATTTAGTTGTTCATTAAATTTACAAAAGATTGATTACCCAATAGGTCAAAGCCTCAGCACGTGTAAATTGATACTGCTCCTTTCACGTCAAAGCTGGTTTACACTAGCTGAAATTTTTGGCCTAAGGACTCTAATATGCTAATGAGAGACCCAGACTTGAGAGTGATCTGGGAAAGTGGAAATGCCAAAGGTACTGTACACAAAGTTTGCTCCAGAGCAGACCCCTTTCTTATCCCTAAAGCAAACCTCCTAGAAATACTCAAATGTAAAATCCTCTGCTTATTTCTCTTAGACCATTCTTCTATTCTTTTGCCACTTCAAACAGTCCTTAGACAATAATATTTTCAAGAGATAAATAGCATTCATAACTTTTCAGTCTAAGTGACTTTCTTTTTCTGAATTTTAGCCACATTCATGAAGACAAGACTGTGTTCCATAGGAAAGCACAGTATGTGTCTCCTCTGTTATAGGCTCCATTTGAACTGAACGCAAAAACTTTGTCTACACTTGCAGCGGTGGCACATAGGGTACATGTAGCTGTATACCACAGTGAAAAGCAGGCTATGTCTACACAGCGGTGTGTAGGTCCATGTGGCAGCGAAAGGCTCTGGCAGTGGGGAGGCAGCTGGGAAAGGTTCCGGCAAGGGGAAGATGGGGGGAAAGGCTCTGGCAGCAGGGAGCTGCTGGAGTCTTTCCCCACTGCTTCACTCCTGGTGGAGCCTTTCCCTGCTGTTGGAGTCTTTCTCTGTGGCTGGGAAAAGCTCTGTCAACAGGAAGGCAGAGGGACACTACGCTGCTTAAAATAAAGCAGGGTAGGCATGGGGAGGCGCTGCTTGAGGGAGTAGAGAGCTGTGTAGGGGATATACCATAAGGTTCTGATGCGTCTTTGCTCACCTAAGCAGTGCCCCACCGTCTACACTGCTTTTTATACCCAGGCCAGGGGGCATGCAGAGTCTGCTTTCTACACATGTCTATAAGTGTAGACATAACCAAAATGGCAGCTGCCTTCAGCATACAGCACATTCCTAGATCTTTAAAGGTTAAGTACATATAAAAGAAAACAGGTTTTATGATGATGATGATGATGTTGTAAAAAACTAACTCTTATATAGCGGTTTTCTTCAGTAACTCTCAAAGCGCTTTGCAAGGGAAGTTAATATTATTATCCCATTCTTACAGGTCGGGAAACTAAGGCGAAGAGAGGTGAATTGATTTGCCGAAGGTCATCTAGCAGGCTAGCAGCAGAGCCAGGAATAGGTTTCCTAAATCCTAGTCCAGTGCTCTGTCCATTAGATCACAACTCTCTCCCGATTGACAAACAGCAACCACCAGGGTGCTGCCAAAACGGGCATGGATTTAACCCAGTCTTCATCATATTGTTCAGTTCCTTCTCCCCTTTGGACACTGATTGTTACATTTCACCTTATCCTACAATTATTGCCTAACCTCGCTGATTAACTTGGACCAGACATAGTTCCTGCTTGGATGCTCTTAGAGAATTCACTCCTTCTAGCTCACCCCTGAAATCAATGTCCTTTATCAATAGACCTTCTATATAAATCATAAGTTCTTCTCCAACGCTCATCTTGGATGGCCTGTTGGGGTGGAAGTACTGCACACCCTGCCAGCTCCACCCCTTTTTATCTGGCATTACAAACAGTCCCCCACTCTTTGAGCTCAGTATGCGTGTGCACTAGGACTGGGTCAAATCTCATGGTTTATTCTTTCTTGGGCACTTTACAGTAAAATGTCCTGTTTCCCCCCACAGTGTTATAAAATATTCGGCTCCAGTGAAGCAGAGAGATTGACTTGGCATGCTGCACGAAACACTTGCATAAAGTTAGGAGGAAACCTGCCTTCTATACATAATGAACAAGTGCAAGGTATAATATCTGGTCCCTTCGGTACTAGATGAGACATCTACCCATTTCTAACAATCATAAACATAGTTTATGTAGCTGGAATTTTGAGGCTGCTCCAGTAAACTATGCTGCCTTTGTCACTAATAGTTAATATAAGAATTAATGAAAACTACTTTGAGAAAAATGTATCATACCTGCCTAACTTCCAAAGTTCGATGCTAGCATGCATCACTATAGTACCTGAGTGCCTTCTGTAACACATTATGCATAGGGTACTGAACAGCAGTTCCTAGGTGGGGGGTACAAATTACCTGTGTTGTGGCTGTACTATTTCTGTGTCCTCTCCCAAGGGGCTGTGGTTAGAGTTTTTAAACTGAAAACCTTTATTTGTACTTTTCCTAATTAAATCCTCCTATCTCTTTTAAGTTACTATTTTTGTAACAGACATTCCTTTCAATCTCACCATCAGGCAATTATTTAGAGTAATAAAATGTAGCATTTGCAAGTTTTTTTTAATTCAATACTTGAGCAGTAATTTTATTTTTAGTATTTTTTACCATTGTTCAAGTTTTGGGCATGCTGGTGTCTTCAGAGATTGGAGAAAGGGAATCCATTTTTGTAAAACATATACCTCTGGGTTTTTTGCAGCTTTCCTCACCTTCCATTTAAAGGATGTCATGGCTGAAACCTGGATTGGACTGAACGATATTAACATGGAGGGCCATTATCTTTGGACAGATGGGAGTTTATTTGACTATGCAAAGTGGGCCAGGAATTTCCCATTTAGAGATAGTTACATACGAGTTGACTGGACACTTGTTACACAGGAGGTAAACAGAACAAATATGACTAAACCACTGTAACCTGGGGCAGAGTCAAGCTTTATGCAACCAGTTCAACTTGTCTCTTATTGAAAACAGTGACTGCCACGGAAGGCGGTACTGCAAACGGAGGGTTTAGGTTTTTTACATTGTCTCCATGTACTAGCAGTTCTGATTGCAAATCTTTTTTTGCAGAAATCCAGAACTATAGTAGCATGGTGCTTTAACAGAGTTATATTCATTGCAGATACTCAGTATGTTTTTTTTTTAACTTTGCATTATTTTCTTTTACATGATAGGTTGTATGATAATAGTGTAATAGTCTGGGTGCACTGTAAGGGATTGCCAGCACTTGACGAATGCTCTTGTACCAATCAAATGCAAGCCCTGAAGTTCATTTTTGCTTTTTAAGAAAATACTTATATTTAACCCACCTCCTTCCAGAATTTTAAATACTTGTTTCCTTTTCTTAAAAAAGTAGTTTTATGTACACTGTGCCACAGAATCAAAATTAGAGCAGAAAAAGATTTATTGGGTCTGATTATTAATAAGTAACCTCTATTATTTTGCCAGCATTTTTTTCACTTTTATTAATTCATGTATCTTTTGTCCTAGACTGACTGTATTGCAATGATGAAGAGATTGGTAGGAGAGGAAGGGAAATGGGGAAACAATGATTGTCAGCAGAACAAAAGCTATATATGCCAGATGGACAGCAGTGAGTTTAATTTGATCAGCCTTCTAATTTAAAGCACATTTAATAACCCCTCTGAGTTCTAGAGTTCCTTGTTTACTCAGATACTGTGGCTGCCAATATCTCAAGCATCTGGTGCCAAGAAGCTGCATCTTCTGTCACAGCCCAGGAATTCTAGATGGAATAGCTATCACGGGTACCCTATGTTATGGCTCTGAGTTGGGGTTAGATTTCACCTCCAGTTTATTTGCACTTCACTCACAGAGTCTGAATACTCAGGATTTGAGTGAAAAGGGAAACGTTTATTATTTCAATTTTTCCATTTGTATGTTCTGACCAAGATTTTCAGAAGTGACTAATAATTTTGGGTGTCTGAATTTTTCGGTGTCCATCTTGAGACCCCTCAAAAGGATGTGATTTTCAGAGGGTTGGTGGTCAGCACTTTCTGAAAATCAGAACCATTGAAGAGGTCTTAAGTTGAACACCCTGAAACTGAAGAACTTAATATCACCTTTGAAAATCTTGTCCTGGAAAAATAGGTAGGGTTTATGTCAAAGTGCTGAACTATAATAAAAGCTAATAAGTAATTACTGTTTTCATAATATTGAAATGCCATACCATTGGTCATGGCATTGTTGGGTTTCTTTGCTGCAATTACAAAAAGAAATTACTGCAATTTAACTGGCACTGCATGGGAAGGTATAATGTCTGGCCTTAAAGTCTATGAGTCAATAGGCTTGTCGTCACTACTGGGGAGATCAACTTTGCTGAAATCGATGCAGCAGGTGTCAAATTAGGGGGTCTAATGAAGACCTGCTAAATTGATGGTAGAGTGCTCCCTGGTCAACTCCAGTACTTCAGCTCCCCGAGAAGAGTAAGGTAAGTTGATGGGAGAGCGTCTTCTATTGAGGTAGCACGGTGAAGACACCGGGATAAATTGACCTAAGCTACGTCGACTCCAATTACGTTATTCGCGTAGCTGGAATAGCATAACTTAGGTTGACTTACCCTGGTAGTGTAGACAAGGCCTCTGTAAACTTCTCTGCAAAACTCTACGTCTGTACCTCATGCCTGCAGCTGGTTTTTTCTAGTTTTGAGCCTTTCATGACCAGAGATGTCCCTCTGTACATTATTTTGTTGTAGTTTTCTATGTGCTTATTTAATTTATAAGAACAACCACAAAAAGTGCCTATCCCAGCCTCTACGTGCCCTGGCTAATATTTAAAAAGCACAAGTCCAACAGTAACCTCCACAATATAGGATATAACTAAAAAAATTGTACTCTTAAAAATCATTAACAGAGAAAAAATGTCTCTTGGGGATTAAGTTAAGGACACAATAAAAGGTTATACTATTCATCTGGGTCTGCGGGGATTTCATGTAATTTGACTGGCATTACCCAAGTAGGGTCAAAGCTACACAACCCAATTTTCCTCTAGATCTGCAGAGTGGGAAGTGGCTGGAGAACAGATTCATCCAAAGCTCATTTGCAACTCCTAGAGTCCAGAGGAAGAGGAAAGATGTGGCTAGTTATGGGGAAATGCTGGACTCAGCTTGATAGCAGATAGGTGCCACAGCTGGCACTACCGGAAGAACAGAAATTTGGGTCAGAGGATGGCAGCTGAGGATTCCCTTTACATAAAGAAATCTCTGGCTGGCATAAAGCATTTCCCAGTTGCTACTAAAACTGGGTAAGCACAAAGGCAGCAGCTTTAAGCCATTTTTGCCCTACTTTTTCAGGCCCTGCACTGAGAACAACTCAGCCAAAGTCGTATTTCGTATACCATACCATCAGAGGGAGAATGCTGGTTTGGTTTTCCGTTTGTACCCCAAACTCTTTTGATTAAACTCTGGAAAGGGAAGAATGAATAGTTGTTTGTTTTGCTTGTCCATTTAGGAAGCAGTTTGCCCCACCCCTGTGTACTCATATTTTGAGGATTTAAGTGGTTTCTGTGTTGGGTGAATTTCACAGTTGGCTAGAGGGAAATCCATCCTGTGACAAGCACCCAGCTGATTTTCACTTGTGACCTAGAGTAGGTGTGGATTCATAGTTCTAGATTTGAACAGCAAACACGATTCATCAAAATATATTGTTTAAATTTCTTTGGGTTGTAAATGAGGAATGATTTTCACTTACTGCTTGTGCTGTCCCACTCAATTTTTGTAATACTGCATTTATTTGTGGTGCAATGTTACGACTAACCAAGCATGCAAACATTTTCATTGTTTTTTTTTTCTTCCCCAAAACAACAGACCCTGATTTATTTCATTCCCCAGCAATTCCAGCCTCAGACATTATTCATTATGGTAATAGTAGCTATTCAATTATCCGCTCCAAAATGAATTGGGAAGAGGCACGAAACAACTGCAAGAAAAAATCTTTAGAACTTGCCAGCATTTTGGATTACTATAGTGCTTTATTCCTGTGGTTATACATGTTGCAGTTTGGAGAGCCTGCATGGGTTGGTCTCAACAGCAATGTGGTAAGAACACAAAACGGGTGAGGTTTGAATGGTACGCTGCTACTCCAAATAGAGCTTGAATTTTCCTTTAAATTTTGACCTTATCCATTTTATAGGGCTTTAATAGGTAGACTCTTGATGGTCTCAAGCTGAGTATCAAGTTATCTAGGAATCCCTAACTCTTCTATGTCACGGTCCTTCAAAGATATCCTGAGATGCAGCTAGAGTAGCAGGGAAGCCATACTAGGAGAAACAAGTAGTGAGTGGAAAAGGGGAGCAATAGAAATGTGGTGAGGAAAGCTGATCAGCAGTTGGAGGGGAAGTCTAGGAAATGTGGTTCAGATGGTAAAGACTGTAGAAAGTTCTTTTCTGTTTCTGAGGAAGCTGCTATTTAATAGATACAGTAACTCCTCACTTAAAGTCGTCCCGGTTAACGTTGTTTCATTGTTACCTTGCTGATCAATTAGGGAATATGCTTGTTTAAAGTTGTGTAATGCTCCCTTCTAACGTCATTTGGCAGCCACCTGCTTTGTCTACTGCTTGCAGGAAGAGCAGCCCATTGCAGCTAGCTGGTGGGGGCTTGGAACCACAGGGTAGATCAGCAGCCCCCCTATCAGCTCCCCGCTCCCCTAAGTTTCCTGTGCAGCAGCTGTCCAGCAGGCTATCAATTGCAGCTGTCCCTCCCACCACTGCCATGTGCTGCTCCTGCCCTCTGCCTTGGAGCTGCTCCCCAAGACTCCTGCTTGCTGTGCGGTGGGGAGGGAAGAGAGAGGGGGGAGGCTAATGTCAGGATGTCCCCCTCCCCTCTGCTCCTGCACCCTGCTTACCCCATCTTCCCTAGAGCAGGGGGGACACACCAGGGCTCGGGATGGAGGGAGCTTGCAGCAGCTGCGGACTCAGCAAGCTGATCTAATTAACAAGGCAGTGTACTAAAAGGGGAAATGCGCATATCTCCCTCCATTCCTGCTGCCTTGTAGAGTGAGAGAGTTAACCCTTGAGGGCTCAGCCAATTGCTAGTTCTTCATTTAGCAGTAAGGGAGATATCCCACCCTCTGACTCCTCCACCTCAACCAAGCTTCACAGTCATCATCGTTGTGTACCAGTATTAAATTGTTTGTTTAAAACTTATACTGTGTGTGTGTGTGTGTATATATATAATATAGTCTTTTGTCTGGTGAATAAAATTTCCCTGGAACCTCACTGCCTCATTTACATTAATTCTCATGGGGAAATTGGATTCACTTAACATCGTTTCACTTAAAGTCGCATTTTTCAGGAACATAACTACAACATTAAGTGAGGAGTTACTGTATTGCAAAAGCCTCGCTCTTTGCTTGATGGTTGTTTATCCCAGCGTTGTGGCTGTGGTGGGTGCAAATTCTGCTAGCAAAGACCAACACATTTAGTGTGGATCGGCAGAGGGGTATGTGGTGGAACTTTTTTCTTCTATTTGAGTTTCTGTCTGCTGCAGTTTTTTCAGTAACACAGTTGGGAGTATTACGGGTAGAAGCTTATGGTCTCGTGCTTTTAAATAGTGATTGTGGTGTTTTCCCAAATTAATGCTGGGTCCCTTTTCCTTTTTAATAAAAGCTTTATTTTGTTGTACACGGACTCAGTGCTTGCGAGTGGGGAAGTATTGCCTCTGACAGGAGCCCCAGGGTGGTTTTTAGTTTTCCCAGCTTGGTGGGACTCAATCCGGTCTATTTTGTGTTGTTAAGAGGAATCCCTGGATATTGAACCCGGCCCTTGTTGCTGCCGACTCACCTGGCAGAAGGGTTACAAATGCATAAGGCACACTGTTCTACATCACCCTCAGACGTGCTCAGTACTCATTTGAATGTGTCATAATAACAATGGCATATGGGTGTTTCCTGCAAAAATAGGGCTGCATATATCATCAGGGGATGTGTATGAATCCTCTGATCTGAAACAGGAGACTAGAGTGTAAACAGAGAGAATCATGTTTATGCCTATGAGCTGCCATTTGTTAATTCCATTTGTTTTGCTTTTAGACTGATGGCTATTACAAATGGACTGATAACAGGAGAATCAAATATTCTAATTGGGCTAGAGGGGAACCAAAACAGAAAATAGCCTGTGTCTATCTAGACCTTGATGGAACCTGGAAAACAGCATCCTGTGATGAAAATTATTTCTCTGTCTGTAAACGGTCTGATGGTAAGCAATTGAATGTAACAGTTCTAGTTTCGTCCCTGGAATTCGAGAGCCTGCACTAGAGATTGGATTTGGTTTTACAACAATATATAATATTTAACATATATTAACGGATAGAGAACCTGTGTCTGTCAAGTACATAACCCTATTTTGCATTAATATTGCATTTTTTCAAACATGTACTCAATGACACAGATTGCTGCTGCTTTTTGGAACTCAGGAGATAGCTAATGAGTTATATAAAATTTCAAAGTCATTCCTTAAAGCCAAACAGAGCGTGTATTATTGGAATAAGTGTCAGTACTTTTAAAGTCTGTAAAATGGAGTCTCTATCCAGTTGAAAGAATAAATAGGAATTTATGGGAGTAGCTCTGATCTATGAAGTCTAATTGTTGGAGGAAACACTCTGTTCCTTCACAATAAGCAACCTGTATACAGTAGCAGAAACTTCTATGTTCTGCACAATAATGCCACTACATTGCAATAGTTGGAGGGTAGCCTGGATAATTACTGGATAATTAGGATGGTTACTCCTATTACCTATGGAAACAATAACTTCTAGATGGCTAGTGTGCTATAGGATGCAAAATAAATCACTTGTGGGACAAGCAAAAATATTACACTTGCAGTGACACTATAGACTGCATGTATAGGCATCATCTATGATAGAACCCAACCTCTTCTGCTTCAGAAAATCAGCTCATTTGAGCTACAGGAGAATCACCATTAGCTATAACAGCAGAAGGTTTAAAAGTGTGGAGAACATTTTAAAGGGTCAGACCAAGCTTTTTGGTGTGTGTTTCAACTCATATGAGTTTGCATCCCCAAAGTTTCATTGGAATTTTAGATTTACCTGAAAATACGATTTATGTTTTCATTTTTGCAAGGTTTGCAAAGTTGTACTTATCATCCTTTTGTGAGCCAAATGATAGAATCACATATACCAATCACATAGATCTTAGCAGTTCAGAAATTACATCCTCTAGGCTGCTCTAACCTTTGCTCGCAGCTAATTCTGGGAGCATAGCCAGAGTATGCAGTACTCCAGCCAGTCCTGCTCCCCATGCCTCTCTGCATTGGGGGCTGTGGGAGGGCGTCCTAGAGGTCATAGGAGTAGTTTATTTGTTTACATACCTTACCATTAGATGGAGGCCCCGAGCACAAGAACAGAGCCCATTGGTCCTAAGATGGATCACTAGGCCCCTGAAGAGAGAGGAATGAAGGGATTAGGGGTATTTTAAGAATGGGCTACACATACAAGGGTTTTAGAATGATATGTCTTTTTGTACACTGCACAATATGCTCTGTTACTTATGTGGGATCTTTAATAGCCTAAATTTCTTGAGTGTAGGGTTCTTTTCTTTTCTTTTTCCAGGTCGTGCACTGAGCTTGATCTGCATATGCAACTCCCACTGATGTCAATGGGAGATGCATGTACAGACTGACAGGATTACTGATTTGTGGCCTGACATGATTAATTGCAGAGTATTCTGTGTAACAAGAGGCTGCAGCACTAATATTTCACAAATTTAAGGTTGTTCCATACAATGTAATGATTGGAACTGGTTGAAAATTTTCTGCTGGCAGTTTTCCTGTTAGGAAAGCTGATTCAACGAAATCTATAGCTCCAACAGAAATGTGTCAATTTTGCCGAAATTTTGTTTTTAAAAAACAAAACAAAAAATATTTGTTTCAATAAGATAAACTGTTTTATTTCAATCTTATCAAAGTTTTGTGTTTTGGCTATTTTCTTATGAATTTGTTTATATTATATTATTATTTATTTTAAAAAACAGAAGAAAACAAAATGTCAAAAACTCTAAATTTCCCATGGGATTGAAATTCTGAGTTTTGCTCAGTTCTAGTGATAAAGAAGATTCCGATTTATATAGATTAGATTGTGCTGCTGAGCTGTGATTGGGAGCTTCTGCTACTTGGTATCTTTTTTGAGCTTGTAGTATCTACTTACTAAAACGTGCTTAGCAGCTTTTTAATTAACTTTTAAGAACCCTATTTTTTGAAGTCATGGAAGTCAATAGCAAAATTCCCACTGACTTTAGTTTCTTAACTGTTTCTTAACAGTTATAGCTCCTACTGATCCTCCACAACTCCCTGGAAAATGTCCGAAATCAAGAAACCCCTTATCTTGGATTCCTTTTCGTGGCCATTGCTACTTCTTTAATGTCCATAGTAACAGCTGGGCTGAATCATCCACTGAATGCACTCGACTAGGTGAGTGTTCTCTTTTATTAAAAGGTCAGACTTTAATGTTCACATAAAATTCACATTTAAAAATCCTTAATTGTATTACTATTATGGTAAAACCTTTGCGCGTTAAAACAAAGAATTGTAACATTTAATTTACTTTCCACCATTATTGCTGTTTGCTTGCTTTTTGCATTTCACTCACCTTGGACAATGAAACTAAGCTGATCAGTTTCCCTTGTCATTTATAGTCATCTCTGCTCTTTGGTTCTAATGCATGTGTGTACTGCTACAATGCTCTTAGGTTTGAGTTTCTATCATCACATTTCATTATTTTATTTTAAAATCATAGAGCTAACTATAACAGGACCGCTTGGAAATAGTGACCATAATATAATAACATTTAACATTCCTGTGGTGGGAAGAACATCTCAACAGCCCAACACCGTGGCATTTAATTTCAGAAAGGGGAACTATGCAAAAATGAGGTTAGTTAAACAGAAATTAAAAGGTACAGTGACTATAGTGAAATCCCTGCAAGCTGCATGGACACTTTTCAAAGACACCATAATAGAGGCCCAACTTAAATGTATACCCCAAATTAAAAAACATAGTAAAAGAACTAAAAAAGAGCCACCGGGGCTTAACAACCATGTAAAAGAAGCAGTGAGAGATAAAAAGGCATCTTTTAAAACGTGGAAGTCAAATCCTAGTGAGGTAAATAGAAAGGAGCATAAACACTGCCAAATTAAGTGTAAAAATGTAATAAGAAAAGGCAGAAAGGAGTTTGAAGAACAGCTAGCCAAAAACTCAAAAGGTAATAACAAAATGTTTTAAAATACACCTCTACCCCGATATAACGTGACCCGATATAACACGAATTCGGATATAATGCGGTAAAGCAGTGCTCCAGGGGGGGAGGGGCTGTGCGCTGAAGCAGATCGAAGCAAGTTCAATATAATGCAGTTTCACCTATAACATGGTAAGATTTATTGGTTCCTGAGGACAGCGTTATATCGGGGTAGAGGTGTACATCAGAACCAGGAAGCCTGCTAAACAACCAGTGGGCCCCCTGGATGATCCAGATACAAAAGGAACACTTAAAGACAATAAAGTCATTGCGGAGAAACTAAATTAATTCTTTGCCTCAGTCTTCATGGCTGAGGATGTTAGGAAGATTCCCAACCCTGAGCCGTCCTTTGTAGGTGACAAATCTGAGGAATTGTCACAGATTGATTTGTCACTAGAGGAGGTTTTGGAATTAATTGATAAACTTAGCAGCAACAAGTCACCGGGACCAAATGGCATTCATCCAAGAGTTCGGAAAGAACTCAAATGTGAAATTGCGGAACTGTTAACTATGGTTTGTAACCTGTCCTTTAAATCAGCTTCTGTACCCAATGAGTGGAAGATAGCTAATGTAACGCCAATATTTAAAAAGGGCTATAAAGGTGATCCTGGCAATTACAGACTGGTAAGTCTAACGTCCGTACCGGGCAAATTAGTTGAAACAATAGTAAAGAATAAAATTGTCGGACACATAGAAGAACATAAATTGTTGGGCAAAAGTCAACATGATTTCTGTAAAGGGAAATCGTGTCTTACTAATTTATTAGAAAGCAACAGAGGGTCCTGTGGCACCTTTGAGACTAACAGAAGTACTGGGAGCATAAGCTTTCGTGGGTAAGAACCTCACTTCTTCAGATGCATCTGAAGAAGTGAGGTTCTTACCCACGAAAGCTTATGCTCCCAGTACTTCTGTTAGTCTCAAAGGTGCCACAGGACCCTCTGTTGCTTTTTACAGATTCAGACTAACACGGCTACCCCTCTGATACTTAATCTATTAGAGTTCTTTGAAGGGGTCAACAAACATGTGGACAAGGGGATCCAGTGGACATAGTGTACTTAGATTTCCAGAAAGCCTTTGACAAGGTCCCTCACCAATGGCTCTTACGTAAATTAAGTTGTCAAGGAATAAAAGGGAAGGTCCTTTCATGGATTGAGAACTGGTTAAAAGCCAGGGAACAAAGGGTAGGAATAAATGGTAAATTTTCAGAATGGACAGGGGTAACTAGTGGTGTTCCTCAAGGGTCAGTCCTAGGACCAATCCTATTCAACTTATTTATAGATAATCTGGAGAAAGGGGTAAACAGTGAGGTGGCAAAGTTTGCAGACAATATTAAACTGCTCAAGATAGTTAAGACCAAAGCAGACTGTGAAGAATTTCAAAAAGATCTCACAAAACTAAGTGATTGGGCAACAAAATGGCAAATGAAATTTAATGTGGATAAATGTAAAGTAATGCACATTGGAAAAAATAACCCCAACTATACATACAATATGATGGGGGCTAATTTAGCTACAACTAATCAGAAAAGCGATCTTGGAGTCATCATGGATAGTTCTTTGAAGACGACCACGCAATGTGCAGCAGCAGTCAAAAAAGCAAACAGGATGTTAGGAATCATTTAAAAAGGGATAGAGAATAAGACGGAGAATATCTTATTGCCCTTATATAAATCCATGGTACGCCCACATCTTAAATACTGCGTACAGATGTGGTCTCCTCATCTCAAAAAAGATATACTGGCATTAGAAAAGGTTCAGAAAAGGGCAACTAAAATGATTAGGGGGTTGGAACCGGTCCCATATGAGGAGAGATTAAAGAGGCTAGGACTTTTCAGATTGGAAAAGAGGAGACCAAGGGGGGATATGATAAAGATATATAAAATCATGAATGGTGTGGAGAAAGTGAATAAGGAAAAGTTATTTACTTGTTCCCATAATATAAGAACTAGGGGTTACCAAATGAAATTAATGGGCAGCAGGTTTAAAACACACAGCGCACAGTCAACCTGTGGAACTCCTTGCCTGAGGAGGTTGTGAAGGCTAGGACCATAACAGTGTAACAGGGTTTAAAAAAGAACTAGATAAATTCATGGAGGTTAAGTTCATTAATGGCTATTAGCCAGGATGGGTAAGGAATGGTGTCCCTAACCTCTGTTTGTCAGAGGGTGGTGATGGATAGCAGGAGAGAGATCACTTGATCATTACCTGTTAGGTTCACTCCCTCTGGGGCACCTGGCATTGGCCACTGTCGGTAGACAGGATACTGGACTGGATGGCCCTTTGGTCTGACCCAGTATGGCCATTCTTATGTTTTTATGTTCTTTAATCATAAATTGAATACCTCAATTTTTGTCCGAAACCATTTCAGAGTTCCATTTAGAAACAGGAGCACACACACAAAAATTCCCAAACTGTGGGTATATCATAGTATCTATCAACAGGTGGGGCATGGTCCAAAAGTGGGTTGCACCCATTGCCTGAAAGCTGCAAAATCCCTCATCAATAGGACCCACCAGTAATCTAGGGAGGGAAAGGAAGAAGCAGCTCTCTCCTTTCTTCTTCCTAATGCTGTTGCCTGTGCCATGCTCCTTCAGCTCTCACCCGCCAACCAATCCAAGAGTAGCTCCTCAACCTCCACAACTCTCCATTCCAGGGTAGGGAAAGGGAAAGTGATGCTTCAAGGGGTGGTGGGACCATCTGCTGAGCTTCCCAACATCCAGAGCTGCATGCTGCACAGACTAGGGTAAGGAGGGAGAAGTTACCCCAGCCTGAGGGAATGAGCCCCTTCATTCCTAACCCTCATCAAGGCCCTCTTCACCCCAACACTTCTGGATCTCTAGCCCACAAAATTCCGCACAAACCAAATCCCATAACCATTTGCTGCAGGGGGTGTGGCCTCAACTGGAAAAGGCGTGGCCTCAACTGGAAGAGGCTGGGACTTTAAATACCCAGGCCCTCTAAATCAAGATTTAAAGGCCCAGGGGCTCCGGCTGCGGCTGGGAGCCCAGGGGCCTTTAAATCACACCCGGAGATGCAGAGGCAGCTAGGTGTCCCAGGGCTCAAGGACGATTTAAAGGGCCCAGGACTCCAGCCTCCGCTACCTCAGCAGAGCCCCTGGCCCTTTAAAGCGCCACCCGAGCCCCGCTGCCGGACCCCAGGGTAGCTGCGGCAGGGCTCCGGCAGCGCTGTAAAGGGACCGGGGCTCTGGCTCCTGTGGGGAGCCCCAGGCCCTTTAAATCACCGCTGGAGCCCTGCCACCGCTACCCCAGGGCTCTGGCAGCTGGGCTCGGGCAGCGAGTTAAAGGGCCCAGGGCTCTGGCTGCTGCGGGGAGCCCTGGGCCCTTTAAATCGCCAGCTTGGGGAAGCCGGTCTGGTCTGGCACAGTGTACTGGCTCTTGCCGGTATGCCATACTGGACCGGACCAGCTTACTTTCACCTCTGGTTCCATGACACTATTTTGGCTCACTTGCCAAACAAGAATGACAACCATCGGTATATATTGTCTATAAAAATATGCTTCCCCAATAACTTCAAAATAATACTCTGTGTGATGTAACCTAAAGTTTTCAAATTATGTTTACAGTGAAATCCATGTCTTTATTTTCGATTACATCACTTAGGATCCAAACTATGCCCTCCCCTACCACACTCTGTATTCTTTATTCATACACCCGCCTACACACTATTAACTGCAGGGGCATTTATGTATTACAGAACCTTGTACTGTATCAAAAGCCATAACCTGAGACTGGTTTCTGTGGCAGGATACAACTTATTTGTTTCCTAATGTTTTGCAGGTGCTACTTTGGTTTCAATAGAAGATTTAGCTGAATCCAAATTTCTAGCAGACATTATAGAGCCACATAAAGGAGAGACAAGTGGGTTTTGGACAGGAATATATAGAAACGTTGATGGTAATTATTTTAGTTTTGATGTTTAATCATATATATTCTGTATTCAATAGACTGAAAGCTGATTAAAATATGTCATAACTTAGGCTGTAATGAATAGAAAATAGAAATTCATCTAGAAAGATTACTAAGCAGTAACAAAAAACAAATTAGACCTATGGTATCTTAATCTGAAAATCTTACTTGGAGTTGTTGGTTTCATCTAGCAAAAGTATGTCCTGTGAAATATTGTAAAAGAGAGAGATTTCTGACTCTTTGGTTTGGTTTCAGTTTTAGGGCCCAAGCATGTAATAAGATCCAAATGGGTGGACCCTTATGCCTGCATGGAGACCTAAGGAATTCAATGGCCTTATGCTTATTAGCTACGTTTTGTAATAAGCATCTGAACAGCGTAACAGGATAGATTCTCATACACCTCCTGAGATGCACAACATAGTAGGTGCAGTTCATGGGAAGAGGGGACAAAGGTGCCTTTGCACTGCCCATATTCTTGGCTGTTACGGGGGCCAAAATGAGAGCTGTCCATAGAGGTCTCTCGCAGATGCCTATGGACTGTACTGCAGTCCAGAATTCACATAGCACCAAGTGCTGTCGCATGCCCTCTCCCATCCCTTTGAATATCTCCTTATTCTCCCATCACTACTTCCACCATGGCCCCTACTGCTGGCCTGCAAGGGGGCAGCATATCACATCTTGCATCGCCCTACACTGCTCCTGTGCCAGGGAAATTCTGCCCATCCTCTTGCAGCTCCTTTACACCTCACTTGACTCATGTGCAAGGAGCAGAGCCAGGGCCAAATTTGGCCCCATAGAGTCTTTTTTCTTGCTGTCCTGACCTGTGCCTAAGTTCAGAAAACAATGTGAACCTGGCTAGAGGATGTCGTCTTTCCGCAGCTGCTGACTAGTTAATCAGTACTGGTCATAAGCTATAAGGAAAGAATTAGATTTAATGTTACCAGGAAAACAGGATTTTTGGAGAACAAAGAAAGAGAATGTTGGAATGGAAGGGAGCAAAATTAGCCTCAGTCTAATGTAATCAGAAGGTTTTCTCTCCCCTCCTCCCCCCCCCCCCATACTGCCAGTGTCTTTAAGATCTTTGAGAAACTATGATGAAAATTTTCAAACCAGGGTACCCAAAGTGAAGTATGTGTTTATATTTAAGCACTTCAGCAAAATCACCTTTCTTTTCAGTGGGAGTTACCGACATATGACTTTAGGTACTTAAATAAAAGTTGCCTGACTTTGTGGATTTAGGTGCCTAATCCCCAAGTTTGAAACTTTTGTCCCATATACCTGAGAAATATGGGCTTATATCACGAAAAACTAGGAAAATGTAATTCTCCATATCTAAGAATCATAATTTGCAAAGATAATGGCAGTATTTCCTTTGGAAAAGCATAAAGGGAAGTAAAAATCTATTTGCATGTCATTAAATAAGCACCATGAAGATTTTTTTTAAATTTTCCTTTTAGAAACTAAGAAAATTAAATATAAATTCAGACTGACACATATTAACCAAGATTGTCTATAGTGAATTATCTCTACCCTTTTAATCCATTTTGTCATTAGGGTTGTGGTTATGGCTAGACAAAACTGCAGTAGATTTTGTCAACTGGAATAAAGGACAGCCTTCAAGTAATCAGTTTGAGTACTGTGTGGAAATGTCTGCATCCTCTGGGTACTGGAATACCATTCCCTGCTCTTCCCAAAAGGGGTCCATTTGTAAGAAACCAAAGAGTAAGTGATATGTTAAATCCTGTGATTTGATGTTGATGGTTTTATTTTAGTAGTAATGCCACAGTACATATACTACAAAATACATACTGTTTGTGCTGTGTGAAGTACAGTGTGTCCACATTTCTCCTTTGCTGTTTGTGATTACAACATAAAGCCAAAAATGTCTGAACATTCACATAAGGTAAATACCACAGATTAAAGGCCCTACTCACAAATATCATGTGTAAATATAATCTAGAACCAGTTTTTCTGCATTTCACATTCAAATATCGAAAACCTCAGCTCATGCTCTGTGACTCCGTCCATACTTAGAATGCAAGGGTACAATTTGCTCTAACATGCTGAGGTGATAAATGGGAGGGGAAAGCAAAACTTAAGAAAGAGCAAGTAACAAAATGTATATGAGATTTTAAAAAAATATTATAAATTTTACGAAGTTTAATGGGCCAGTTGAGTATCCCTCCCCAATTCTTGTGCAAATTTAATGTATGCCTCATATGGCTTACCCAAAACTAACTGCATGTAACTTCACTGGCTTTCCTTCCAGGCTTTCCCTCCACCTACAGCTGTAGATGTTCCGATATCTTATTTATTACCTAGTATCAGTGACTACTGCATAGGCACATAAGTAATATCAAGATTTGGGTACCCTCCATGATGTACTTCATACAGTTTCAGACTTTCCCACATAGTTGCACTCTGGGAGCACAGACCAAAGAATGTTCAAATAATAACTCAGGGTGTTACTGAATTTGAAAATTCTTTAAACATTTCTGCATTTTTTTCTTTCCTTTTCCAACCGCCTTTAATTTTTTTTTGCCTTTGGAGAACAAGAATTGCATTTAAGTGATTTTCTTTTCTTCCTCTTGCCATGTGAAGATACATGGTGTACTGTGTTCCAGGGGTGGGGAGGAAGGCCAATTCCGGTTAAGCAATCACTAAATTGGATATTCATCCAGAACTCAAATAGAAATCTTTTAAAAGCTAGAAAAAATGTTTTGGTTAGCATTTATCTTATTTCTGTGCACCATCTGCCTTTGTCAGGAAGCAGATATATTAAAATATCATGAGCTATGCTACTCTTGTGGTATTTCTGACTCAACTCAAACAGCAAGTTCTAGAAATATGATACAAAAGCTTGATTTCCTGTCCAATTTTGCAACCTACACAGATTGGTATAAGTTCTACATTTTGTGAAGTTCACCTATTGTTAGTCTCTTCTCCTAAGTGGGTGCAATTGCCCCAGACATCAGCTTTTCATGCAAGCGGTAGCATTAGGGCCTTCCAGATGAGTGAGTGCTTGATTTGCGACAATTCTCCTATATCTTAGATCATGAGTTCATAGCATTATAGACCAATAAAGGCTTACGTTTTGTTGCCAAATATATTGGAAAGTACTAAGTCAGTGCTGACACCTGGTTAGTACTTGTGGGACTGATTGTCTCCAGCCCCTATGTGGAAGCACAATGTGGGGTGAACGTGCAAGGAGCCTTCCTAACTTTTTGTTCCCCAAAACAGGGCCCAGCCACAACTGAGACTAGTGTGACCAGATGTCCTGATTTTATAGTGACAGTCCCGATTTTGGGGTCTTTTTCTTACATAGGCTCCTATTACTCCCCACCCCCATCCCAATTTTTTACATTTGGTGTCTGGTCACCCTAACTGAGACAGAAAGGGAGCATAGCTGTGGTCACATGGTGGTATAGTAGGCACATTCCCTCTGCTCTCCTGTATGCACTGGAAGGCACTATGCCTCCCTCCAGCATGACGTTTTCGGGTGCTCCTGTTGGAGATGTGCAAATCTGTATTGCCTCCTGCTCAGGACTGTGTCTGAAAGATACAGTCTGCCTTTTAATAGCAGTGAAATCCCATTGCCCATATTTGAAATCTGCACTTGAGTTCATAATCATCCAGTTGCCATTTAAGTATTGGTAAGTGGTATTAATTTTAAAAGCCTTGCAGACAGCACACTCATTGTACAGCACAGAGAAATAGCATAAGACAACTGAGCTGGTACAAATCAAGTGTTTGAGAACTGAACCCTGTAGATGCAGAATATGAGAGCTTCAAATACTGGAGCATGTTAAACTAAAACCTACTATGTCTTGAATAGGCTGTGTACAGTACAGAAAATTAGGGCATTTTTTCATGATTTGAACATGTTAGGCCAGATTCTCTCCTGTACTGAGATCTCTTCAGTACAAGAGATTTGGGGCCATCAGGGAGCCAGCTATGCCAGGGCTGAGTGGGCAGTTGGTATAGGAGCCAGCTCTGGAGTCTTTGCATCAGCAGAGCTCTCCCACAGAGAGAATTCTCAGCTAGGAAACCGTGGCCAGATCTAGTATCTTTGCACTGCCTGAGAGGTACAACAGGGAAAGTGGTCAGAATAGTGGGGGTGGGAGACTGGCCATTCTTTCAGAGTGGCAGCCATGTTAGTCTGTATCAGCAAAAACAATGAAGAGTACTTGTGGCTCCTTAGACACTAACAGATTTATTTGGGCATAAACTTTCGTGGGCTAAAACCCACTTCATCAGATGCATCTGATGCCCAAATAAATTTGTTAGTCTCTAAGGTGCCACAAGTACTCCTCGTTGTTTTTGGCCATTCTTTGTGGATTATCATTAAATGAGCTATATAACATAACTGGTGCATCACACGTTTTAAGTAATTCCCAAACCTTTTTGGCAGAATGACAACTGCAAATATCTGTGTTCACATTAGGCCATTAGGCCACATTAGGTCATTAGGCACATGTTTCACTGTGAGCATGTGAGTAATGCCATTGAAGTCAATGGGACTACTCACATGCTTAAGTACCTTCATGAATCAGGGTCTCACTGTATTTGGACGTTATTTGATTATTAATCAAGAAGCAAGTACAGTAAGAAATTTTATTCACTGAAGTGTTTGGGTTCTGCTACAATGAATGTCAAGTTAAAGTGGGTATCACATTTTTCAGCTTTGTTAGTTTCATTTAGCAAATGCATCTACAATAAATGAATAAAGCGGTATGACTAAAGCAGTAATTGTTTGTACAGTGTATGCTTCACCGCATATATCATTTTAAGGGTAAAATGCAGATGTTTGCAGATTTTGACTATATGTGAGGTTATTTGTTTTTGTTTTTGCAAGTGATTGAAGCTCAACCAAGTGAGAATCTAATAATTAAGAAAGGTAGGACTATTTTCCTCACAAATAACTTCAAAGATAAATCCACATAAGTTCATAACTGTTATTTATTGTGTTTTCTGACATAATTACTATAAAATGCATGTCGGTGTCCTAAAATATCCATATATCTCGTTCATGTCCAAGGGCAGGACTCTCTCCCTCCTTAAGTGGGAGTGAGTTTTGAATAACATTGAGGGGTAAGGTTATTCTTTTTCCATATTCTCCTTTCCATGGTGTCACTTCTTTACAGTCAAAAAATATCTCTGCAAACTGACAATATATTCAAACATAAAATACTGCCTTTCTGCTCCCCTGATCCTGGGCCAGCCAGGGGCTAAATGACCCTCAGATTACCCTTAGGCTATAGGCACCTATAAGGACTGTGGCACAGCCTGGGGATCAAGGAAAGTTCCAGGTGCTCTGCCCTTCAGCCTGCCCTCTCCCCTCCCCAATATGCCCCTATGTGGAGGCCTCACAGGTGTAAATCAGCGATTTGACCAAATGCTCCCTACTCTCTGAGCTACACTCAACATAGGACTGTAGGTGGGGTCAAGGGGGTGGGGGAAGGAAGGTGACTTTAAGTTCATTCCCAGCATGACTTAGAGCTACCTATGACCCCAGGAGGCTGTTGTGCCATCTCAGGATAGCTGAAGTGCATTGGCACCCTGACTGTTTCCTCTTTATCTCAGCCATTTTCTCCATGCTCAGGGATGGGAAGGGATTGACCTAGAGACAGTATGCTAGACTGAGAAAATTCTAGGCTGTGGAAATCATCAGTAGACTGGCTGAGCTAGCTTTCTGGTCTTTTTCTGCTGCCTGAACAGTGCACAGGGGTCATAGAATGGTTGAGGGTTCTTCGAAAGCAATTAACTCCTGATTTACATCAGTGTGAGTGAGAAGAGACTCAAGCCAATGTTTTTTCTCTAGTCTGCTGCCTAATATCTATCATAACAATTGTCTCTCTAGTAATTATTTTTCATTTATTTTCAGAAGCACCTGCCCACAGCACAGTTTGGATTCTAATTATTCTGGTCCTTATTCTACTAGGAGCAGGACTCACTGCCTATTTCTTATTCAGGAAAAAAAGACAAAATAAACTACAAACAGATGCCAGCTTCAATAATGTGCTATTAGAACACAGAGATACTGTAACCGGAGAGAGTGATACAAAGGATTCTGTGGACAAGAAAGATCAAAATGAACACACTGTCATCTAGTGTGATAAAATAACTGAATTGCATGTCTGATTTTGAGAAAAAATGATGTAATTGGAATGAATGAAATCTTAACCAAATTTGCATTCTCCTAGTACACTGTTTTGAGCTCTGCATGTATACCTACTAGCAGAGGCAATTATCCCTTTTATAATGTTGAAAATGTCCTAGAACAATTTCACAGGAGGAGACTTGAACAGCATGGCTAACTAACAAGTATTGCAAATAGACAACTGAAGAAAACTAAAATGAAACATGTAGCAGTGTGAATTAACACTCAGGCATCTTTGGGTTTTAGAGTCTTGCATTGCCATAACCCATAAAGTGTCGAGACAGCTGAATAGTGAGAATTGTCTCAGCAAAGCAGGTATCCTATAAATATCACTCAAAAGAGAGACTTGTTTAGAAAGATGTGGAGAACCTGGATTGATGTCTGGTCCCTCTCAGTCCCGAGAATGAACACACTCCCAAACAAAGAACACAAACAACAGCCTTCCCCCCCCAAGATTTGAAAGTATCTTGTCCCCTTATTGGTCCTTTAGGTCAGATGCCAGCCAGGTTACCTGAGCTTCTTAACCCTTTACAGGGAAAAGGATTTTGGAGTCTCTGGCCAGGAGGGGTTTTATAGTACTGTACACAGGACAGCTGTTACCCTTCCCTTTATAGTTATGACAAGATGAAAGTCAAATGTAAATGGTTTCCCCTCATTCATACCTTCAGTTTGAAGTTTTGTAAAATAAATAAAGCTGTTTATTTTGCTACAGGCTTGCATTTTTATAAGATTATATGACTATGAATGTTTTTGTATCAGCTTCAAATTAACAACATTAAATATGTAAACAAAAGGATCTGTTACTTAGATAAGCAATGATGAGCTTAGCATGCAGAGATGCTGATCAAGTGAAGCATTTACTTGTGAGATGGATTGGCTAAGACCATGGGGGAACAATAAAGTATGTACAACATGCCTGTCTAAAAGAGAAATAAACAGTAGGCAGATGCAAAATAAAGCTGTCTGTGCCCATTTTTATTTCAGTTTGATGTGGGTTGTGCATTTCATTATCGCGCCCTCCATGACTTTCTTTGGAAACTGTAACAATGCTTGAATTGAGATGCTCTGGACCATATGACATACCAACATTTCTTGGTAGCATTCCACCTGACAGCCATACTAGACTCTCTTACCTCTCTGTAAATCTTAGGACATCTGTGCCAGATTGCAGAAAGGAACAAGGAACAAGAGAGAGCCAGGAAATCAAGTGTTCTGAGGAGAAAAACCTGCAAAACCGAACCCTCCTCAAAGCAGAGCCCCTGCTCTGGAACTCCTTTCCTCTGCAATCCCTCTGAGCCAATGTCTGGTTACTTTTAAAATATGGTTCACGATACTCCTTTATTTGGCTTTTTCCAAATAATGATGTTTTACTTAGGGTCCTTCATTGTTTGGTGGCTGGGGAGGGGCTTAGGGGAGAGTCAGTTTCTGTCTCTTTAAGGACCGGGTGAAAGGGTGTGTTTTATTTTATTTTGTGGTGGCACCTGGGTGACATGATGGTAGGTACCTAAGATAACCCACATTCTAAATAGGTAAAGGCAGGTTTCTACATTTCAAAAACGGGCAGTTATGTTTTTGAGGTGAAAAAGAACATGATTTTTAATCTGGGTTTTCTATGGCAGGCAAAGTCAAAGGCCAGATCCTCATGTCACCAGGGTTTGAATCCCCTTCCTCTTGTTTAAAGGAGGTTTGTCTAATGAAGTTTTGATCCAGATACACGAACAAAACAAAGACAAAGGTGCTCAAAAACACACAAGTAGTTTAATGTCCCATAATGAAGAAACAGTAACTTACATAAGATATAGAGAAAAAGGAAGCAGCACTTTTAAGTTCTTATGTAAGTTTATAATACAGAGAGCTGTTAGCAAGACTAGTGGAAACAGGAGCTAGAAATGCTGCACCATCTGTTTCCTATCAAAACCAATAAGAATATAAGAATGGCCCTACTGGGTCAGACCAAACGTCCAGCTAGCCAAGTATCCTGTCTTCTGACAGTGGCCAATGACAGGTGCCCCAGAGGGAATTAACAGAACAGGTAATCATCAAGTGATCCATCCCCTGTCGCTCATTTTATCAATAATGATAAAATTGCTTCCAATAGACAATAGAAAACAAATATTAGAACATCATAAAGTTCATAACATGAGACATCTCTGTAAGACTTAGAGTAGGAGGGACCCTCATTAGTCCTTGGTTTCTGGCCGCAAACCCATTCCTTTTGTCATAGTCATGTACTTGTAAGCCAATTCTGAGGTGGACATAGCTTCATTTCAGACCCAAAGGTCTACAAAGTGCTTTTTGATCTCAGATGAAATTATGCTTTCCCTTGCAGCGCATCTTGCAAGAACTGGCTTCATAATGGAATTGGTTGAAAATTTCATGAACATTTTAAACATTTTTAGAAAAACAAATTAGCAAATACTCACCAGCAACCACACACCACACAACAAAAACACTAACCCAGGAACCTATCCTTGCAACAAAGCCTGTTGCCAACTCTGTCCACATATCTACTCAGGGGACACCATCATAGGACCTAATCACATCAGCCACACTATCAGAGGCTCGTTCACCTGCACATCTATCAATGTGATGTATGCCATTGTGTGCCAGCAATGCCCCTCTGCCATGTACATTGGCCAAACCAGACAGTCTCTACATAAAAGAATTATACCATTCAAAAACCAGTTGGAGAACACTTCAACCTCCCTGGTCTCTTGATTACAAACCTAAAAGTCGTAATATTACAACAACAAAACTTCAAAAACAGACTCTAACAAGAGACTGCTGAACTGGAATTAATTTGCAAATTGGACATCATTAAATTAGGCTTGAATAAAGACTGGGAGTGGATGGGTCAGTACACAAAGTAAAACTATTTCTCCATGTTTATTTTCCCCCCCTACGGTTCCTCATACCTTCTTGTCAACTGGAAATGAGCCATTTTGATTACCACTACAAAAAGTTTTTTTTCTCTCTTGCTGGTAATAGCTCACCTTAACTGATCACTCTCGTTATAATGTGTATGATAACACCCATTGTTTCATATTCTCTGTGTACGTGCATATGTATATCTTCCTCCTGTATTTTCCACTGCATGCATCCAATGAAGTGGATTTTAGCCCATGAAAGCTTATGCTCAAATAAACTTGTTAGTCTCTAAGGTGCCACAAGTACTCCCGTTCTTTTTTCAAAATAAATTGTAATTCAAAATATTTTAACCAGGTTGACTTCATGGTTAAAGCTCATTTGCCCTTAATGTGGGAATTCAAGTTATTTGTTGAGTATCAATAACATAGTGTATCTCACTCCCCCTCCCACCCTATCCCCAGTGTATGTTACACCACTTATTCTTTGAGTGAAGAATGCTTTTTCTGATAATTTAATTTGAAAGTGGTCCCTTTAAGAAATCAGCACTGTTTGTGGCTGAAATCAGTAAGTCTATTGTTGTTCTCTCTCTTAAGCCATATGATAGTCCTCTTAGTTTGTGACAGTGCGGAGGCAACTTCCTGCTTAGCTTTCCTGCTGTTGTAAAAAAGGGGTAGTGAAACAGTCTGAAGCTGGCCTCGATGAACTCATTGGCAGTCAGACAGGAAACAGGCAAAACCTTACACTCCATAGCTGTTTTGTTTATCAGCATTTCTTTAGAATTCAGCAGCTTATCCAATGCCTCCCATTATTCAGAGCTCCTTAAGGATTTTCCTTCCCTCTTGAGTTTATGTTGAGCTGTTATATCAGACAGCTTGTCTAATAGAACTGTGTGGAGGATGGAAGGTCCATTTTGCAAAGAATTTTGAGATTTCAAAAACTGGCTTTTTTCTAAACTGGACCCATCCCTCCCTCCCCCCAACACCACATTGTGAAATTCTCTGCAAAGTAGTCAGATCAATTGAAACATTTCATTTTTATTCATACTTTTGTTTATTATTTTGTATTATAAGATATATTCATAATGTATCATACAAAACAGAAACGATTTTAAATGAAGTCATTTTGAAATAATTGAAATGTTTCATTATGAAAATGTTATAATGGGACATTCTTCTGAAACAGAATTCCAGCTAAGTTGACCTGATTTCTCAAAGCATTTAAATGTTGATGGAATATGGTTCAAAGTTTCTCCAACCAGCTCTATTCTCTAATTCTTACATTTGGACCTCTCCATTTCATTATTGCTGCATTGGTAAATCTGATTTTGGATTTTATGAGCACATAAGCACACAGCTACCTACCCACCTTTAATTCAAGTTACCGCTTCTCTCAGCCTACCTGGTATATGAGGAAGTATAACTATGTAGATTAATTGTTGAGTCACAACTCTTCTAGCATATGTACAGATCCATAATGTCCTGATTAGGTGTGTCACCATTGATTGCTAGGGTTCAATACAACTTTCCCTTCACAGAAGTGTGTCCTCATTGATAGATGTGATGCCTTCACTCTCTAACTAGCTGAATGCCTTTTGTCTTTTAAATCATATTTTTCAAACAGTGCAATCCGTAATTGTGAGAACTAACTTGCAAAAAAATATAAAATCATGCAAGCTATTTCCCCTCTTCATCTTCCCCACCCCTGCCTTCCTCATTTCATGCTGGAAGAAATGTTAAACCTACTGTGTAAGTTTACTCTTGGCTTACACAATTTAAACCAGGTAGCAGGTCAGGTGGTGGAAAGTCAGCTTTGTGGAGTTTGTGGTGACGTAGGACAGCATGTGGGGTGAAACTTTCAAAAGTACCTAGAAGCCTTAGTCTCTTTTTCAGAAGGAGGCTTTCTCTGGCAAATGGAGAATAAACTAAGATAAAGGCCAGCTGTAATGTTAGTGTTAGAGCCTTAGCTATTTCCAAATGTTTTGACATTCAGGATTTTGGTCTACAATATTTTAAATTCCTAATGCTTCAATGGCAGCTTGGTCCAGGGGATAGGGTACATGATGGCACAGCCCTGACAACTTGCCTTCTCTGCTAAAAAAAGGTGTATTTTTTAACTCAAGGAAACTAATGTACACGAGCTATCCTGAGGTAAAAACACAGGGAAGAATAGGCATATTTGTTTTGCTGTGAGGTAAACTATGCAAGGTCAACCCCAGGCAGATGTATCGTGCTGACACGGCCTAGTTTATTTCATGATACAACTAAAGTGCCTCGTCTTCACTGTGTTTTTTTTTTAATCTCAGGATAGCTCGTGTACATTAGTTTCCTTGAGATAAAATAGATATATTTTTAAAGTAACGACAAGGCCTGGGAGTCAGAAGGCCTGTTTTCTGTTCTCTGCTCCACTGCTGGCTTTCTAAGTATGTTTTTGAGAGTTAAAGTTCATTTTTGAAGGAAAGGGAACAGCTTTGCTCTTTTATTCTGTTTGCTCCCTGATACCTTCACTAGAGAGTTGATTGACCTGACAGTCCAACAATTGATTCATCTGTGAAACTAACGTAAGTCCAGAAAAACAGTATTGATCTGTCACTACTTTACCGCCTGCATTTCTATGGAAGGAAACTTTGTTCTTAGGAGCGAAGTTTACACTGTGAATTTGAGTTATTTTTAAAAGCCACATGTGACAGGATATTTCCTTATTTAGAGCCCAGAGCTTTCCCCTGATCTGTCAGCCTTTTGAAACTGAGGAAGACCTGCCATCTAGCTTGTTTGAGAAGGATTTTATTGACAGCAACAAATTGCAACGCATCTCTTGGTGGAAAGGAGTTAAACATTTGTGATGACTCTCTCCATGTTGCTGGTTTTTATCTCTCTCATTCACAGTGCTTTGCAGCTACTGGGTAAGTCATTGTTTTGTCTCCAGTATCAGAGTGGATATGAAAGTGCTTCTCCTTCTTATGCTTTTCCTTTGAAACTCTGGTTCAGTCTGTTTATTTTGCATTTATTATTAATCCTAATCTGAGTGATTTAAAGAAATGGGCTAGAGAGGCTTATCCAGATGTGTTGGATCCTTCTCAGAAGAAGGTAAATATTTACGGAAGCAGCCAGGTCCGGGCCTAGCAGGGGAGCAGAAGTAACAGCAGAGGCAGACATACTCAGGTACAATCTTGATTTCTGTAGGATCTGATTTAATCAGCAATATAGATCTATATAAAAGAATAAAATGTATTGGATGTGTACCTTCTTCCACTTTAGATGAGCTTGTAAAAGAAAAGATGTGACTTGCAAATAAATAATTGGATGTTAAAGTGGGGGTATATGGCTGTTAGAAATATATAAGCTTGTGTGTAAGAATGTAGCAAAGATATAGGCAGAAACTGGTTGTGGGCATTGGCACAGGGCAGAGTTAAGGTTGGATGTGCATATTTAACTCTGAATAACAACTTTTGGGCCAAATCATGATTGGCCCTGCATTCATAGAATATCAGGATTGGAAGGCACCTCAGGAGGTCATCTAGTCCAACCCCCTGCTCAAAGCCGGACCAATCCCCAACTAAATCATCCCAGACAGGGCTTTGTCAAGCCTGACCTTAAAAAAATCTAAGGAAGGAGATTCCACCACCTCCCTAGGTAATCCATTCCAGTGCTTCACCACCCTCCTAGTGAAAAACTTTTTCCTAATATCCAACCTAAACCTCCCCCACTGCAACTTGAGACCATTGCTCCTTGTTCTGTCATCTGCTACCACTGAGAACAGTCTAGATCCATCCTCTTTGGAACCCCCTTTTAGGTAGTTGAAAGCAGCTATCACATCCCCCCTCATTCTTTTCCTCTGCAAACTAAACAATCCCAGTTCCCTCAGCCTCTCCTCATAAGTCATGTGCTCCAGACCCCTAATCATTTTTGTTACCCTCCGCTGGACTCTTTCCAATTTTCCCACATCCTTCTTGTAGTGTGGGGCCCAAAACTAGACACAGTACTCCAGATGAGGCCTCACCAATGTTGAATAGAGGAGAATGATCACGTCCCTTCGATCTGCTGGCAATGCCCCTACTTATACAGCCCAAAATGTCGTTAGCCTTCTTGGAAACAAGGGCGCACTGTTGACTCATATCCAGCTTCTCATCCACTGTGACCCCTAGGTCCTTTTCTGCAGAACTGCTGCCTAGCCATTCGGTCCCTAGTCTGTAGAAGTGCATGGGATACTTCCATCCTAAGTGCAAAACTTTGCACTTGTCCTTGTTGAATCTCATCAGATTTCTTTTGGCTCAATCCTCTAATTTGTCTAGGTCTCTCTGTATCCGATCCCTACCATCCAGTGTATCTACCACGCCTCCCAGTTTAGTGTCATCTGCAAACTTGCTGAGAGTGCAGTCCACATCATCCTCCAGATCATCAATGAAGATATTGAACAAAACTGGCCCCAGGGCCAACCCTTGGCCAATCTGCTTGATACTGGCTGCCAACTAGACATGGAGCCATTGATCACTACCCGTTAAGCCCAATGATCTAGCCAGCTTTCTATCCACAGCAAGAATACTGTGGGAGACTGTATCAAAAGCTTTGCTAAAGTCAAGGAATAACATGTCCACTGCTTTCCCCTCATCCACAGACCCAATAATCTCATCATAGAAGGCAATTAGGTTAGTCAGGCTTGACTTGCCCTTGACGAATCCGTGCTGACTGTTCCTGATCACTTTCCTCTCCTTTAAGTGCTTCAGAATTGATTCCTTGAGGACCTGCTCTATGATTTTTCCAGGGACTGAGGTCAGGCTGACTGGCCTGTGGTTCCCCAGATCCTCCTCCTTCCCTTTTTTAAAGATGGGCACTACATTAGCTTTTTTCCAGTCAGCCAGGACCTCCCCCGATCGCCATGAGTTTTCAAAGACAATGGCCGATGGCTCTGCAATCACATCCACCGACTCCTTTAGCACCCTTCGATACAGCACATCCGGCCCCATGGACTTGTGCTCATCCAGCTTTTCTAAATAGTCCTGAACCACTTCTTTCTCCACAGAGGGCTGCTCACCTCCTCCCCATCCTGTGCTGCCCAGTGCAGCAGTCTGGGAGCTGACCTTGTTCATGAAGACAGAGGCAAAAAAAGCGTTGAGTACATTAGCTTTTTCCACATTCTCGGTCACTAGGTTGCCTCCCTCATTCAGTAAGGGGTCCACACTTTCCTTGACTTTCTTCTTGTTGCTAACATACCTGAAGAAACCCTTCTTGTTACTCTTAACATCTCTTGATAGCTGCAACTCCAAGTATGATTTGGCCTTCCTGATTTCACTCCTGCATGCCTGAGCAATATTTTTATACTCCTCTCTGGTTATTTGTCCAATCTTCCACTTCCTATAAGCTTCTTTTTTGTGTTTAAGATCAGCAAGGATTTCACTGTTAAGCCAAGCTGGTCGCCTGCCATATTTACTATTCTTTCTATTCATCGGGATGGTTTGTTCCTGCACCTCAATAAGGATTCTTTAAAATACAGCCAGCTCTCCTGGACTCTTTTCCCCTCATGTTAATCTCCCAGGGGATCCTGCCCATCAGTTCCCTTAGGTCAAAGTCTGCTTTTCTGTAGTCCAGGGTCTGTATTCTGCTGCTCTCCTTTCTTCCTTGTGTCAGGATCCTGAACTCGACCATCTCATGGTTACTGCCTCCCAGGTTCCCATTCACTTTTGCTTCCCCTACTAATTCTTCCCTGTTAGTGAGCAGCAGGTCAAGAAGAGCTCTGCCCCTAGTTGGTTCCTCCAGCACTTGCACCAGGAAATTGTCTCCTACACTTTCCAAAAACTTCCTGGATTGTCTGTGCACCGCTGTATTGCTCTCCCAGCAGATATCAGGGTGATTGAAGTCTCCCATGAGAACCAGGGCCTGTGATCTAGTAACTTCTGTTAGTTGCCAGAAGAAAGCCTTGTCCACCTCATTCCCCTGGTCTGGTGGTCTACAGCAGACTCCCACCACGACATCACCCTTGTTGCTCACACTTTAAACTTAATCCAGAGACTCTCAGGTTTTTCTGCAGTTTCATACCGGAGCTCTGAGCAGTCGTACTGCTCTCTTGCATACAGTCAGCGCCGGCTCCAGGGTTTTGGCCGCCCCAAGCAGCCAAACAAAACAAAAAAAAAGCCGCAATTGCGATCTGCGGTGCCAATTCGGCGTCCTTCGCTCCGAGCAGGAGTGAGGGACTGTCCGTCGAATTGCCGCTGAATACCTGGACGTGCCGCCCCTCCGGAGCGGCCACCCCAAGCACCTACTTGGTAAGCGGGTGCCTGGAGCCGGCCCTGCATACAGTGCAACTCCCCTACCTTTTCTGCCCTGCCTGTCCTTCCTGAACAGTTTATATCCATCCATGACAGTACTCCAGTCATGTGAGTTATCCCACCAAGTCTCTGTTATTCCAATCACATCATAATTCCTTGACTGTGCCAGGACTTCCAATTCTCCCTGCTTGTTTTCCAGGCTTCTTGCATTTGTGTATAGGCACTTTAAGATAACTCACTGATCGTCCTGCTTTCTCAGTATGAGGCAGGAGTCCTCCCCCCTTATGCTCTCCTGCTCGTGCTTCCTCCCAGTATCCCACTTCCCTCAGGGCTTTGGTCTCCTTTTCCCGGTGAACCTAGTTTAAAGCTCCCCTCCCTAGGTTAGCCAGCCTGCTTGCGAAGATGCTCTTCCCTCTCTTCGTTAGGTGGAGCCTGTCTCTGGCTAGCACTCCTTCTTCTTGGAACACCATCACATGGAATTGTGGGCAATAGACTTGTTTAAAATCATTCATCAGAGGTAGGGCTGAAAGGGGCCAAAGCCAATTATACATCTAAAAGAGGTTATTTTTATTTTAAAATTCCATAAAGGTATATTCAGTATATTCATTTGATTTAGAAAAGTTAATGTAACAAGACACAGTTAACATCTATACAGGTGATTGAGGCAATTGACCCCCTCAATCCCCCCATCATTAATTTTTTGTTTTGTTTTAGCCATTTAAAAACAATTTGACCTCTTAGCCTCCACTGAGAAGAATAAAGTAAGAGGCCCCTGGTACTGACCACACAGGAATACACAATGACAACAAATAAACGAGAAAAAGGCTTCCTCAGCTGATGCTCAGGCTCTTGGCAGCCTTGTCACTCATTCTCAGAGTTCAGATGGATCCTCCTCAGCTGGGCTCTGGGTAATATGCCTTGTCACACAGGGGCTCCTGTGGCACCCGCTCTGCCAGGCCAAGCAGCCTCTCTGCCTCTTCTGTTAATGAATTCCCCCTGTTGGAGCTGGGAAGGGAAGGAACAGCCAGCAGGAGCAGGTGGTGGCAACATGTGAGGTGGCTCAGAACTGTTCCCAGGCTCCTCCAGCAAGAATTCCCCCCACCGAGCAACCATAGCCCTCCAGTAACACCTTAGCTACCCTCCCAGGTAGCACACACTCACCCCAAAACCCCAACACCCAGCTGTCACCCAACAGCACTCTGTTTACACCCAAAGAACACCCAGGTACCCCAGTCTCCTATCTAACACTATATCCTGCCCCTGTGTCCTATTCCTGCCATAGCTTGGAGCAGAGTGTGTTGACCATAAGATGAGATTTATGGTTATATGCAAATTATTTACAAATATAAAAATTAGCTCATAAAATAATTTGTATAAAATGCTACACACGAGTCCTTCAACACTTGAGTAAGCCCCAGAGCTAGACGGCTTAGGGAGCTGGAACATAGCTACTTCTATAGAGGAAATGCCAGTTCTAGCCTTCCCTATTTATGTTAATTGTAATGTTGCTTAACCATGCTTTCACATTCTGTGTTTCAGTGTTGTAGTTGGAATTAGCCTATCATCTGATTGTATAAGTTATATTAGACTCTTACTGTAACTGCACTAATGAAAGGACATTGGATAACAAGCTATTATTTTTGTATGCAGTGTAGTTGTAACCATGTCAGTCCCAGGATATTAGCAAGACAAGCTGGATGAGGTAACATCTTTTATTGGACCCACTTCTGTTAGTGAGAGAGACAAGCTTTCAAGCCATACAGAGCTCTTCCTCAGGTCTGGGAAAGGTGCTCCCAGTGTCACAGCAAAATGCAAGGTGGAACAGATTGTTTAGCATAAGTAGCTAGCACATATTGTAAGGGACCATTCAAGGCAGAGTGACCCGTTAACATCTCTGCAATCATGGGACAAAAACAGAGGGTTAGTGGGTTACAGATTTTTGTAATAAGCCATAAATCCAGTGTCTCTGTTCAGTCTATGATTTTTAGTGTCTAGCAGAGTTATGAATTTAAGCTCCCAGACTCTTTTTTTGAAAGAGTTGTGCAGGTTTCCTTTGAGGATGAGGCCTGATAGGTAAGATATAGCATGATCATTTTGTGAAAAGTGTTCACCCACAGATGATAGGGTATCTTTATCTTTTATCATTTTCTTGTGTGAGTTCATTCAAGAGAGTAGTGATTGTATGGTTTCACCCACATAGTTATTATTGAGGCATTTAGTGCATCCAGAAAAGCTTCTTTCACCCACATAGTTGTTATTGGAGCATTTAGTGCAACCAGAAAAAACTTCTTGGAAGAAGTGTGTTTTCGGGACAAAGTTAAAGGAAAAAAGAAAGTTCCATTATAATTATTGCTTTGCTAAAATGTGGTATAATATAAATTGTTACATTTTTTTCTTTGCTTGATTGTCTCTTTGTGTTGTGTATGCACAAGTCACACCTGATTTTTTTCCCTTCCTACTTACTAGGCTCCTGAAAGTGGGACTTGAACCCACAATCACATGCCATGAGTAAAAGGCCCATTCTTGATTCAATAAAACAACACCTCACATCGGCTTATTGTTTTCCTCTCAACCTCTGTCCAACCCAAACACATTAATTAGTCTCATTTTGTCTTGCAGATAAAGAAATATTTTTAATATATAATAAAGACCTCAACCGCTGTGTTCAAGCTCAGAGTTCTAACTCCATCACAACTGCCACTTGCAACCAGGACACTGAGTCACAAAAATTCAGGTGGGTTTCTGATCACCAGCTTATGAGTGTAGCATTGAGGCTATGCTTGGGAGTGCCTTCAAAGAAAGACCAGGTGATGATCACTCTGTATCCTTGTAACAAGACAAGTGAACTCCAACACTGGGAATGCAGAAATGAAACCCTTCTTGCAATCCAAGGAGAAGATTTGTTTTTTAACTGTGGCAGCAGAGAAAAAGGAAATGTTATACTGCAGAAGGAATCAGGTGTGAGGAGTAAGTGGAAGGTCTATGGAACCACAGATGATTTGTGCTCTCGGGGCTATGAAGGTACAGTCTGAAAATTAATCTTTTTATTGTTCTGAACTAATTTATTTATGTATGTGTTAGAGTAATTTGATGTATATTCATCTGATTGTATAATCAGCCATGCTCAGTTCTCCGATGAGACTATGGCAGAGCATGACCCGGCTTCTACATCCCAACCCTGCAAACACACTCTTCACTTTACACATGAATCATACCATGATATGATTTATTCAGCACCAGGGAAGGAAAAAACTGTAACATTTGTTGTCTTATTTGTAAAACAAAAATGGATTTACATTATTTAATATTATTAAATGTAACTGTGTTAGTCTAGTCCGCTGCAGTATATGTGCTAGTAAAGTACATTGTAGTTACTGGATGAGAGGCACAAATTTATCTCTGCTTACTTCACATTTCAACTTTGATGGCCCATAAATATCAGAAAAGAAAATCAATTCTGTGTACAGTTCCTCCAAATGCTGTAAGTAACTTTAGAAGATGAAAAGTCCTTTTAAGAGTGAACTGAAAAGATATTTACTTAAAATATACAATTATTAAAAATGAAGCTATATGAGGAACACTTTTTTTCCATTCAAAGAAATGTATCTTAAAATGAATTTAGTGAAAATAACTAGGTGCTTCCACCAGCTCATAAGCGTGAGTTCTGAAAGTTCAATTTCCAGCTGCCACAGCTAACACTGAACAAATGTGTAAGTCACATAGTGTTTCCTTGGCTGTCTTATACTGCTCTGAGAGCAACAGTCGGCCATCAGTGATCATGCATGCAGTGGCCCTCCCACATGTGATACAGAAGATTAGAGAGTTGGGCACCTCAAGCTTCCTTATTTTTATTACTATTTCTATACTGACTTCTATCATTTTGTATCCCCAGATTTGTTTACATTGCTAGGAAATGCCAATGGGGCACCCTGTGTATTCCCTTTCAAGCTGAGTGGCAAATGGTATGCCGAGTGTACAGATGCTGCCAGGTCAGATGGCTGGCTCTGGTGTGGAACAACAGCAGACTTTGACACAGACCAATTGTACGGATTTTGCCCATTAAAATGTAAGTTCTGAATGTTGATTTAGAGTATATAATAGCACAATATTTAGGAAACAGAACAACACTGCTGAAATGTCACTGACAGTGTCATGTTCACAAGGCAAAAACTTGAACTGATTTATTTTGCATCATCCTCTACCTCCACCCTATAACATTTCTTACAGGGCAATAATGTGAAATCTAGTGCCAGCCATATAAAATGTTACCTGTGTGCATCTATAATTATAGAAAAAGAACTCTGCCTAATTGGGGACTGTTATCAACTGCAGAGTTTTGAGCAGTATCTCTAGGCAACTCTAAATTCTACTGTGGTCAGCATAAAACCACCAGTGAATCAGGCAGCCACTATCAGTTACCTCAGGGGCTACTTCCCTTACTGTCAGCTATGGATAGCAGCAGCATATTGCCTCTCCATCTTTGGCAGGCCCCCTATGTTGCAGTTGCAGGTAGGGTGACCAGATGTCCCGATTTTATAGGGACAGTCCTGATATTCAGGGCTTTGTCTTATATTGGTGCCTATTTCTCCCCGTCCTCTGTCCTGATTTTTCACACTTGCTATCTGGGTACCCTAGACATAGGAGCTTGCTATGCTATATGTATACCCCCTTGGGAGATGTCAGCAGTCTCCTGTGTGGTGAAAGGGAATGGAATGGGCCACAGAACCTGACCCAGCATGAGGAAGTGTTGTAGAATCAGGCCATTACAATCTTCCTGGAAAGCCGCATACTCAGTTGATAGCCATATGTAGGGTCAGGAAGGAATTTTCCCCACGTCAGATTGGCAGTGCCCTTGTTTTTTTTTCACCTTGCTTTGCAGCATATGGGTACAGGCCTCCAGCACTGGTGCAACTCGGTCCGTCGTATTCTCTGCCTGTAGCACATAGTAGTCTAGTCTCCTGTGGGTTGTAATACTTTGATTTGATTTCAGTTGTTGTGCTTAGTGTTCGGGTGCTGGGTGGTGTTGGTGGCCTGTAATTTACAGGAGGTCAGACTAGATGATCTAGTTGTCCCTTCTGACCTTAAACTCTATGACTCCGTGACCCTATTGAAATGGATACACACATGAGGTTAGAGAGAAGGTCACACTAGGAAGCTGAACCCTGAATTTACAGAAGATAATACAAATGCAATCTCAGCCTTAATATTGTGTCAATGTCATCATTTGCTTTTAATTTCCTTGCTTTTTCAGAATGAGAGAGAAAGTCAAAGACCAGATTCACCTGTTTCCTCTGACTGTTTTGTGCCACTCCTGTGATGCAAAGCACCTGTGAATCTGCCTTAACCAGCCAATGAACATCATAGTGCTGAATATGGCCATAAAACTAGAAACAAATAACTCCTTCCTGAGGGTGCAATGGCTGTTGAGTCAACTCTAATCCTTTCTTGACCTGCCTAACCCCACCTCCCAAATATGGCAGCATTGGAATGCACAGGAAGCCACCCAAGAGTTGTGCTTTGTCATGTATGAGACTGTAGATACTCTGGGCAGGAACCCCAAATTCTCACCTATTCTCTACTCCTTGTTGTGGAACCATGTTAAATCTATTATGACTGGGGCTGTGTAGTGCCATGGAGGAAGGAGCGGGATTTGCCCCATTGTATTTATTTCTTTGGAAGATTGTCACATTTGAGCTATGAAATTGAATATATCAGGTGAAATCTTGGCCCCATTGAAATCAGTGGCTCATCCCATTGACTTCAGTGTGGTCAGGATTTCATCCATGGAGCAAAATAACAGACTCCCGCTTTTAAAGAAAGGATTCTGTTTTCTCGGTTGGAACAGTGCGACTTTACAAGTATGCTCACAGTTAAATTTTATCATACATTTCATATGCATTAGTCAGAATAAATGTCAACATTGCATCCCACTTCTCTCATGCAGATAATGAAACGCACAGATTTTGGACTACAGACCCTTTGACAGGCACCCACTACCAGATAAACTTCCAATCAGCTCTAACATGGCACCAAGCACGGAAAAGCTGCCAGCAACAAAATGCAGAATTATTAAGTATCACAGAGATACACGAGCAAATGTATCTGAGAGGTGAATTATGAAAGCAATTCGGAGTGAAAACGAGTTATTTTTCTATGTTGGATCACTAACTTTTCAGTGGTTTAATCATCTATTGTAATTAATGAGATTTTGAATATTAGCAATATGTGCTAACTCATAGGAAAAAAACCTAACCATGGAAAGTGATGTTTTTGAAGTACTGGAAATTCAGCTGTTCCTCATGTAGAAATTCCAATACAGCATTCTGGGAATTTCCTTTCATATAAAGCACCTGACTGGATTAATCCTGTCAGCAGCTCTCATAAATATTGTGCACATAAATATAGGCTCTGTTTGAATAAAGGCTTTGAATGATTTTGCATCAAAACTTAGAATGAATTTAGTAATAAAAATATTATTTGCAGCACTTAATGCCTTTCATTGCCAAAGCTTATTGCAAACATTTTTGGAAACCCCTAAGATGACAACTATTAGCTTCTTCAAAATGTTGTGCCTGTAAAGTATTTTACAACAAATGTATGATGATGTATTTTAATTTCTTTGGGTTCTTTAGATTTGATTGACAGGATGAGATCTGCTCTGTGGATTGGACTTAACAGTCTGAATTTCAACTATGGATGGCAATGGAGTGGTGGCAGTCCTTTCAGATATTTAAACTGGGATCTAGGTAGGGGTAATTTTTAGAATGGTTTAAGGATGAAAATCTGCAGCTAGACTGTTGAATGGATCTCAGTTACAATTTTGTACTATCCCACAAATAAATATAGCATTTGTAATGGAAGCCTTATGAATAGATCATCATTGGAGCTGAGCTCCACTTTAAAGATCTGACAGTGGAGTTATGCTTTTAATATGTAATCTGAAACTAAAAAAAAAACAGAAATCATCATCTTAAGGAAACCAAGTTCATTAGAAAAGTAAGAGAAAATCGTATATCACAACTAAAATGCAATAAAATCCTACATAGCTTCTGTCTGGGTAACAGCTGGGTTGCATAAGGCATGTATTTAGAGGTAATGTTGAGTCAGTTAAGACATCTAACATTCTCTTTGTGCTCCTTAAACTTCACCATCTTCATCTGAGAACATCTCAAAGTGTCAGTTCTCGGTGGCAGTGAAAAGTTTAGTCTTTTTCAGAGTTTCTCCTCCTTATTTTTGGGACTTTCTTCTCGTTTTATATCCTAAAGAGTCTTTAACCATGTGAGTCCCTGTGCATTTACATTCTAGCCCTGAAGTAATCTCTACTGTCATCATAGTAACAATGAGGTGGCTCAAATTCAAAATTCCTGTTATGATCTCAGCTGCCTCACAAACCCCAAATTTATTCAATTTATTTTATTTGCTTCCTGAGCAAATATATTTGATTTTCTTTTCACCCTCACCAAATCTTAAAGTTCCTTTGGTGTTGGGGTATATGGCTACCTACCTTTCCTGACACCATGGTTGGGAGACAGCTCCAGACTAGTCAGGCCTGCCTCTATCTTCCCCACGACTCCAGGGTTTGTCTATTCCCTGCTGATCCCATCAAACTTCCTGCTTCACCCCATTGATTCAAGAGGTAGGGGAGCATTGTGCCTTGGCCTCCTACAGCCTTCACCCAGGTTGGTTCTGCATTCCCTTGACAATGGGTCATATAGGTCAGTAATAAAATTCTCTTGTGTCCAATAATTTTAGCAACTATGATTTTCCACTTATCTTCTTTTACTTTCTAAAAGATAAATAGAATTTATAAAAGAAATATGAATGTTTCCCCTAAATGCATACAATTTCTCTTTATTGTTAGTGTCTGATTATTCAAACACTGGGGTACATTCTTCATTCAATACACATGTATATAATTCCTAGCATGAGCTGGAATTATGCACAAGAATCAATAGGAGAATATGCAGGGCACAAAAATATTGGGCCAAATTGTGTCCTCAGATTTCATGAGAGTAAATGAGGGCAGAATTTATCTCATTAAGTTCACTATTAAGCAGTCATATCAGTATGACCTGACCCCAGTTGAATATTACATCAGATGTTATGTAATTCATATTTTATCATAAGTGTTTAAGGGGACATTGTCAAATAAAGAGCTATTTTTGAACACATTTCATTAGCTACAGTATAAAAATAATAATACCAATGAAATGCTGACTCCATAATCTATATGGGAAAAGATACAAAACAAACATGAGGATTTGCACTGCCTATGAGGAATTTCACTGGCTTTGAATTCATTTTTTGAAGGAAATCCTTCTCTGGAACCTGAGAAAATCTGTGTAGTACTAAATCCTAGAAAAGGTGCTAAATGGGAAAACCGTGAATGTGATCAGAAAGTTGGCTATATTTGTAAAAGGGAAAACTCCACTTTGGATTCTTTCTCTCTTCCCTCAGGTAGGTCTGTCAATAAAAATTACAGTAAAAGCTTTTTATTTAAATTGTATGGATTTGGTCTGCAGAGATGTGCAACAGAAATACATTTTTATTTATATGAAATGACAAACTTGCTTCATCCAAGAGTAATTCTTTTTAAAAATCGCATATGTTCTGTTTTGCTGGTTGCACAGAACAAACCATTCTACCCATTTCCCTGTTTTAGAGACACTAGGAAGAATACCATTATTTAATTTATCTAAAGTAGGATGTCTAATCTTTGGCAACTTTTCTAGAACTCAAACCACACCTAAGTTTAAACAATCTTTTTTTTTTATTTATAAAAACAGAGATGACCATCCAAGCCATGGACATCCTGACATAATTTAACTTCACAAAGAAGTAAAATGGATTGTGCTTCCCCACATAAAGCCAATAGGAGTTCAGGATATTTAGCACCTGCTAGAATGTGTTCTGAACTTCCAAGAATGACTCCCCTTGACTTGAGAGGTCACTGGATCTGAGCCTTAGCAAGCAGCAGCGTGATCACTGGAAGCCCTATAAAGACTGCAGTATGGGCTCATATCACCTCCTGATAAAGTCAAATGGAATTGGTCCCTAGGTATTAGAACCTGTAATTGGCAAAGGGAAAGGTTTACTGCAGCACCACTTTTCTGAGAAAAGAAAGGCAGCTATCCTGTCTCTGACAAACTATTTAATGAGACCCTGTGATGTAGAAAGTAAACATATGCAGAGAGGTAATTGCTACTGTTGCGATAATATACAAAACATAATTAGATGCAATGCATTATGTGAAAATATTACATCTGGAATTATAAAACATCATTTTGTCCAAATTTGCACATTTTGCAATGTTGATGTTTTCAAACTGTGAAGTCCAGTTGGCATTGATCCCATTTTTTTCTGTCTTGGTTGAATGTGTTTATATTTTCTACCCCAAATTCTGTGTGTCATAGCAGATAGCTCTAATAGCCTTAGATATTTATATGCAGAATGAGAAAAAAAATACTTCCAGTATCTTAACTCTGCTTTTATTTTTAATTAATTGCATAATTAATTTCAAATTTAACCACACTTATTCCAGGCTCTAACTTGAATTGTTCTGAAATATTTTTATTTATTTTAGAGTTCTCTGCAGCTAGTGAATGCCCAGAGGGCTGGTTGCCATACACAGGTCACTGTTACATGATTCACAGGGAGCCCAAAGTGTGGAAAGAAGCCTTGGCTTCCTGTCGAAAGGAGGATGGTGATCTGGCCAGTATCCACAACATTGAAGAGCACAGCTTTATAGTGTCTCAGCTTGGGTACAGTGAGTATTTCCACTGGGCAGTAATGTGCACATGTGGATAATTTTAAAAATTAGAAATTTTGTAGCTTTTTAATGGTTTATATTTAATTTATATGGATATTTACAGGTAAGCACACACATAAATATACATAAACGATACCAGATGACTGATACTAACTTATCATCACTGTTAATTTACAACATACCTTTTGAAGGAAATCACAGCACCAGTTACTGCAGCATTGGGTAACTGCAGTGGTCACAAAAGGAGCAGCCGATACTGCTGCTAAGTAGAATGTTTTGCTTTCCTGGTGGTATTTCCTATCTCTTCTTGAATAAAGGAGGGAACACGAAATAGACATTAAGTAGACATCATTGTCAATTTATCTGGAATGGCTTTGTTATGCAACGTAACAATTTCAGTTCATCGTCGTAAAATCCTGCTCCTGAAGATTATTACAATGTAGATAAAAACATAGCCGAATGTATGTTCTTAGAGCCAACTGATGAGCTGTGGATTGGTTTGAATGACCTCAGGATTCAAATGTATTTTGAATGGAGTGATAAGATGCCTGTGATATACATAAAGTGGCTCCATGGAGAACCAACCACTACAAAAAGCAGACAAGAAGATTGTGTTGTTATGAAAGGACAGGTAAAATAATGCAATTATATCTATGCATTAACATAATATTTTCTTTGTTTTTTATTTTCAATTAGATGTCCAAAAACTGGAGAACTTGTTTTAGAATAATACCATATGATAATATCTCTAGTTGCTCAGCAAGTTTATGCTTTAAATTTTAGAGAAATTTAGATCAGTATTCAGATATGATAATGCATTCTCTAGCATACCCAGCAATCCTTGTAACTCTGCACCCCATGCTTCAGGCCAACTCAATTCAACTGCTGTAGCTTCTTTATAAATCAATTCATGAATTAGCTTCAGGGAAAAATAATAAGCATATTTATTTTTACTTTTAAAGGAATGTTACCAAAAAAAAAAAGAAAGAAAATAAGCAGTTGTGCAAAGAATTTTAGTTCCTCTTAACTGACAATCTTCTTCCCAAACTGCCTTCAGGATGGATACTGGGCAGACAGTGTTTGTGTTAAGAAATTTGGATACATTTGCAAAAAGAATCCATTGCAAGACACTCCTGGAACGGTGAAGCACATTGATCCTGGCTGCCGGAAGGTAAGGACAAAATAAATTACATTTAGATCAGACAAAATCACCCTTGAAATAGCTTGGTATTTTTGTATTTTTGACTAGGACATTGCTAGTTTATATTTGCTGCTGATTTTCAATCTGAAAAAAATGTGGTCCTTCATTTAAACTAAATTTGATTTGAATTCCTTCACACACACACACACACACACACACACACACACACACACACACACACACACACACACACACACCACATATATATATATAAGCTCTATTTTTTCTCAGTAACCTCTCTGAATGAGACATAAACTGGTATTGTAGCTTTGGGCATACATGATTCATGTTGGTGTACATATATTTCAGCACCGTGTAATTAGCTATTGGGTGGCACAGTGTGGGGGTTTCTGAATTGTGTGACATCACTTTCTCAATGGGTGCAGAATGATGCTGTGTTCTACCAGTGGGAATCTGAATTATTAGAAATGACTAAGCACTAGAACTATATTAATGAAACCTTTTTCAAACAATTTACTGTTTCCTGTTGTTCTTTTTCTTCTCTCTTTCCCCTCCTTTTGTTTTCCTTAATGTATCATAGAATCATAGGATTAGAAGGGACTGCAATGGTCATCTAGTCTAACCCCCTGCCAAGATGCAGGATT
The DNA here is from genome assembly GCF_027887155.1 of Malaclemys terrapin pileata. Classification (NCBI taxonomy): domain Eukaryota; kingdom Metazoa; phylum Chordata; order Testudines; family Emydidae; genus Malaclemys; species Malaclemys terrapin. The sequence continues at coordinate 247,708,398 of NC_071506.1, forward strand.
TGTTGTGTCTAAGCCATCCAAGACAGATGGCTCTCCAGCCTCTTTTTGAAAAGCTGTGATGAAGCTTCCACAACTTCCGAGGCAGTCTGTTCCATTGTCCTACTGTTCTTACAGTTAGGAAGTTTTTCCTGAGAGTTAATCTAAATCTGCTGTGCTATAACTTGAAGAACCCATTGCCTCTTGTCCTGATCTCTGTAGCAAAAGAGAACAACTTTTCTCCATCTTTTTTTATGGAAGACTTTCACGTATTTGAAGACCGCTGTCATGTTCCCCTCCTCTTTATCTCCTAAACATACCCAGTTATTTCAGCCTGTGCTCATAGGGTTTGCATTCCATCCCCTTGATCATCTTTATCACTCATTTCTGGCTCCTTTACAGTTTCTCTACATCCTTTCTATACATTGGTGACCAAAATGGGACACAGTATTGCTGGGGCCTAACCAGCATGGAATAGAGTGTACAATCACCTCCCATGACTTGCCTAAAATTGCATTTGCTTTTTTTACAACATTGCATTGGAGGTCGTGATCCACCACACCTCCCAGATCCTTCTGAGCTGTACTGCTGCCAAGCCAGTTTTCCCCCATTCTGTATGTTTGCATTTGGTTTTTCTTCCCTACATGTAGCAACTTACATTTCTTTGTTGAATTTCATTTTATTGTCTATAGTCCAGTTCTCCAATTTATCAAGATCCCTCTGAATTTTAGCTCTATCCTCCAAAGTATTGGTAACCCTCCCAGCTTTGTTTCATCTGAAAATCTGATCAGAGAGAGAACAGATCTCTGTGGAACCCAACTTGAGACCTCCCTTCAATCCGATTCATTCCATTAATAGTTACTCTTTGTTTGTGGTTGTTTAAACGATTATGTACCCACTTAATGACAGTTCTGTTGAGCCCACATTTCTCCTGCTTTCTTATTAGAAAGTTATGTTCAACTGTGTCAAAGGGCTTGATGAAGTCCAGATATGTTATGTCCACCACATACCCTGTCAAAGAAGGAAATCAAGCTGGGTTGGCATGATTTATTCTTAGTAAATCCATGCAGGCTGCTAGTGATCACCCCTTTCTCCTCCAGGTATTCACAAATTGAATATTTTATACAGTGCTCTAGTGGTTCTCTGGTATTGAAGTCAGCCTGACTGGTCTATAGGTTCTCAGCTCCTCCTTGTTAAAAATGAGCACTACGTTAGCCCTTCTCCAGTCTTCTGGGACCCCACCTGTCATCCATGAGAATGTAAATATTATTGCCAGTGGCTCCAAGATTCCTTCAGCAAATTTTTTCAGTACCTCAGGTAAATAGCATCCAGCCCTGCTGATTTGAAGTCATTGAAATTGATCAGAAGATTTCTGACGTGTTCTTTATTTATCCCGATCTGCATCCCTTCCCCTTTATTGTCTATTGTAGCTTCACTAGTCATCTGGGTACATGTTCTTTTTTGTGAGAAGACTGAAGAAATGGAGGCACTGGGCAGCTCTACCTTCCTATCATCTTCCGTTACCAGTTCACCTTCTCCTTTGAGCAGCAGACCCACACCACCCTGGATTTTTCTTTTTGTCTGACATATTTGAAGAACCTCTTCTTGTTGTCTCTAACATTTCTTGCAGCTGTAACTCATTCTTTGCCTTGGCTTTCCTGATTTTGTCCCTACACCCTTGCACTATTCCCATATATACTTCCTTGATGATGTGCCCCTCCTTCCATTTCCTGTATGTATCCCTTTGGGTTTTTCAATTTTTTCATTTTTTTTAAACCACTTGAACTAAATTGTGCCTTTTTGTCCGATGACTTTGGTGGTGTTTATGGGCCACTTCACCTTGAATGGTCCCTTAGAGTATGTGTTAACTACTTATGCTGAACTATCTGTTCAACCTTGTATTCGACTGTAGCACTCTGAGTACCTTTTCAAGCCCCGAGGAAGAGATCTGTGTGTAACCCTTCTGCCAGATGAAGCCAGCAGCAACCAGGGTTGGGTTCAATATCTAGGGGTTCCTTTCCATTGACACAACACAGACCCAGCTCGAGCCCCCACCCAGTAACCTAGGAAATTTACACACCACCCCTGGTTGCCTCTGAGAGGCAATGCTTTCCCACTCACAAGCACAGAGTCTGAATGTAGAAAAGAAACTTTTAATAAAAGGAGGGAAGTAACTCGGCGTTAATTTGGGAAAACACCGCAAACAGGGTTCATAAACATAAACCATGAGTAAAAGACCCACCTCCAAGTAGGTTGGGCAGTGTCCTTTTCCCCTCAGGTTCTTAAGTCCAGCAACCCAAAAGTCCCTTTCACATGCTCAACAATTCTCTACACCCACTCACAGTTGCTGTCCTTGGTCAGTGCAGACCCAGAGTTCAGAGGTGCATCTGCAGAGTTCACCTCCCCCCGCCTGGGTGGGCTAAAGAGGTACCTTACTTGCTCCACTGCTCGGGCACTCGCTCGCCACCCTTCTCTGACAATCACCCTGCCGGCCGCCTGCTCACTGCTGTCACCACATGTCTCCATCAGCTACCCTGCTGGTGGCTTGCTCACTGCTCTTGCCGCACCTTTCCACTCTGCGGCACCAGCCACTCATTCACTACTCACTAGCTGACTGTCAGTCGCCTTCTGCTGCCACCTGCCTCTCTGCTGTGACCTCTGCACATCAGTCTCTTAGTGATTTTTGGCTCTTTGCAGGCTGGGCAGAAACACAGTCCTACCACAACTGATTTCAGTACTGATAGGGCATTTAACATAACAAACAGGTGCCTAATTAGCTCTATTCTGTGAACAGTGGGGAGGAACAGGTTAAACTAGAGAGGACCCTTGATAAGAGTGTGCAGCCTCCTGTGGGAATACCTGTCTCCACTCCTCTTACTTTCACAGGGCTCTGACATTCGAGCCCCTGGCTTTTCGAGGTTCTTTCAACTGAGGGCCCCCTCATTTGGGACAGGTTAAGCACAGTCCTGCTTTCCTGTATTCCTACAATAATTACAACATTGGTAACCATATTTCACTACCCCTGCATTCAGAACTAAGGTGATTTGTACCCAACAGCAGCCAAAGTTGATCACTTTGACACCACTCTATCTGCTGAATATGTAAGCAGAGCAGGACCAAACTGTATTTACATAAACACACCCAAGTCATTCTCCCTCCCAGCTAGCTGTCAGGGAAGCATTCATTCAAACCCTGCTTACATGTGTAGCTCAGAAGTTGTCTTTCTCACCAACAGAAGTTGATCCAATAGAAAATATTACCTCACCTACCTTGTCTCTCTTAGGCCATGTCTACCTACAGAGTTAAGTCGACTTAAGTTATGTCAACGATCATAAATCATTGTAATTACATCACTTGTGAAAGTTCACACAACACTCCTAGTGTTGGCGGAGCATGTCCACGGTTGGTGCTTTAGCACCAACAGAGAGAGCAGTGCACAATGGGAAGCTATCCCACTCTGCAAATTGCCACCTTCTCCTGGTACGATTTCTGGGAATGGATCACAGTGCATCAGGGGTGTGGGCTCAGGCCCCCATGATGCAGTTTTCTCTATCCCATAATTCCAAGGGCTTCTGACTGTGTTTCCTGCCATTTTTCAGCTGTGCCCCCCATCTCTGCCTGAAAGTATGGACCCTGCCCTGCTCAACAGTCTTGTGATAAGCATTATGAACATAACAGAGATGATCCTGCTGTATTATATGAGCTGCAAATCTGAACAGGAATCCATGCTGCCTGCCCTGCTATGTGCCATGGACAGAAACAATTCAAGATTGATATTTGCATTACAGTGCTGCACATGGTGGACTGTCGCTATTGGGCTCAGGAAATAAGCACTGAGTGGTGGGATCGGACAGTGATGCAGGTACGGGATGACAAGCAGTGGCTGCAGAACTTTGGTATGCACACAGCCACCTTCCTTGAACTCTGTGTGGAGCTTGTCCCCACCCTGCGGTGCTAGGACACCAAAATGAAAGCTGCCCTAACGGAGGAAAAGCATGTGGTGATCGCTGTGTGGAAGCTGGCAAGTCCAGGCTGCTACCAATCAGTCATTAATCAGTTCAGCATTGGGAAGTCCATTCTGGGAGTTGCAGTGATTCAAGTGTGCAGGGCCATTAATCGCCTCCTGCTATGAAGGTCAGGGACACTGGGCAATGTGCGGGAAATCGTGGATGGCTTTGTGGCAACTGGATTCCCTAGTAGCGGCAGGGCGATAGGCGCCGACTTCTCATCCATACCACGAGCAATCTACTTGTAAATGTCAAAGTTCCTATGGCTAGATCAGAGCTGCAACTGCACAGCACCCTCTCTCCACAGACCCAGCAACTCCTGAGTACTCCAGGCGGGAGCACATTTGCTACAGAAAGCTAACATGGTCAGGTGGGAAGAAGCAATGTGAGGAAGCGGAATTTCAAAAATTCCTGGGGCTTTAAAGGCGGAGGGGTGCATGCCTGTGTACTTGGTTGCAAGGCAGTGGAGTAGAAACTGCTCACCAGAGCAGTCATGATGGGTATTATGGGACACCTTCTGGAGGCCACTTAGTGACAAGCAACCACTACACTGTCTACACTGACACTGCCTTGCTCTTACTTTGTTGCAAAAAGCTCTATGCAGCTTGTCGAGATGGTTTTATGATGTCGGCGTAGCAGGAGAGTTAGATTGGCAGCAGGAGCATTGTTGTGTGTACACCTCCACAGTTTTGTCAAAAAAACTTAATTAAATAGACAGAAGAAACCCTAATAAAATATTCCCATTTATTTTGAATTACTGTTCTTTCCACATCAACTATATCAGCACTTCACTACAAAACAAACACTCCCATCTTCCATTTGGATCAAGGACATTGATTAATTAATTAATTTATTTGTTCTATTGTTGAATAAATTCTCTATTCTGTATGGTTATAATTTTTTAACACCTATTTATCAGCTGTTAAGTGTCAAAAGAGGATAATTTATCATCACTTTGATTTGTATGTTAGTGGATGTTTACTTAGGCTTAGTTACTTTTGTAACTTTATTATTGGATTCCAAATTAATATATCATTTTGCAAAGGTAGAATATAGTCAATATATTATATCACAATCTGTTACTAATTCATGGTCATTCCTGATTGATGTTGACAGGGCTGGGAAAGACATGGTTTTTACTGTTACTTGATTGGACATACATTTGTAACATTTTCAGAGGCAAAGAAAACCTGTGAAAGGAGTAAAGGTTATCTAACAACTGTTGGAGACAGGTATGAAAAACACTTTTACATTTGTGCTTTTGATGGAATAATCTTAGAACTTTCTAAAATACTTAAGAACTTTTCAAAAAAAATTCTAGAGTTAAAACAGATAAATATAAAAAGTTTGAATTAAAACCAAAAATGTTCTATTTCATGAGAAGTTACTCAGAAAATACATGTTTTTTTTCAAACTAAAGATTATATTTTGATATGTTCACTTTTGACAGTTCTCCAAGCAAGTAGAAAGTAAAACCATTTGCATCTGTAGCTCTACAAAATTACATTTGAGAAGAAAAAAAAAACCATTTTTGTTTTGGAAAAAAAAATCGCATTTCTGCTTTACCAGATATCACCCCATGCCATGGTTGTCTCTGCTTTATAAGAGCTAGTGTTCAGTACAGCACAGTTACTCATGCTACAAACTATGTAATCCAAAGAGGCATTTTCACGTAAAAACAAATGTTATTGAAACTAAATTTTACGAGTGTATCACAATAGCTTGGGGTGCTAGGGCCTTATAAAAGGGTCAGCAATACAAGGATTATTCAGATCCAAAACAAAAATCCAAAAGTAAATTAAATTAAAGCCTAGGAGGGCTTTTAGAGCGGTGTCAGCATGAGATGATGGCACGAAAATGAAGAACAAAGTGGGAAAATAAGCAGAAAGAGAAAAACACGAAAACGTCAGAATGAGAGCTGGTAGCACATGAAGGATCTGTAGGTGAGAGACAGCGATCCTGGATGAAAGAGAGGGCTCAGGGGATAGTTTGAAAGGGTCTGGGAGAATGGAGAAAGTGAAAGAGGGATATACAATAGTAAAGGACATTGAAGACTGGAACACCATTAATGCAGGTATAGAGAGGGGATGGTGCCTCGCAGCAGAGAGGAAATATACCTGTGCCAGCACTTGATAAGCTTTTGAAATCTCAGTCATTTGTGGACATTACAAATTATGAGAAAACCAGGTTTAATCTCAGTTTGCCACTTCCTCTCTTTACAGATATGAGCAAGCCTATCTAACAAGTCTGATTGGGCTCAGGCCTGAAAAATATTTTTGGATCGGTCTTTCAGATGTAGAGAAACAAGGGACTTTCAAGTGGACTGACGGTGAAGAAGTTCTGTTCACTCACTGGAATTCAGCAATGCCTGGTATGTTTTGTCATAGGTATTTTGAATGGGCTTGTCTACTTTGTGCAGCATCACACCCCACAGGTGTGTGAATTCTAATGCAACATTGAAACAGGGCTGCCACTTCCTGAGCAGTCCCTCTTGGTCAGAGTGCCCATTGCAGTGGCCTCCCCTTGTTCTTCCTCCTACAGGGCCACTTAAACTCCCACAGCCTTTCTTGTAAGTCCTGCCACCCTCCACTTGGGGCTGGTTTAAACAGTCCTGCCCATAAATTCCCATCACTGCAATCCAAAGGGTCACACTTATCTCTGGTTCTTCCACCATCCACACAGAGCACTTTTTCTGATACAGCCCGCTCTTCACAGGGTCGCTTCTCATAGCTGTCTCTCCCTGGAGTTCAGCTTTCTGGTTAATTGTATCTAATTTGCATATTAATTCAAGTTCAGCAGTCTCTCTTTGGAGTCTGTTTTTGAAGTTTTTTTGTTGTAAAATTGCCACCTTCAAGTCTGTCATTTGCAACAAAGCCTGATGCCAACTCTGTCCACATATCTATCGGGCTTTGTTGCAAGGAAAGGTTGCACACCATACAACATAAACACTAACCCAGGAACCTATCCTTGCAACAAAGCCCGATGCCAGCTCTGTCCACATATCTATTCAAGTGACACCTTTATAGGACCTAATCACATCAGCCACACCATCAGGGGCTCGTTCACCTGCACATCTACCAACGTGATATATGCCATCATGTGCCAGCAATGCCCCTCTGCCATGTAAATTGGCCAAAACGGACAGTCTCTACACAAAAGAATAAATGGACACAAATCTGACATCAGGAATCATAATATTCAAAAACAGTGGGAGAATACTTCAACCTCTCTAACCACTCAGTGACAGACTTGAAGGTGGCAATTTTACAACAAAAAAACTTCAAAAACAGACTCCAAAGAGAGACTGCTGAACTTGAATTAATATGCAAATTAGATACAATTAACTTAGGTTTGAACAGAGACTGGGAATGGTTTGGCCATTACACTAATTGAATCTATTTCCCCATGTTAAGTATCCTCACACCTTCTATGGGTCATCTTGATTATCACTTCAAAAGTTTTTTTTCTCCTGCTGATGATAGCTCATCTCAATTGATTGGCTTCTTACAGTTGGTATGGCTACTTCCACCTTTTCATGTTCTCTGTATGTATAAATATCTTCTTGCTGTATGTTCCAGTCTATGCATCCGATGAAGTGGACTATAGCCCACGAAAGCTTATGCTCAAATAAATTTGTTAGTCTCTAAGGTGCCACAAGTACTCCTGTTCTTTTTGCAGATACAGACTAACACGCTGCTACTCTGAAACCTGTCATTCAGAAGCAGAGTTTCATTTTGAAAATTAGGTGTTTTTTTTTTTTAAAGTGTGGATGAAAAGACACCCAAAACAAAAGATAAAACAGAAAAAAATTAATTTCAAATGGAAGGAAATGTTTCTTTCAACTCAAAATCATTTTTTCCCATCCTTTTCATTTTGGGGAGAAAAAAAATGGAAAAAAGATCATGTAAGTTCAAATAGAAGTGATTTTTTTTTCTGATTTTTCAATTAATTATTCACTCTACTCTAGATCAGACGGCCTTCTTTTTTAAAAAGTGTTGATTTGAACATTGTAGGAACAAAGCCTCTTTGGAGAAAAAAGGATTTTAAAACAACAAACAGTTTTCATGTATATCTATCATAAATGTCTTGTCTTAGACCCTGATGTTAACTTGTGCAGGCCTAACTTCTTTCAACTCACCCAACAGTTTATTATGTCTCCGTCTGGTTCCCTTCAATCAACTATTGCCTTGAGAGTGTGCCCCTCTTTTAACTTGGCTATAGTTCTTTTGTTCTTCTGTGTTGCCATTTTGCAGGTTGGCTGAAGAGGAGGTCAAGCCATCCAAGCTAATAGTTCTGGCATTGTCTCTTAACAACTCTTGAATGTTTCCTGAGAAGTGGCTAGCTTGAATCATTCTTTTCTTTCCTGCCTGTTTTCCAAGACAGCTGTCTACTGAGTTAACCCAATATATTCATATAGTTAACATCCCAAAAACGAGGCCAATATATATTATTCACAAAGTATTACAGAGCAGTTCCAAATCTGTCACAAATGGCTCTATTGCTAGTTTTGGTACTGCTATGAAAGATGTCATGAGTGATCTGCTGTTTACATCAGCTTAGTTGGCTTTTAACCCAAGACAAAAACCCAAAACGTAGGATCAGAATCCCGAAATTTGCTATTGTTGTTTATGGACAAGTATCACAGACCACTAAATACTAGGGGCCTGATCCTCCTTTGGCCTGCACAATGTATAGTCATTTACACCAGGGTCAAGTGGGTGTAAAATGCTGTCATTCTGATCTGGTAGCATTTTCCGTTCACTTTTCACTTATTTTTGCACCACTGCAAAGAATCAGGCTCCCAGGTCTGTGTAGCCCGTGTCTCATTGACCTACCATGAACATCTAATAGATTTCTCCTTTCAGGGCTACACTCTCCTTAGCTTCTCTTGGAATTAAAAGGAGTTTCCCAGGCTCTGGGTTGTGATTCCAAACTATTTTCTCTTTGTCCAACTAGCCAGGACTGAAACATTTCTCCTTATTGTGCTTTTGAGAGACTAACCAAGACTGAATCCATAGACTCATAGAAGATTAGGGTTGGAAGAGACCTCACGAGGTCATCTAGTCTAACCCCCTGCTCAAAGCAGGACCAACACCAACTAAATCATCCCAGCCAAGACTTTGTCAAGCCAGGCCTTAAAAACCTCTAAGGATGGAGATTCCACCACCTCCCTAGGTAACCCATTCCAGTACTTCACCACCCTGCTAGTGAAATAGTTTTTCTTAATATCCAATCTAGACCGCCCTCACTGCAACTTGAGACCATGGCTCTTTGTTCTGTTATCTGCCACCACAGCCAAGCTCCATCCTCTCTGGAACTGCCCTTCAGGTAGTTAAAGGCTGCTACCAAATCCCCCCTCAGTTTTCTCTTCTGAAGACTAAATAAGCCCAGTTCCCTCAGCCTCTCCTTGTAAGCTATGTGACCCAGCTCCCTAATCATTTTTGTTGCCCTCCGCTGGACTCTCTCCAATTTGTCCACATCCTTTATGCACTGTGGAGCCCAAAACTGGATGCAATATTCCAGATGTGGCCTCAGCAGTGCCAAATAGAGGGAAATAATCACTTCCCTCAATCTGCTGACAATGCTCCTACTAATGCAGCCCAATATGCCATTGGCCTTCTTGGCAACAAGGGCACACTGTTGACTCATACCCAGCTTCTCATCTACTGTAATTCCCAGGTCCTTTTCTGCAGAACTGCCACTTAGCCAGTTTGTCCCCAGCCTGTAGCAGTGCATAGGATTCTTCTGTCCTAAGTACAGGACTCTGCACTTGTCCTTGTTGAACCTCATCAGATTTCTTTTGACCCAATCCTCCAATTTGTCTAGGTCACTCTGGACCCTATCCTTACCCTCCAGCATATCTACCTCTCCCCCCAGCTTAGTGTCATCTGCAAACTTGCTGAGGGTGCAGTCCATCCCATCATCTGGATCATTAATGAAGATGTTGAACAAAATTGGCCCCAGAACCAACCCCTGGGGCACTCCGCTTGATACTGGCTGCCTACTAGACATTGAGCCATTGATCACTACTCATTCAGCCTTTCTATACACCTTATTCATCCAATCCATACTTTTTTAACTTGCTGGCAAGAATACTGTGGGAGACAGTATCAAAAGCTTTGCTAAAGTCCAAGATATATCACATCCACCACTTTCCCCATATTCACAGAGCTAATTATCTCATCATAGAAGGCAATCAGGTTGGTCAGGCATGACTTGCCCTTGTTGAATCCATGTTGACTGTTCCTGATCACCTTCCACTCCTCCAAGTGCTTCAAAATGGATTCCTTGAGGAACTGCTCCATGGGGACTGAGATGAGGCTGACCGGTCTGTAGTTCCCCGGATTCTCCTCCTTCCCTTTTTTAAAGGTGAACACTATATTTGTCTTTTTCCAATTGTCCAAGACCTCCCACTATCACCAGAAGTTTTCAAAGATAATGACCAATGGTTCTGAAATCACATCAGCCAACTCCCTTAGCATCTTTGGATGCATTAGATATGGACCCATGGTCTTGTGCATGCCCAGCTTTTCTAAATAGACCTTAACCTGTTCTTTCGCCACTGAGGGTTGCTCACCTCCTCCCCATAATTCCTTAAATATATACTGCAGTCAAAGGTATTTGTAGCTCTTCTTTCACAATCCTTACAAGGGTAAAAGCTACCTTGTGTAGAGAATGAAAGGAGGATGGATTGGATAGAAAAAGTACTACAGAAAACTGGCTGAAAGATGTTGGCTAGTTTGCAGGCATGTTTTTTGCTGCCCCCTCAGATGGTTTCTGTATCTGCTTTCCATACTCCTATCTATTCATCCATCTTGTTCCTCTTATCTCTTTATTACTGGGTTAGACAGCTTGCATTAAGATTTCTTTTAAATAATATAATAAATATGATAAACAGAACCACAGGAAAGTTTGACAAAAACTGATTGCTTTATGGAAGTGGTCCATGGAATATTGTTCCAAATGGCTTTCCAGCTCTGAGACCACATACTGCCAAATAAAGAATGTGAAAGCCAGGTGAGTATGTGGGTGTGTGAGCATTTCAGAAGTTATTTGTAGGAACTTGATCATTTCAAGATGACAGACTACCAGCTACTTGTATTGTCACAGAAAAGACCTAGGCAGGGTGTCCTTTAGATACCAATGATTGCTCATACATTTGAGATTTTAAATTTTTGGAGAAGGAGTTAAGATGCTGGACAACTCCGATCTCAGTTTACATGGTTCACTTTGCAAAACTCCTTATTCGAGCAGCCAGATATCCATTATTCAATTCCAATACAGGTTTCACTCTCATAAAACATAATAAAAGGAGATATGCAAATTGCAGGGGGAACAAAAAGAAAAAAAAGTGTGCATTTTAATTTCATTTACATCTCATGAAGGAAGAAAGCCAGGGTGTGTAGCAATGAGAACTGGAAGTGCAGCTGGATTATGGCATGTTCAGGACTGTGAAGAAAAGGCAAAATTTCTCTGCAAACAACCAGCTGAAGCAATGACCCTTCATCCTCCTGTTCCAGAAAAAAAATCTTACTCCAAATGCCCCATGGGTTGGGATTCAAACAATAACATCAGTTCATGCTTCAAAGTAAGTATTAAATTTCCAAACTAATAATGAACTGGATACATGCAGATAGATACAAAGAAAGTCTAAACTTCAGAGACTACCAGGCTATGGTACAAACATAACAAGCTAGTGTATAGACTATGTATGGGTCTTGTTTTAACTGTCAATTATCAGTGAAACAGCCGACTATCTGAAGAGGGCATTCTGTAATCCAATTTAAATATGTTTACTTCTATATAATTAGCTATTCGATTTCTCAGATTGTATTAAATCCCCATACAGGAAAATAGCTAAGATGTCTTTTTTTAATGCATATAACATAATATACAGTGTTTAATTGTAAAATATATCATTAGCCTTTTGTGAGAGAAGGAAACCAAAAGAAATCATGGCTTGAAGCTCGAGATTTTTGTAGAGAGATAGGAGGAGATCTGGCTGCCATCAATAGTGAAGAAGAAGAAGAAGTGATACAGCATTCAATAGTGTAAGTATAGGCATCATAATTGGTCTTTCAGTATAACAATATTGCAGTATAACATGTTGTATAACAAAACTAAAAATGCTCTTGGATCCTTCCTAAGATAGTCAGTTGAAAATCTATTAAGATGTATAGTTAGGTTTATTAGAAAAAGGGTTGAGTCAATACAAAAACTTCACAAGTGAAACAGACTTGTTATGTACTAATTTCTAAGTGTGGTTGGGAAGCTTCTAAGATTGATTCAGATGGTACAAAAAACTTAAGAACAATGGGAAGAAATGAATGGCCAATGTTTCCATTTAGGACTCATTTCTAACTACATTTCCTAGAAATGTAGGAGAGGAAGGGACCTCAAGGTCATCCATTTTCCTATACTGAGGCCAAGCCAAATATATCTAGATATATCTGATATCTGTCCATGGTTCTGAAAATTTCCAGACTACTGTACTCTTCTCAGGAGTCTGATTTGTCTTGCATAACCCCAAGTTTCATCTCACTTAAAAACTACTTGGTTAAAAATCAGACATAAAAATACAAAAGTGTCACTGCGCACTATTATTGAAAAATTGCTTACTTTCCTATTTTTACCATATAATTATAAAATAAATCAATTGGAATATAAATATTTTACTTACATTTCAGTGTATAATATATAGAGCGGTATAAACAAGTTTGTAGGAAATTTTAGTTTGTACTGACTTCCCTAGTGCTTTTCATGTAGCCTGTTGTAAAACTAGGCAAATGTACCCCCTGGAATACCTCTTGGTATCCTCAGGGGTATGTGTACCCCTGGTTGAGAACCACTGGCCTAGACTGTTCCTAACAGGTGTTTGTTTAACCTGTTCTTAAAAACCTTCAGTGATGGGGATTCCACAACTGCCTTGGTGACCTATTCCAGTATTTAACAATCCTTACACTTAGAATGTTTTTCCTAATATCTAACCTAAATGTCCATTGCTGCAGATTAAGCCAATTACTTCTTTTCCTAACTTTAGTGGACGTGGAGAACAATTGATTCCCATCCTCTTTATAACAGCCCTTAATATATTTGAACACTATTACTAAATTCCCCCTCAGTCTCCTTTTCTCAAGGCTAAGTATACCCATTTTTAAACCTTTCCTCATACTCAGGTTTTCTAAATCTTTTAACATTTTTTGTTGGTCTTCTCTGGACTCTCTCCAATTTGTCCACTTTTCCAAGTGTGGCACCCAAAACTGGACACTGTACTACAGCTGATGCCACACTAGTGCAGACTACAAAGGGACAATTCCCTCCCATGTCATACAGACGATATTCATGTTAACGTACCCAATAATGATATTAGCCTTCTTAGCAACTGTATCACATTGTTGGCACATATTCAATGTGTGATCCACTATAGCCTCCAGATCTTCTGCAGTGCTACTGCTTAGCCAGTTATTCCTCGTTTTGTATTTGTACATTTGATTTTTTTTCCCAAGTGTATTACTTTGCACTGTCTTTATTGAATTTCATCTTGTTGGTTTTAGACCAGTTCTCCAATGTGTCAATGTCATTTTGAACTCTAACCCTGCCCTCCAAAGTTCTTGCAACCCTTCCCTACTTGCTGTCATATGCAAATTTTATAAGCAGACTCTTCACTCCATTATCCAAGTCATTAATGAAAATATTGAATAGTAGTGGACCCCTCTACATACATCCTCCCAGTCCGACAGTAAACCATTGATAACTATTCTGTGACGATGGTCTTTCAACAAGTTGTGCACCCATCTTTCATGTTTCAGCTAGATCTTATTTTCCTACTTTGCTTATAAGAATATCCTGTGAGGCTGTATCAAAAGCCTGACTAAAATCAAGATATATCTCATCAACTACGTCCCCTCTATCCACTAGGCTAGTAATCCGATCAAAGAATATTTGCTAAACCATTTTCAGACAAAGTAGTAGTTCATAATCTATGTGGACGTTTTTTCCTAAAAGAAAGCAACAATGAAACATTAAAAAAGAATAACAAGTTAACAATTTTTTTCATCAGCATTTGTCACACAAGGGAATATTTTGCGTTGCTTTGATGATTATGAAAATTAATGGGGGCTAGACGCCTAACTGTGCTTTCTGCTTTTGAAAATTTCCATCAAAGTTAGTTGATGGTAATTTAGATTTGAGGCGTCTCCTATACAGAGGTGTGTGTCAACACTTCACTACCATATACCAGAATATTTATCTGCAGATCCTGACTCAATTAATTTAAATTATTAGGTTTAAAGTTCTGAGTATTTCTCTAAGCCTCCAACAGATATGAGAGATTTGTATAGAGAGCCTTCAAATTTGCTGAACTGCTGTAAGTACTAACATTGATTGTGTATAATGATGACCTATATCCTGTTATATTTATGTGCTATTCTATTTCTATCTCACATTTTAGGGACAAAGGACTGTCATTTCGGCCTTTCTGGATTGGTTTATTTTGCCTGGATCCTGATGAGGGCTTTTTTTGGAGCGATGGCTCTCCAGTGAGTGATTTCATTTTTAGCCGTATAGCTGTCTTTCTAACTTCATCTTCCTTGGAGTGACTGGGGGCCAGTTCAGTAGGGATATGGACTGAAGATGACTATAATATTCCAGTAGGCCATCAGCTCACTGGTGAAATGATTGGACAGCAATCCACTCAGTGTGTTCTGGAATCCAGTGGGGCCCATTAGTCTTTGAGATTATACCATCAAAACAGGTGGTAGTAGGGACTATTGAAGGACCCTGACTACTGGCTTGGAGACAATTATATTACTGTAACAAAGATATAATAAAGTCTGTCCAAAATGTATTTAGTTACTGCATGCAGATATATAATGCAGTTCCCATTCCCCAATTAATTTTTAGCCCCACTTGATATCTCTTACAAAGGCTGAATATGTTGCTTCCCTAACACATCCTTGTGGTGTTGGCACAAAAAGCAAGAGCCTGACTTGAAATTAAACCTGGGTGTTATCGCCTCTCTTGCCAGTGAGAGCATAATTTTTGTCCCTCTTTAAGAAGAAAATAAAAACCAAATTGTGTTTCTACTATAGATGAGGTACAAAAACTGGTATAATACTGAACCTAATAATGAGCATGGAATTGAATATTGTGGAACGGTCAATGAAGAGTTTTCCATGAACTGGATTAACACACACTGTGAACATTTTAACGATTGGATTTGTCAAATAGAGAAAGGTAGGTTACGTGCTATTTTAAATTAGAATATTAAACAAAAAAACAATGACCAGTTAGCTGGACTAATTAGATTAAATTGGTATGACCCTGAGAATCATTCTTTCCATAAGGGGACATGCAGCGAGACTGAGACACAATGGTTCTCAAAGATATAATGAGATGGAGTTAATTCAGACCTTAAAACAATGTCATTAAAGTCATTCATTGACCAAAACACACAGAAAAGGAGACAGAAAAGAACAGCAAACAGAAAATGCAGCTTCTATCTCTGGTGCTGAGTCTTACCTGCAACCTCACTGTTGTAGATGCACAGACACAGCACCAGCTGTTATCAGCCACTCTGTGACCTGGTAAATTTCTATCAGCATCAGGTTGTTTAGGGTGTTGCTTTCGCTGCCTCATTACTCACAGGCTCACAAGAGTATTGCAAAAGAGATTGTCTTAGTTGCTTAAACTCATCTCTTATTAAACAGAAGATAAAAAAGAGAGACAGAGAAAAGAGAAGAAATAAGGAAGGAAAAGGACACATGAGATAGGGGTCTCGCATTCCAGATTTAGCCAGAATGGGTGGAGGTGGCAAAGTCATCTGGGTCCCTCTCTCTGGCCCTGTCTATTCAGCACATCTCTCGGGATCAGGACAGTGAAGCTCCAATGGTGGCACAGTGGATCCTGGGGTCCCAAGAGATGGTAGGGGTGGCAGCCACGCTGGTAAAGTTCAGTCCTTTAAGTCCATTCTTCTAATTATTTTGACCCTCCCTCTGAAGTCTCTTTTAAGGACCGCAAAAGGGAGTGATGGGCAGAATAGCCCACCACCTCATCATTTTGTCCACCAGTGAAGCCAAATTTCCAACACACCAATTTTGGTCCATTCATTTGAGATTATACCATCAAAACCATTTCCAGTTCCATCCTCCTCTGTTTACCAGTCGCAATTTCAACACAGTCCTTGGGTTGTAGGAGTAGACCTGTGTTTGGACTAATTCAGTCTTCCTGGCTTTAACTTTTGCTGACTTTCATAACCAACTTTATGTAACAGACTGAGTTGGGCTTTTGTTACTTTGGAGAACTTTGAGTACAGGCCTCTGCATAATATCCCTCCCCTCCCGTAGGCTTTTAAGGAGGCAGCGAGCTGTCCTGTCCTTCCCCTCTTTACATCTTTGGAAGGACAATCTAAGTAGGTCTTTGTCTAACAAATCAACTTGTAAGAATGTTGAGTAGACAGGCTACTCCCCCGCCCCCTATCCAGCTGCAAGACTCAAAATCTGCTGTAGGGCTGAGAGGTGCTAGGCCACCAGCAGTTGTACCTCAGTCCTGGAGCATCTTGAAGCCCTATAGTTAAAGGACTAGCAGCAGTGGAAGAAACAGCAGAGTTCCATTCCTATTATTGCTAAAGTGGTCGGAGCTGGGGAGTCAAACTGAACATACCAGTGATTTGGAGCATACCACTTACTTCACTGTATTTTCCCTCTTACTCTTCCCAAAGTCATAAGTTAGTTTTACCCCCCATAAAACACATTTTATTACACAAATATAAAAGTAATATATAGTGTAATTCATATGTTGGATTGCTAAAATCCAGTATATTGGAGGGATTCATGCTTTCTCTAAACTTAAAAACTTGGGGGCTCAAAATAATATTTTGCTGAATGAAAAAATTCCTTTAATATCATGAGCATATGTCAAAAACATAGAAAATTAATTTTTCATTTCCTTTACAGGAACACTACTTAAACCAGAACAAACAAACTCTCCTGCCAGTAAGCTCCTGTCTATTTCATCTTACCCGGAGAATAGTACAGTATAACAAGAATAGCCTACCTTAATACACACAAGGTACAGAACATGGAGTTTCATTATTTATCTTGCAGAGTATGAAGTCACTGAAGATGGATGGATTATATATGGGGGCAAGCAGTATTTTTTCAGCACAGAAAGTGTCCCGTTGGAAAAAGCTAGGGAGTTCTGCAAGAAGCATTTTGGAGACCTTGTTGTCATTGAGAGCAATAGTGAAAGAAAGTTTCTATGGAAATATGTAAGCAAACACTTTATTACTTAATTCAGCACAGTCAGCCTATGCCACATATGCTTATGAAATACAGGAGAATGTGCATTTTCACATCATTTCTCCACTACAGTGTCTGTAATAATTTGAATATTAATCGAAAAAGGACATATATAAAGCAGCTTCTTAACAGAAAATTAAATGTTCAAAATAATAGCTGGCAGATCCTGCTGCTGCTCCACTTATTAGGCTCAAAAGTCAACTATACCTGGTCTTAGTCAATTATACTCCTCTGAATCCAGTGGATGTTTTGCTTGAGTCAGGTGTTGCCCAATCAGGCCCCTGAAACTTTCAAAACATTGCAAGTGCGGGAACTAACAGAGTTACTAATATCATAAAATCACTATTGCAAAAAAAAATCACCACCTTAGGCTGGTGCTTTTGGTGTGTGAAAGAATATGAACAAGCAGAGAAGGAGATTTTGAGGCACAGTTAATTAGGGATTGATCTAAAAGAAAAAGGTGCTTTTTTACCCTGAACAACCTAAATCATTTAAACTAGATTCTTCTTAAAATTAAGGAAGGAATACTTACCCTTCCATGCAGCCTCACCAGGGCAATAATCTCCTTCCTGGGAGGCATTGTGCAGCGCTGCACACAGTGCCCAAAAAAGAATTCTCTTAAAATCAGGAATATGCTTGCCAGGCTGGCTTGGATCCATTTCTAACTGCTTTGATTATAGCAGTATGGCATCCAGAACTAGCTGGAAAGCATTCAAGCTAATGAGGCAAAAGTTTGTCTTCTTGCAGATGTGATCCATATTTCCACTGAGTCGGAAGTCATTGTCAGCTGTACAGACAGTTCACAAGATTATTCCAATCCAAATAATTTGAAAATAATCTGCTTTTCTTATCAAATGGCTTTTGTTATATATATGGAAGAATTAAATTAAAATCACATTCTTGTGTTTAGATTTTAAGAAATGGCAAAAAGGAGTCATATTTCATTGGTTTAATTCTGAGTGTCGATCAACAGTTTACGTAAGTAAACAAGCAATATCTAGTTTTATTCTATGGAGTAGTTAACATCTTGTATGTAGTGGATTGATTCATAAAGAGACTTGGTAGGGTGCACAATCATCATCAGTGTGTCCCCCCTTGTATCCTGGTGAGCTGTTGCAGTGGTTTTCATCTCCAATGACCCTGTAGGCCTCTGTGTGCAATTCAGCTTTCTGGCTGAGAAGCAGCTAAGTCAAATCCCTTTGGGGTAACAAAAGCTCAAACTAATGTCCCAAAGTCTCTCAACAATCAGCCCTTCCTCGGGGCTCTGTTTTCAATCTCCTTTCTCAGCTACTCGAGAATCTTCTTCCCCAGTTCCAGCTACCTTCCTGAGGTATCTATTCTCCTGCAGACTCTGTCTCAGGCCCCTTCACAGGAGTCACTCTGCTCCATGTGTTTCCTCCCTTCAGACTGAACTCTCTCCCTTTGATGATGCCCCCATGTTCATTAACTTATCACCGGATACCGCTTAGTCAGGCCCCTCTGGCTGAAACGCCACTAATTAATTACAGCATGGATGCAACAGAGGTAACTAATTGGCTATTAACGCCTTTCCAGCTAACATGGGTTTTCATCCCATCACATGACCCTTAAAAAGGAGTTATAAAAATGGTTTGAGGTACTTATGTTATGTGTTGAAAGGTAAACTCAGTGAGTTTAAAGAAGAACAGGAGTACTTGTGGCACCTTAGAGACTAACAAATTTATTAGAGCATAAGCTTTCGTGGACTACAGCCCACTTCTTCGGATGCATATAGAATGGAACATATATTGAGGAGATATATATACACACATACAGAGAGCATAAACAGGTGGGAGTTGTCTTACCAACTCTGAGAGGCCAATTAATTAAGAGAAAAAAAACTTTTGAAGTGATAATCAAGCTAGCATAAATCACCTGTTTATGCTCTCTGTATGTGTGTATATATATCTCCTCAATATATGTTCCATTCTATATGCATCCGAAGAAGTGGGCTGTAGTCCACGAAAGCTTATGCTCTAATAAATTTGTTAGTCTCTAAGGTGCCACAAGTACTCCTGTTCTTCTTTTTGCGGATACAGACTAACACGGCTGTTACTCTGAAATCAGTGAGTTTAATTATGTTTTAAATTACCTGCATCTTAATGAAGGGTTTTTTTATTGGGAATGTAAGTGCTATGAATACAGAGATAATCACCATGCAAAATAAAATGTATACTGTATTCTTTACCTTATGTGCAGAGATGTAGCTACCTTTAATCCTAATGGAAGTTGAGCCTAACATCACATATGCAAAGTAGTGAATATACTTATACACTTGTGATATTTCTATCAAATGATTTCTATAATAAAACAAATGGATTTGCATCATTTCTTTTGTAAAAACAAAGTATAATTTAACCAGTAATTACTAGGCTATTTGTTTTTTTAGCTGGATGGATGGAAGCCCAGTGCACTACGTAGCCTGGGCAAAGCATGAGCCAAACTATGCAAATGCTGAAGAAAATTGTGTGGTCATGTATAAAAGCTTTGGTGAGCTACACATTTTGACATTTGTATACGTGTTTGTGTGGCTATATTTTCCCCATATGTTTGTTAACCGGCTTCCCCTCTTTTTATATGTAGAAAAGATAACTTGGGAAAAAACAATGTACCCATAATAAAAGATTCTCACTCTTGGGGGTTATATCCCACCCAGGCAAATGCAGAGTTGGGCAAAAGTGTAAGCTAAAAAGTGATGAATGGAACCAGGCATGCAGGGGAATCCAGCCCACTTTAAAAAGTTTACAGCTCTGCAGACAAATAGGGCAAAATCCAGGCCCCACTTAAGTTGATGGGAGTTTTGCCATTGACTTCACTGGAGCCAGGATTTCACCCCCCAGTTGGTAACCAGAGTAAGGCTGGCTAAAGAATGGGGAACATAGTTAAGTGCCTAATATGCATGTGGAGGTTTGTGTTTCCGTCTCTTTTTTTAGTTGGAGCTCATGAGAATAAGGAAATGGGTGCTCAAAAGCTTGAAACTTTGGCTGAGAGTACAGGCTGACAGTACACTAATTGCTTAACTGTACGTATCCCCCACATAGTCTCTGTTCCCACTTATGCTGGATTCCAGATACCTAAACTGTGCATCACCCAAGGATTAGCAGGCTCAAAGCCTTTATGCAAGCATTGCAGGTGGGATGTAGTTAATAAACTTTCCAAGTACAGGAACTAGTGACCGTTGACTTGACACACAGTCTGTGGCATTCCCAGGGGGAATAAAAACATGGAGAGGTGATAGATTTTCACCAGAAATGTCAAACTCGTCCAATGGCTTATTTTCTATATTTAAATTGCTTTTAGGTTTGTGGAATGATATCAACTGTGGTAATCCAAATGCCTTTATCTGTGAAAGGCATGGTAGTGGTACTGTAAATGCAACATTTGCTGTGACAGCACCTTCTCCTCCAGGAGGGTGTCCTGAAAGTTGGCTTTTGTTTAGAAATAAGGTATGGTAGCAAACATCTACAATACATTGCATTTATCATAAGAATAAGGGAAATTCAGATCTGAATTTGAACACTATATATTATAGTTAATACAACTCAATTAGCTTCTATTTTCTTTTGCTTATAAAGTAAATATCTGACTTTTCCCCCCCAGTGTTACAAAATTTTTGGCTCCAGATATGAAGATAGAGTTATGTGGATTCCTGCACGTAGAACTTGTGTAAAGTTTGGAGGAAACCTGGCTAGCATACCTAATGAGCAAGTGCAAGGTACAGTACATAGACCCTTTAGGGATTAGATGAGACAACAATCAATTCCTGCAAAGAAAAGCGTGCCAAAATAGGGGAGTGTGTATTATACTATCTCTTCCTGTTATTGTTCAGGTGAAAGAATTAATGAACCTTCCTTCTAAGAAATACATATATTTTGATAACACATAAAAGTCCTTTATTATACCAGCCAGGCAGATGGAAGTGGCAAACACCAGGTATATTGGGTGGTGGTGGTAGTTGTGGTGCTAAAAGTTGGTCCTCTGTGCTTACCCCATATTCCCATGCCACACCAAATGGGATGTGTTTAGTCTAGTGGTGTACTGGTTAAAAAAAAAAAAAGGCGGGTAAACTAACTGACACTAAACTTACGCTATGTCTACACTACCACTTATGTTGGTATATCTTATGTCACTCAGAGGTGTGAATAAGCCACCCTCCCCGAGCCACCAACCTAAGCACCAGTATGAACAGCGCTATGTCGGTGGGAGAGCTACACCAGAGAGCTTATAGCAGCTCAGCTGCATTGGTGTAGCCTCTAGTGTAGCCATAGCCTGAGAGAGACAAGGTGGGTGAGGTCATATCTTTTATTCCTCCAACTTTTCTTGCTGAAAGAGATGAGCTTTTGAGCTTCACAGAGCTCTTCTTGTGATCCAGTAAAAGATATTAACTCTACATATTGTTATTCTGGAAGGTGTTAATGGGTGCCATCAAGTGGATGTCTGATCTATAGACAAATACAGACCTGTTTAAAGTGGATGGGTGTGATAAGCATCCTTCTTTCAGGCTCAATGAAAGGAACAAATAAACCCCCTTCATATAGTGATAGCTGGAAACAATAAGAGTCTGCTGGCCAGGGCACTGGGCAACATGGCAAATCCTGGGAGTGATTGCAAACACAGTGGCTAGAGGATTGATTGAGCTGTGTGAATGGGCACCTGGTTATATGGGTCTGTGAGAAAGAAAGATGGCAGCTTGATAACCTGGACAGCCCAGGTTACTGAAACACCATCTTTCCTTCTGGAGCTGGCCTAGAAGCAGAAGAGGTGGAGGAGGCGAGGATGCCATCTCCTCATGCTGTTTCCTCCACATCTTCCACTTCCGGGCCTGCTCCAGAAGGGGAGAAGATGGCTCAGTAATCAGGTTGCCTAGCCACCATCTTTCCTTCTGGAGCAAGGAGCCAAGTCTGGGGGCTCCCCTTGGGTTCACCCAGATTATTGAGCCACAATCTTTCTTTCCAGAGTGAGGAGCCAGGTCCGGGGGTTTCCCCAGGGTCCACCCAGGTTACCAACCTGCCATGTCACATTCCGGAGCCAGGCCTGGGGGATCCCCCTGGGGCCAACCCAGGTTAATAAGCTGCCATTTCTCTTTCTGGAGTAGGGAGCTGGGTCCCGAGAATATTTTCAAATATTTCTCCTACGTGGGGGGCTCCACCCCCAGGCTCCAAAGTATAGAGGACTTTGCCCCTTATACCTCCACTGAGGACTTCACCATCAGACCCCAGGATCCCACCAAAAATTTCACAAACCTGGCACCTATTTACGTGTGTCTGTGTGTGTAGAGGGGGAAGGGGGATGTAGAAAGCTAGCAAACAGCGAGAGAAGTGTCATGAGTGCAACCCTGGGAAGGAGAAGAGACCCAGAGATCCTTGGACACGGGACTCACTGGCAAGATACGCTTGGAAGTACTGTGCATGGAAACTACCTGTTGCTCTTGGTTTCTACTGTGCTCAGGGAAACAGGACTTTGTGTACCTTCTTCATAAATAGACAGGATTACACCAAAGAAACCTCTGACTTGTGTCCTCAATTTCTCCTCCTAATGGAAAAAAATCCTGAATTTTGGCTAACTGCTCGGGCCAAGGGGCAACCATACACCTCTACCCCGATACAGCGCAACCCGATATAACACGAATTCTGATATAACGCGGTAAAGCAGTGCTCCGGGGGAGCAGGGCTGCACACTCCAGTGGATCAAAGCAAGTTCGATATAACGCGGTTTCACCTATAACGCGGTAAGATTTTTTGGCTCCCGAGGACAGCGTTATATCGGGGTAGAGGTGTATTAATCGCAGCTGTTTGAATACAAGACCAACTTCATGCACCATTCACCTGCCCCTACTGCCATTCATGTTCATCTTTAAATGTAGTGTGGTACGGTGCTATCCACTATGGGGCGTCTCAGGGTGCCTTGCCATGCTAGGGAACTTTTAGTGCACCATAGCAGTGTACATAGAGTGAGGTAGTGCGCAGCAAGCTGCCACACTGAAGGAGAAACACATTCTGGTTTGTTGTGCACTAACTCACCATGTAGTCACTGAATTCGGATACATGGATGTTAAATTCAAGCGCATGAGTGAACAATATGAGCAGGCAGGACTTGGTAGATTTTCAGTGCCCTTAGATATGGTGCCCTGCTTTGCCCTTACCCGTGTTTCTCCACAGATCCAAGCCTTTTGCCCTCTGAGCCTTTTCCCAGCCAAGAGCCTGGACCCATGGTTCTGGCCCAATTCTGCTCTGCCAGATACTAATGTAAAGATGTAAAATGTTGCATTTACAAGATTATTTAAAATTAAATAATTAAGCAGATTTTGTTTGTTTGTTGTAACTGTGCCCTAATTCTGGACATGCTGGCATCTTCCTTGATTAGAGGAAGGCATGTGCCAGGTTTCTTTCCCTTCCTTCCTCATGCATCTTCCTTTCCTATAAACATTTATTTGGCTTTATTCCAGCTTTCCTCACTTACCACTTAAAAGATGCCAAAACTGATACCTGGATTGGATTGAATGATATAAATTCTGAGCTCAACTTTGTTTGGGCAGATGGAAGTGGTGTCTACTACACCAACTGGATTGCAGGTTCACCTGTAGTTGGAGAAATCATCCTATATGATTCTCTGCGGCCAGAGACTGGCAACAATCTGCTTCAGGTAAACATTAATTAGAGATTTCCAATAAACATTCCATGCATCTGAAGAAGTTGTTTTTTACGCACGAAAGCTTATGCCCAAATAAATCTATTAGTCTTTAAGGTGCCACCGGACTCCTCATTGTTTTAATAAACTCATTGGAGAAGGCAATCCAATTTTAAATAACCTGCTCAATTTACTTCTTATGTAGGCGTCTTTGTTTTGCCAGTGTTCATGGCTGTTGCATTTGGGAATAGAATGGCAATACTGCAAGGGTCAGTTGATGTAATAGGAAAGTTTAAATGGTGGCTTTCATCACTCCCCTATTTCTCATATAAGAACAAAGTCAATTTTGCAAGGATGTTCTAAAACGTTGTAGGAGAGATGGGCTGACTTCAGTCACAAGGATACAAGAGGAAACTATTAGCTATTTGTTTTGGAGAACATTTTTGAATGTATTACTGACATAAAAAGAGATACCATCTGTTTTGAAAGAGCTTCTGGGTAACAAAAAGAGAAATGTATCTATGGAGATGGGAAGAGACCACATGTATTCGACTTTTATTTTACTTCCAATCTTTTTAAAGAATAGTTAGTTTGAAGATATTTCAGTGTCAATAGACATTTCTGAAGTAGCACTGGTAGAAATTAGAAACTGACAATCAGGCTCATTGTTTAATGGTGAGTTAACACTTGGAAAATCCTCATGCATCCCTGCCAACATTTGAAATAAAAAATTAGTATATTTTAATTAACACAATTTTGCATACACTCGCACAAATACACATTATTTGCATTGACATATTGCCTATTTACCCCTCTTATATCCATTCCCTGCATTCAAAACTTACATTTTCACACCACTCTATTCCCAGCCTTTCCGCCTACCCACAGACACATTCTCCATACCCAACTTACTCCACGCCTCTCCCAATTTCTTCTGCATTTACCCATCCATTTATTCTTCACATGCACACACATCCGGTACCTGCCCCTGATTGTTAGCTACTATGGAATCTTTCCCTTCCTCAGTAAAACAGTACAAATGATCAAAAATAAAAGGAGAGTGTAAAATGAAGGAATATGTCGTTATTATTTTTGTTTGCTACCAGTTTATTCACTTTCTGATCCTCCCTCTCACCCACATCCCCTCTCCACATACACACACTTTACACATTTTTGAAATTGAGTGTAAATTATCTATTATGCTATCTTTAACCTGTGGGGTTTTTATTTAAAATATCTCAGTTTTTACCAGTCTGGTCATTTGATTTGTCCTTCCCTCTTTGTGAACATTATTACCCAAAGACCTAACTAAATAGGAGATAGAATGGTCCTGATTGTGCTGTGAAATGTAATTGGTGCTCTGAAATGTAATTGGTAACAAGTAAAGCTGATGGCGTGACAGAATGTTTATAGTCCTATTTTAGTACATTTGCTTTTTGTATTTAATTCTCTTCTCAAGAATAGTAGTATCTCTCCAGTATCTCCAGAATAATAAAAAAAAAAAATGTGAAACTGATAAGCAGGCAGAGGCTAGACCTGGGGAAGTAGCTGCACTGAAACAGCCCCTAGGAATAGCAACTGCTTGTAAAGGAATGCCACCTGGGAGAAGGTGTTGCTGGATATAAATTACACACCAAATACCAGCAGAATTCAAATGTGCAAGAATACAGGGACTGAAACTGCCCAGAGCTATAGCTCCAGAAGGAGGAAAAGGCTTTCTTCGTTGTTGCTGACATTTTTTTAGTAATTCATATATGCTTTTTTCCCATAGCTGGATTGTGTTGTTGTGAAAACAGGTCCTTTTGATAAGATAGGGCAATGGAAGGATGAACCGTGTTTTGAAGACAGAGGATTTATATGCCAGATGGACAGTGGTGAGCTCTGTTTCACTAGTTTTGCAAACTAAAAACACATTAAAAACTCATTTTGCAATTGTTTGTGGATTAAACGTGGTTCGTATGCACTGTAGATCAATCCCGTTCTTAAATTATATGAATTTCTCTGCCTCAATGATACTAGTGCACTCCATAAAAATAAACATATAGGGTCACATGTTCTCTTTCCCGTGCCACAGAAGGGAGCATTCAGAGTAACATTTTGCAAAATCTGTCCAGATGTCTCTTTGTGCGTAAGCCATGAGTACATGGCATGGTCCCTGAAGCAGACATTGTATCACTGGAATGGAACCAAGGGGCAGGAGTATTGCAGTCCCTAATTATTCATCCTTTCTCCAAACATTTGGAACCATGAGGGCACATGAATGTGGCTTTAATAGTCTCAGCTTTTTGAAGGTTTTTGACTTTAACATTTAGAGTGTTTTGTGTTTGCATCCTTAAGAGAGTGGATCTGCGTAAGTTTTTGCAAAAAAAAAAAAAAAAAAAAAAAAAAAAAAAAATCTAAATGATAGTGAAAGCAACTAAGAATTGGAATACTACTTTTCTTTTTTTGTTTTACCACGTGGGGATGTTATTGCTAATGCTAAGGGTGTAATGCAGTGGCACTTGTTTGATCTAGGCATGGTCTGTGCCAATGTTATGTAAAGTTCCATAGCAACTGGAGTATACCTCATGGTGGGTCTATAACAGTCCTACTAGTCTGATCTTCTCTTGAGCAGCAAAATCTAATTATATCTAATTTAGTTGTGGATCTGTATTGGATTAGGGAAATGGTACCAAACTCACTCTCACTTTTGGCCTACCCAGGTCTGAATTCAAAATTGTAGATGTAAACTACTACTGCATTACTCCACTTTGCTCACCATGCCACCCTCCCCAGCCTGAAAATGCAGTTTTCAGTCAGAAGTGTTCACTGCTGTTTGGAAAATACCAATTTCTCATGAATGTTCAGTGAGGAAGATTTTTCATTAATAATTAATGCTACACTACTTACGTTCTGAAGACTGCAGATGCTTGTTGTTCACTGGTATAAGATAAATCTATGCACCCAAAGTTTATCTTTGCATGTTTTGTTTTGTTTTTGTGCTACAGACCCTAAACTGTCTCATTCCCCAACAATTCCAGCCTCTGACTTTACCCGTTGTGGTGATAGTAGCTATTTAGTCATCCGTTCCAAAATGAAGTGGGAAGAGGCACAAAAAAACTGCCAGGAGAAATCCTCAGAACTTGCCAGTATTTTAGATCCCTATAGCCAAGCATTTCTGTGGCTCCAGGTGTTAGAGTATGGGGAGCCTGTATGGATTGGTCTTAACAGCAATGTGGTAAGAACAACAAATATGTTGCTGCTTCTCCAGGTAATATTAGAACTTGTATTCCCTTTTTAAATGGTAGGAGCATCTATTATCACAAGACTGTTTTAGCTGCACCCATTCTGGTCTCACACTGAGCATCTGAAACCTCTATGAAATCCTGTCAGAATGCAAGGGTGAGACCAGCAAGACATGAAGATGAGGGAGGCTACAGGAAACGTGGAGGAGACAAGCAACAGGCAGCTATGGGTACAAGGTGTGGTGGAAAGACAAAGCCATAGTAATGGGAAAAGGGGGAAACATAGAGGAGAGCTGAGCAGCGAAGCAGTGAGTGAGGGCAGCCCTTGAAAGACTTGGTAGGTAAAGAAGCAGAGTGTGGAAAAAGAAGACCCACAGAAGTGGAGGTAGGGGCTGAAGACCAGCAGCAGGTAGAAGAGGTCCTTTTTCTTTATACCAGTTCTTAAACTTAGCAAACAGTAGTTTAAACCCTTCCTTCTCTGTTGTGTATTTGTTTATCCCAGTGGGTAGCTCTGCAATGACACCACATCTAAGGTTCCCTAATGGCTACTTAAAAAAAATTCCCAATGTAGAATCTTTTGGATTGTTTCTGAAATATACAATTTACAACTTATCAGCTTCCTAAAGAATTTCAGCTATAAGGGCTGAAACCTACCGTTTTTATTCTTTTATAACCTACTTTATTATTCTAACATATCTGTTCAGCATACTTTCCCCCCTCGTACAGTGCCATAGTCATGTAGGTCCTATATGAATAATAAATTTACAATATGACATTATTAATCTTATTATTCCTGTGCTGCTGACAAGAGGTGCTCACTAGTACACTTCAAATTTTAAATTATATATAGATACTAAACTACTTCAATACTATGGAATGCTATAATTATGCTAAAAGCCACCCTTGAATTGATTTTGCTTCCAGACCAATGGCAATTACAAATGGATCGATAAATGGAGAATGGGGTATTCTAAGTGGGCCAGTGAGGAACCAAAGCAGACAGTAGCTTGCATCTATCTAGACCTTGATGGAACCTGGAAGACAGCATCTTGTGATCAAAAATACTTCTCTGTCTGTAAACAGTCTGATGGTAAGCAATAAAATTTAACAGTTTACATTGGGGAGCTTGGAAATTCATTTAAGTTCACTGACAAGTTGTATTATAAGCATTCGGAAAAGATACTTGTCTTCCTTTCTTGAAAGAACCCAATCCTAAACCATAATACAAGATTTAGAGGCTATCAAGTTCTAAAAACTCAAAATTCTTCCCAGAAGTTTACTCTTAAGGTCACTTTTCAGTTCCTTTGGACCTGAGCAATCATCATACTCTACACATAGGCTATTTAAGCATCTGACAAGGGTGATGGAGAAGAATACTCTGCATGACCTCAAACTGCAAGCGAATGCAAACGTTTCTTCAAAATAAACAAAGTTTTTTTCATTGATTAAATGTTTTATTGTATGAGTTCCTGGACATAAATAAAACCATAGTGCTTTGCAGCGAGGGACAATATTAATAGTTATGTTTAGTTTTTTAGTTTTTTTTTTTTTTTTTACACAACTAAATGTTTGGTTTTTCAAAAAAAAAAAATTAAAGTAAAATTTTTTGGGTGGAAAGGAATTTTTTGGCATATTTGAAAGTTTTCACTGTAAAATTGTGTGGAAATTCCCACCTTCTCTCAACTTTTTACTGTTTCCCCCCACTGAATAGGTCAGAGGAAAAGTTAAAAAGGTGAGAGAGAAAGTAACGCTTTTACTTTAAAGTCTTGTTATGAAAAGTTTTCATTTTTAACAGTAACACTTTCTTTGCACTTTTTAATTTTCATTTTAAGTGAGAGAAGATCATTTTTTTTCCAGTGGAAAAAAATTATAAAATGAGTTTTCCCCACGTAGTTTTGTTTTTTTTTTTTAAATCCCCATACCCTGTCCCCCCACCAAAAAATAAATAAATAAAAATACCCCAAATCAAAAACCCTTGAAGAACAAAAAACAATGTATACCTTTTCTAGTTATTTTTATCATCTATCTAAACATTCACTCCTTAATCTACGTGGCCCATTTAATCACTCTGCAAAATAAAATAATATAATAAAATAAATATGGGCCCAATTACCCCTTGCCATAGGAAAACCCATTCATTTAGATAAGTAAGTTTTATTGTGATTTCAGGGTTTTAAACTTCATCTCAGCCCCCCCCCATCCCCCAATCCACTGAATGACAGATTGCGTAGGCCTCCACCCAGAGCTGAAGCTAGGGGACAGGATTTCCTACTTCAGAGAGGAATGATTTTCATTGACCACAGCCAGGTAAATAGTGAGCCAGGGATACTCCCACAAGCCAATACTCCCACATGCCATCATCTCCAGAGATCCTTTAAAACACAATCTGATCTCATCTTCTGGATATGGGAGTGATAAAAAGTATTTTCTCTGGGTTCTACTCCATCATCTTCTTCATTATACAGAAACTCATTGGGGGGGGAGGTATCAGAGCCATTCTCAACCTCAAAAGGCTGAAGAAGTGGATGAAAATGGTGGTGATGATAACAACCAGAGTCAGGTCATAGGGAACTCACCTATACCCCTTCCTGGACAACATCCTGATCAGAGCTCCATTGCAATCAGCAGCACACAGGATCACGTCTAGGATATTGAACTTCCTCCAGGCACAAGGCTTCATCATCAGGAATTTATTTTCTTGCTCCAGAGCCCCAGGAGACCTGCTATAGCACTATACCTCCAACTGCTATGTCATGTACATGGATCACACATCATAAATCTTTAAGCCTTCATACTAAAGGTGTGGGATCACTCCCTGGAACACAAGAGATCAAGTACGGGTTCCAGCACAGGTGTTCAACACTTTACAGTGGTGGTCAGCCCATTACATTGTCCACAAAGGCATGCCCATCTGCCTTCCAGATCTTAGTTTTCACAACCAATGCCAGCCTCAAGGACTGGCAAGCTCCCTTGGAAATCCAAACAGCCTAGGGCATATGGAACCAGGAAGAAAAGGCTCACAGAATGAACATCCTAGAGCTGAGAGTGGTGAAGCTAGCTCTTCAAAGATTCCAGCCCACCCTAAGGAGGAACCATGTCGTGACCACAGTCACATATTTAAACAACCAAGGGGGAAACAAGGAGTCTGGCACTACAAACGAAAGCAATGGAAATAATAATGTGGGCAGAACAGTTCCTCCTTTCCCTCAGTGATTCACGTTAAAAGGTGCAGGGTCAACACCTCCAAGTGTTGCCTGAATCAGGTTTTCAATCTCATTGTTCAGATGTTCGGCTTCCCTTCAAACAATCTGTTCTCAAATAGTATTAACAAAAAGAGGCCAAAATACTTCACAAGAGAGGCAGATCCCAGGTCCATGGAGACAGATACTTTATTGCACAGTTGGCTGCAGGGCCTACTTAGCGCATTTTCACCCGTGCCACTATTGGGGACCATGGTCCAGAAAATACAATGAGAACAGGCGATGGTAATACTGATAACTCCTCACTGACCAAGGAAACCTTGGTTCTCAAACCTGATAGAGCTGACACTAGACCCCCATTCCAGCTTCAATGGAGACCAAACATCCTCTTGCAAGGTCCTCTTCTTCATCTGGACCTGAAATGGCTTCAGCTAACAGCCTGGCTATTGAGAGGGAAGTACTAGAAGGTCCCATTCTGTCCTCCAGTTTTAAGACATTGCTTTCATCTAGGAGAGCATCAACACAAAAACACTCTGTCTGAGCCAGATTCAACAATTGGTTCCAAGAGCACAAGGTATCCCAGAAATCCAGGAATTCCAACCATTCTTGACTTTCTAAGAATGCATAGACAGAGACCTTCAGCCCAGCACCATTGTACATCAGCTCTTTGCACCATTGTACATTCATCCCAGCACTATTGTCTGCTCTTAGTAGCATGCTATTCACAGGATTCTTTGGCTCCTTGTCAGACAATCCAGAGGTAGCCGGATTCCTCCAGTCTAATTAGCCAGACTGACAGTCAATCCACTCTTCCCAAAATGAAACCTTCTACTAGTGTTGAGGGCTCTGACAAGCCATCTCTCTGAGCCTCTTACTTCAATGTCAGCCTTTTATTTATCCATTAAAACTTGTTTTTTAGTATCTGTCGTATGTGCCAGACAAGGTTTGGGGCTGACAGCCTTATCTATACCAGAGCCGTACTGCATGTTCCACAGGGAAAAGCTGATGCTCAGGACATCAGAATCCTTTCTTCCCAAGGTAAATTCCTCCTTCCATACTTCCCAAGAGGTTGTGCTTCCTTTCTTCTGTCCAAAATGACAACATCCAATGGAAAATGTGTCACACCATAGATGTCCGAAGAGTGTTGAAAATCTCAAGCATACAGAATCCATGAGAAGATTTGGGTCCCTATTTATGTCTTTCCACCCAATATGCCAGAGACTCACAGCTTCCAAGTCCATAATTAGGTATCTTGACCTATGTATTGTGGAAGCCTACAAATCACTGGAGGTCCCTGTCCCAGAAGGGATCAAGCCGCACTCCAGAAGATCCATAGCATGGACGGAACAAGGAAGTGCGTCCACTTCGGAAATTTGAAAAGCGGCCATTTGGTCTACTGTGAATACCTTTATTATGTACTGCGTGGTGGACCCTCCAACTTCTGCAAAGGCCTCCATGGTCAGGAAGGTTCTGCAGGTGGTAGCCCTAAAGTAATACAGAACTTTGAGCAAGCTTATAAAAAGGGGGTATTTCTTTGCTACCAAAATTTCACTGCTCACTACTTTCCAGATATCCAGAATTGTGGGAGACACTAGGCTGCATAATGGCGCTTACTGATAACTTCCTTTCTGCTAGCAGTGTTTCCCCCGATTCTACCCACTCTGGGTAGCTCATGAGTCAGGGTCATATAAAGTGGTTAGACCATCTTCCTTGGTCTAATGTAGTTATTTTGTTACTTCTAGAATATTTGTTAATATTGCTGTTGTGCAAGTTTTACAGCTCGGGTATAATTCATTGGGCAGCAAGCAGCAACAAAGCGGGTATAGTCAGACAATAGAGGCACCAAAACACTGATCCATCTCTGTGAGCTGCAGAGAAGAGAGCAGCCCAGATGTCCAGAATTGTGGGAGATACTGCCAGAAGAAAGGAAATAATTGGTAAGAAATTTTCTATTCTTAACAGTTATGGCCCCTACTGATCCTCCACAACTCTTTGGAAGATGCCCTGAATCAGAGGAACACAGATCTTGGGTTCATTTCCGCAGTCATTGCTACTACATTGAGTCCTTGTATACAAAAAACTGGGCCCAGGCTTCCCGAGAATGCACTCGATTAGGTGAGTGTCATTTTTTTAAGAGTGAAGACTTAAGACACATGTAAAATAATATTCAAAAAATAGTAATCAAACTTTAGATCATTAAAAAAACAAATTGACTTTTTCAGTGTTAATGCTTTTTATTTATTATATAGATTTCACATAATTTGGACAACAAAACTAGATTGATTAGTTTCACTGTCTAGATTTCACGCATTAGAAATTTCAGAGTTGTTAAGTCACCCAGATCAGGTGGAAGACTCTCAGTTTTGGGCACCTCCTCCCAAGCTGGTGAGCATCTGCTAGTGGCAGAGAAGGGAAGCTGGGGGCGGGAGGAAGGAAGAAAAGCACTCTAACCCTCATCTCTATGGGTAAGTCTGGGAGAACTGCTCAAGGATAATAACTCGTAGAGACTCTGCCTAGATGGTAATCCCTAACCCACCCGTGTTTCCTTAATTGTTCCAATATATTTCTGACTTCTAGCCAGATTTTATAACAGATAAAATATCAGACACTATATTTCTGAATATTTAATAACAATTTAATCTGAAGAGTGGGTACAAAGATTTTCAGTAGCACTGCATATAGTCACTGGGAAGCAATAACAGTGTTCAGCAAATAGCAAAAATGCAATATACATAGGCATTTTACTGTGCAAGTGTGTTAAAAATAAACCACTAGAATGATTTACACAAATATGTGATTTTGTCACAAGGAAAAGGGTAATTTTATACTAACAAGCAAAATTCAAGAAGAGCTATATTGTGCCATTGTACCACATGCAGAACTTCCATTCGCTGCAGTGGATGTTTTGTGCAAAAATCAGTGATATGACACAGCCTCAAGAATTAATTGCTTTCAATTGTTCATAAAACTTAGAAAATAAGCTTTTCTCCCAAAAGGCAGATTTTTTTTTTCAGTTATGTCTTGTTAATGCTTTTTTTCAGACGCTACTTTGGCTTCTATAGAAGACCATGCTGAATCCAGCTTTCTGTCACATAGGATAAAGACACTTGAAAGTAAAACAACCAGCTTTTGGATAGGAATGAGCAAAAATGTGAATGGTAATTTCTTACTTTCAGTAGTCAATAATATAAATAGACGATTATGGTGTCATATTTCATATCTTAGGAAGTTATAACATAAAACAGATATTAAGAGGCAATATTACACATTTTGTAGTATGTGTTTTAATTATTTATGTGTATACAGCACTGTAACTAAAGTGTTTATTAGATGTTTATTAGATGACATCATAACATTTAAAAACCAGTAGGGAACACTTCAATCTCTCTGGTCACTCAGTAACAGACTTAAAGGTGGCAATTTTGCAACAGAAAAGCTTCAAAAACAGATTCCAACGAGAAACTGCTGAACTTGAATTAATATGCAAGCTAGATACCATCAATTTAGGTTTAAATAGAGACTGGGAATGGCTGAGCCATTACACACATTGAATCTATTTCCCCATGTTAAGTATCCTCACACCTTCTTGTCAAACTGTCTGTAATGGGCTATCTTGATTATCACTACAAAAGTTTTTTCTCTTAATTAATTAGCCTGTTAGAGTTAGTAGGGCAACTCCCATCTTTTCATGTTCTCTGTATGTGTTTATATATCTCCTTACTATATGTTCCATTCTATGCATCCGATGAAGTGGGCTGTAGCCCACGAAAGCTTAGAGACTAACAAATTTATTTGAGCATAAGATGCCACAAGTACTCCTGTTATATTTGAGTTCGGTATTAAAGTTTTAACCCTGTACTGTGCTTTTTGTAAATAAAATTTCTGCTCATTTGAAGATTTTCCTATTGGGAACAATCCAGGTCTAGATTAAAGTGCCAGCCCTATTTAGAAGATGGGCATTTTTTGAATGACTCATTAATCTGTAATAACCAATAGGAATTTAGATCTGCTTGTGAGGAAAACAAGATTTGCGGGGGGGGGTGAAGTCAGAAAGATAAATAGCACACTGAAAATATGGAAGGGAGATAGACAAGATAAATGCTATCTGAGTATGTAAGAAACAAAGACAAATTTTGCCAACAATTATTGTATACACATATCACAGTTTTTCTTCATACTTAAAATCGAAAATAATTATGTTAATTATGTGCTCTGTTTGGCAATTCCTAATCACTGTAGCTTTCTTAGACATAAGTCGGTAGTTAAGATATTATCCAGTACAACATTCAACTATGATCTGATCTGTCCTGTAAGACACATTTCCCTGAAACCAAAAACTATAAGTAAAATTACTCAATTTTGATGCAGACCAGAGAAGGAGAAAGGCTACTTACTAGTACATTTGATCCAGTAGTGATAGTCTTGGTGATCAAATGAAAGCTTAAAATATCATCTGGTGGCTGACAAATGGAGGAATCCTTTACAAACTCTGGGGCTCGATCTGTTGATACTTCTGTTCTGGTATTTTAAATACTTCTAAGCCTTTCAACATGTTCTTTCAGTCTAAACAGTTGACCATGTATTTCCTTTTAACATTAGGTCAATGGTTATGGAGAGACAACACTGCAGTGGATTTTGTCAACTGGAATGAGGAAGAGCCTTCAAGTTATGGTAATGAGAAGTGTGTCGAAATGTACGCATCATCTGGGTACTGGAATGATGCTCAATGTTCTTACAAAAGAGGATATATTTGTAAAAAATCAGAAAGTAAGTGATATTTGCAATATATTGGGGTTATGGTTAATAATGTGTATAATGGGTGTATACATTAAAAGGCATGCTGCATAGTATTATAGCAGAGCACAAGCTCTGCTATAGTCAAGATATATACGTATTACAGATATTGTGTGTGTATTTATTTATATAAAAATATATAAAACCATACACATTGAAGGTGAAGTCAAAGATCACTTATACTTCATTAAAGGCCAAATTTTATCCATGTTAAACACAAAACTCCCATCGACTTCAATGAGGTCAGGATTTCACCAAAAATACCATACACACCTGGGTTTAGAAGTAACAAGTTTGGTTTCACTCATCTTAAATATATATAAAAATGATTGTTGTGATGGACAGTCTCCCTTTAATGAAAAGTATCCCTGTAATTTATGCTAGAATTGGATTTCCCTTATTCACCATCATCCTACCATGCTGATGGAGTACAGAACTGTGATTAGTATCAGAGGGGTAGCCGTGTTAGTCTGAATCTGTAAAAAGCAACAGAGGATCCTGTGGCACCTTTAAGACTAACAGAAGTATTGGGAGCATAAGCTTTTGTGGGTAAGAACCTCAAAGTGAGGTTCTTACCCACAAAAGCTTATGCTCCCAATACTTCTGTTAGTCTTAAAGGTGCCACAGGACCCTCTCTTTTAGAATTGTGATTCATGCCCATGCCAATCTTGTAGCATTCCACAACTCCTGTACTGTAAGGTCATTGATAAATAACATTTATTAAAACATTTGCACTTCTTTGGTATTAAAATAGTTTTGGGGGAAATACTAGGGATGATTGAACCAGTTCAAATTATATAAGAGAAGACCAACTAGAACCTTCCTTCAGAACATGAAATTAGAAAAGTGTGGTTAACTTCACATTTTTATATTTCTGTGCATCTTTGCACTACCTGGTGCTGTTAGGAAACAGAAATACCCTAGTATTGTGAGCAAAGATACTCCTGTGATATTTCTAAGCCAATTGAGGCATCCATTCCGCAAGCCTCCTATTTTAGAAAGCACTTAAGCATGTGCTCAAGTCCCATAGAGAGATACTTAAAGATAAGAACATGCTAAGGTGCTTTCCTGTGCTAGAGTCTGATGTAGGAAGTATTGGAAATCATGCAAGATCCTATTTCCTGCCCATATCTCAGCTGAAGAGAGTCTGATACTTACCAGAATTAGACAGCCAAGCGTTCTGAGCTTCACACATTCTTAGCTCCATCTCTTACGGGAGTTCAACAGCACCAAAAGCAGAGTACATGGAAGCCACAGATTTTCATGCTTATGGGATGGCACCATCAAGACCATCCATGTGAGTGCATCTGGAATAAATGTTTTGCTTTATTTCTTTTTGAAAGGTATTAAAACAGGATTGACTGAGAAGCCACCAGAGAGGAAAGGTATGATTATTTTCTTTTTAATTAAAGTAAGGAGAAACCTAAATAGAGTAAAAGCATAATAATTATTTAGAGTAAGTTGCTGGATCATATAATTATTACTAATAGCATTTCAAAATAATAAAACCATGTGCATTATTTGTATCTAAATTCAGAAAATTGGCTTTCATTTTTAATTATTATATTATATAACTTTATATATATTGGGACAAAGCTCCTCCTCTATCTTGGTGGGTCCTGCGCTTATTGGCGGATTTTCTTGCCTCAGAGATTCACCATGTGGGTTGGGGAACAGCCCAGAGACCTTCCTCTCTGGAAGAACCCACAGTCCAGGTCAATTGGGAGGTTTGGGGGGAACCCAGGCCCGCCCTCTACTCTGGGTTCCAACCCAGGGCCCTGTGGACTGCAGCTGTCTATAGTGCCTCCTGTAACAGCTGCATGACCGCTACAATTCCCTGAGCTACTTCCCGATGGCCTCCTCCAAACACCTTCCTTATTCTCACCACAGGACCTTCCTCCTGGTCTCTGATAACGCTTGTGCTCCTCAGTCCTCCAGCAGCACACCCTCTCCCTCTCAGCTCCTTGAGCCTCTTGCTCCCAGCTCCTCACACTCGCACCACAAACTGAAGTGAGCTCCTTTTAAAACCCAGGTGCCCTGATTAGCCTGCCTACCTTAACTGGTTCTAGCAGGTTCCTGATTACTCTAATGCAGCCCCTTCTCTGGTCACTCAGTGAACAGAAAACTACTCATCCAGTGACCAGCATATTTGCCCTCTACCAGACTCCTGTACCCCACTGGTCTGGGTCTGTCACAATATTATATTGTATAACTTATTATATTTCCTCCTTCACTTCTGTTAGCAAAATATCTCCAGGAACATATGTGCATATCTTGCTTTTTAAAATTGTGATTAGCAATATCACCTTTCACTCCCATATTCCTGGAATCTCTCATATCATTCTGGTGTCTAACAATTGCCTTGTGTTTATTTACAGGAGAGAAAAAGGATGAAGAGGTTTCTGGATCACCCACCAACATCACTTGGCTTGTAATTATTCTGGTCATTCTGA
Source organism: Malaclemys terrapin pileata (assembly GCF_027887155.1). Classification (NCBI taxonomy): domain Eukaryota; kingdom Metazoa; phylum Chordata; order Testudines; family Emydidae; genus Malaclemys; species Malaclemys terrapin. The sequence continues at coordinate 247,745,995 of NC_071506.1, forward strand.
TTCTATCAGGATCTGGATGTGCAGCCTATTTCTATGTCAAGAGAAAAAACCAAGACAACTTCTTACCTATTGTAACTCGAATGAGTGATACAAAAGAATCTGTCGATAACCAGGAGCAAGATGAGCATGCTGTTGCCTAGTGAGATAAAATGATTGAATAATATATCTAATATTAATAAAATTATGCAATTGGAATAAGTGAAATCTTAGGCCAACATTGCCTTCTCTTACCAAATAGTAGTCTATTTCACAATCTCTGCATATATGTATACATAACATAAATAAAATATACTGGTAGACATGATTATTCCTTTTATAGTCTTGTCAATTTTCTAGATCTACAAATTTCAGTGTCCAATAAAACACAGTATGAGCTATTTATCAAGTGGATAAATGCATAAAAATGAATGAAATCATGACCCCATTGAAGTCAATGATAAAACTCCCATTGATTTAATTGGGGTCAGGATTTTGCCCTGTGCAGTTGTTTCAGTTAGGATAACGTTGGGATATCCATATCTACATCTCTAGAGAGAAGGAATACAGTAGCTCTGCCTTTATGTTAATTTCCCCCCACTCTTTTAGTTCAGCATTATCTGTAATGTGCAAAGACTGAAATATTTCAGAAATCTGATTTACAATTTAAGATTTACAGAAATCAAATCATATCAAACTTCAGCCATGTGAATTAAAATATTTCCCCCATCAATATATAAATAAATGGGTGGAAGCCAAATGTAAATGTTCCTTCATTCATGCCTTCAACTCGTGTTCTTTGAAATGAGACTGTAATTGCCATAAAATATAAATTAGTGCTAGAATCCAGCCCCTCTGTCACAGGTACATAAGAAACCCTCATATTAAACAGGTAAAGACAGGGGTTTACATTTCAAAACTGGGTAGTTGTGTGTATTTGAGGGGAATAAAGCCATGATTTTTAGTTTGGGTTTTCTGCAACAGGGTATGTCTGAGGGCTGGTTGACACTGAAAACTTACATTGGCTTAGCTCCATATCTCAGGGGGGTGAAAAATCCACAACTCTGGTAGACAAGGGTATGCTGACCTCCTCCTCCCCGTGTAGACAGGGCTAGGTTGACAGATGTAGTCTTTCATCAACCTAGTCACCACCTCTTGGAGAGATGGATTAAAAGGAGAATCCCCCTCCCATTGCTCTAGTGAGTGTCTGCACGGAAGCTCTAGAGTGGCACAGCTGTAGAACTGTAGCATTTTAAGTGTAGACATACCCAAAGACACAATCCTTCATGCCTCAAGAATTTGAATCTGAACTCCTTGTTTAAGAGATTTACCTAGCTGCCGATTTTGAACCAGATGCACGTCTGAAAGAAAGACAAAAGGGCCTACAGACACTTCAGTTACTTTAATATCCCAAAATGAAGAAACAGTAACTTCCATTACCAATAGAGAAAACAGGTCTTTTATAAATCCTTACATAAGTGAATAAAAAAGGAGAACTCCAAACAAAGAGAGTGGAAACCAGAACCAGAAAAACACCATCTCTTCCCCTTATAAACAAATGCTGATATGACTGTTTCTTAGGAAACATGGAAAGAAAAATAAGAGAAGATAATGAAATTCATTCAATCAGACATGTGCCCAAGACTTGAGCTATAAAGGACCCTTTACTTCTTCAGGTTTGTGGCTCTGGCCTGTCCCTTTTGTAGTTGTCATAGAAATGTAGGGCTGGAAGGGACCTCAAGAGGCAGGACCAAGTAAACCTACACCACCCTTGACAGGTGTTTGTCTTACCTGTTCTTAAAAAGCTCCGGTGGTTGGAATGCCACAACCTATTCCAAAGCTTAACTAGCCTTATAGTTAGAAAGGTTTTCCTAATATCTAACCTAATCTCCCTTGCTGCACATTAAGCATATTACTGCTTGTCCTACTTTCAGTGGACATGGAGAACAATTAATTTCTGGCCTCTTTATAATAGTCCTTAACATATTTTAAGGCAGTTATCAGGTCCTGCCTCAGCCTTCTTTTCTTAGGGTATGTCTACACCCAGCCGCTAATTCGGCGGCTGGCAATCGAAGTTCTGGGTTCGACTTATCGCATCTTGTCTGGACGCGATAAGTCGAACCAGGAAGTGCTCGCCGTCGACTGCGGTACTCCAGCTAGATGAGAGGAGTACCGCGGAGTCGACGGGGGAGCCTGCCTGCCGCGTGTGGACCGAGGTAAGTTCGAACTAAGGTACTTCGAACTTCAGCTACGTTATTCATGTAGCTGAAGTTGCGTACCTTAGTTCGATTTGGGGGTTTAGTGTAGACCAAGCCTTAGACTAAACATGCCCAGTTTTTTTAACCTTTCCTCACAGATCAGGTTTTCTAAACCTTTTTTCATTTTTGTTACTGTCCTCTGGACTGTCTTGAATGCATCCTCATCTTTCCTAAAGTGTGGCACCCAAAACTGGGACACAGTTCTCCAGCTGAGGCCTCACCAGTGCTGATTAGATCAGGACAATTACCTCCCGTGTCTTACATATGATATTCCTGTTAATACACCCCAGAATTATATTAGCCTTTTTCACAACTGCATCACATTGTTGGCTCATATTCAATTTGTGCTCCACTATAGCCCCTAGGTCCTTTTCAGTTGTGCTACCACTTAGCTGGTATTCCCCCATAGTTGTACATTTTCCTTAAGTGTAGCACTTTGCACTTGTCTTTAGTGAATTTCATCTTGTTGATGTCAGACCGGCTCCAGCTCCTCCTCACTGCGGGTAAGTTTGGGGGCTGGCTCCCACTCACCACCCTCACAGTGCACGCAGCCAGGGCACCCCTGCATACACAGCCCTGGGGGAGAGGGAAGAGGCTGGAAGCAAGGGTCAGAGAACAGAGCAGGGACCAAGCGGCTGCCCTGCAGAGAGTGGGGGAAACAGTAGAGCTCCCAGATCAGCCCAGCCAGGGGAGCAGGGGTACCATTTAGGGAGGGTTGCGGGGGAGGCATTTGCCCCTGAGTTTTAGTACCAGAGGTCTGCTCGCAGTCTACGTCCCAGACGCAGACGGAGCTCTTAACTGCAGTGCTTCACAGGCAGGTCCCCTGCTCCAGGAGCCAGGATTCTCCCACCTGCAATCAGTTTCTTTCACTAGGGAGGAGGGGGCTGGCTCCCAGCTTGTGTGGCTTTGGGTGCACACATATGGCAAAGGCAACGAGCAGCCCGAGTGTGGAATGTAATGAATTCTGCAGAGGAGAGGTGCTGCTCCCAGCTTGCACCCCTGGAGCAGGGAGTCAGTATTCTGGTTATAAACAGAGCCAGGGTGATTAAGACAAGAAAAGGCTGGTCATTAAATTAAATTAAATTAAATTAAGGATCTGGAAGTCATTAGATGAGCCAGGCACTCCAGTTCCTAGATCTGTCAAACAGGTATCCCTCTGCATAGGGGGTGTTGAAGCGAGATCCCATGGGATAAGTAGTATTATCAGCATGGAAGAAATACAGCCAAGGTTACATTCAGAAAAGAGGGAGATATGAGAAGGATAGGTGGAAAGAAGGGCCAAAACAAAGGGAAGGGATAGCAGTGGCATAAAGAAGTTCCTACTCTACCTGTGGTACTTATGAGGCCTCATTACCGTAGTATCTAAGCACCTCACAATGTCTAACCTATTTCTTGTTACCACCCTCTGAGGTCAAGCAGTGCTGTTATCCCCATTGTACAGATGGCGCACTGAGGCACAGATTGAGTAAGGGCCAGGTTTTCAAAGGTATGCACCTTGCGGGATTTTCAAAAGTGCCTACAAAAACAACGAGTCTGGTGGCACCTTAAAGACTAACAGATTTATTTGGGCATAAGCTTTCGTGAGTAAAAACCTCACTTCTTCGGATGCATCAAAAGTGCCTAGAAAGTTAGGTACTTTGTAAACCCCACTAGATACCTAGCTGCATCTCTGGGTTCCCAAAAACCACTGAAACTGTCCCTAAGGCACTGGCCTGAGGTCATACAGGAAGTCTCTGGGGGAAGTAGGGAAATGAACCCAGGTCTCTCAGGGCTAGCAAACTTTCACTCTGCTGTACACCACCAACATTCCACCCACCAGGTAAGTCCCCTTCAGCTGCCACAAATTGGCCCCTCAACAGCTGACTAATGTTACAGTAGCACTCAAAAACATTAATTAGTAGTAGTTCCTCATTGTGCTAGGCATCATACAAACCATTAAGAAACCCCAGTTCCTGCCTCACAGATGTCAATCTATCCCTTATAATTCCAAACTGCAGGCAGGCAAGTATTATTATTCCCACTTACAGCAATAGGAACTGAGACACAGCATACAAACACAGAATGGTACTTTAAAAAAACATATAGTAGAAGCTCAGGGTTATGAACGCCAACGTTACAAACTGACCAGTCAACCACACACCTCATTTGGAATCAGAAATATGCAATCAGGCAGCAGCAGAGACCTAAACATATCAAACACAGCACCGTACCGTGTTAAATGTAAATTACTAAAAAATAAAGGGAAAGTTTAAAAAAAAAAAGATTTGACAAGGTAAGGAAACTGTTTATGTGCTTGTTTCATTTAAATTAAGATGGTTAAAAGCAGCATTTTTCTTCAGTATAGTAAAGTTTTAAAGCTGTATTAAGTCAATGATCAGTTGTAAACTTTTGAAAGAACAACCATAACATTTTCTTCAGAGTTATGAACAACCTCTATTCCCGAGGTGTTCGAAACTCTGAGGTTCTAATGTATATACAAATTTTTTCTGAACTTTAAAATGTGTAATTTTCTTGGTGTTTGGTTTTAAATATTCTCCCGTGAGAACTACAATTCACTCACTGTAGTGTTATGTTTAAACAGAAGTGAAAGTGACTTGAAAATGTCAGTTTCACTCCTGTTCAAAGTCAGTTTCTAGTCTATTATTATTTATAATAGGGTAAAACACCCCTAGATTCCGAGGCAGGTGCAGTATAAACTCATATGGCCTTGCCCTAGTAGGATGTTTCCAAAAGTTAAATGATCTGTTCCAAGCTTAGTGAACTGCAAAAAGTAAGTAGCCTAAATGATAGAACGTAATCTAGATATTTCTACAATTGTTTGAATTGTTGTATTAAAGAGTTAGTAACCAAGTAAGACCATACATAAAAATTTTAAACCTAACTAATGTTCCTTAAGTGACTTGCCACAAGAGGTCAGAACATGTTAGTATTAGAGCTGTGTGGGTCTTATATATATTTAATTTTCTTTCTTTATATAGGAATTAGATACAGTGCTCCTGTCAGCTAAAGTCTAAGTTGTTATCTGCAAAAAAGCTAGCGTTTTTCAGGTGCCTAAGTAGCCCCTAGACTCAGGGTTAAAGTTGCCCCCCCGGAATGGTGTCCTGCAGGGTGGTTCTTGAGCTGTGCTCCACCCTCCGTCCCTTGCTCTCGGGCCTCCCCTCCCACCCTGGGCCTGTGTTTGCAGGGGTGCCCGGGCAGCCTGTGCTGTGAGGGATGTGAATAGGAGCCAGCAAGGATGTGGCAAGGGTAGGGATAAGGGATCCTCGGCATATATTGCCTTGGACTGAAGCAAAATAGGAACCCAACTTCAATGAGAAAAAGGAATTTAAAAGATGTCGATGGCATTTTGCCAGCTGGGTAGCAACATCTGGTTGGCATTCTGATGCTTCAATGGCAGCTAATCCTGCTCTGAGCTGGATTAATTCTCAGGTTTAAAATATAGTTGCCATAGTGCAGCACCAGGATTTTGACCTTTGTGAAGCAGATAGGAGGAGGACTAGGAAGTAGGGCTGAGTGACTCAGTTACATGACTCTTCCATTCCCACTTGGGACACTGGATTTGATACCTGATTTGAAAACACCACCAGCTTTTATGATGCTAAATTTCTATTTAATACATTTGAACCAATCCTCCCCCTGCCCCTAAGCACTTCATCCAAGTAATAAGAAGTACGAATATTGGACAGCTAAAAGTAAAGTAAGAACGCTATTTAGAGAGATGCAATGTTTTCTTTAGACCCAGGAGAGTGAGCTATCGGAGGTGGGTCTCAACCCCATAAAGATAATACACAGGATCACATCCTGCTTGCCTTATTCATGTGAGTATTCATGTTGAACTAACTGCTGAAATCACTGACAGCTGGGTTTAGGCGGTGGAACCTCAAGACGTGGCATCACAGAGGTTGCAGTAGAGAGGCCGAGGCAGCAGAGAAGGTGCAGTGGAGTGAATGACAGTGCAGTGACAGCCGCGGGCAGCGATGCAGGGTGTATGACAGCTACTGAGAACCAGTTGCAGCTGCGGCATCATTCGATGCCTCCCCCTGGAGTGGGAAGTGAACTCACGTAAACGCACATCTGAACTCTGGGTCTTCGCCAACCATGGACAGCAACTGGGGGTGGGGTGAAGTGGAGGGAGAGGGGAATGGCATATTAAAGGCACGTTTGTCAGACTTTCACACCGCCTCAGTGAGGAACTGAGAAAAAGGACACTGCCCAATATATGCTGGGGTGGGTGCTTTGCTAACGATCTCATGCTTTTGAATATGGTTGTGGTGTTTCCCCAAACTAATGGTTTGGTTCCCTTTCCCTTTTAATAAAAGTTTTCATTTGTTATACACAGACTCAATGCGTGTGAGAGGGGAAGTATTGCCTCTTAGAGACATCCAGGGGTGGTGTTAAGTTTTCCCAGATTACTGGGTAGGGGCTCAAGCCAGTTCTGTTTGTTATTGCTAAGAGGAACCCCTAGATAGTGAACCTGGCCCTTGCTGCTGCTGACTTCACCTGGCAGAAGGGTTCCACTTGTATTTCATTTACATTGTAACTGAAGGGATTTCTTTTAGGAGTAACAGTGTGGGGTGAGTTCCTTCTGCTCTTGATAAAATCTGAATACGTCTGTGACAAGGTAAAGGTTCTGCAGACTGGAAAGGATAACAAGTCCCTCCTTGCCTGTCATATGGCTGCATGATATGGCATGGAGTATAAAAGGAAGGGGAAGCTGAGTAAAGGAAAACAGAGAAGAAGGGTCTGCCCTCTCCTTTCTTTATTGATTACAGCAAGGAAAGCCTCTGGGAATTATTATCCAGTGTTCCACTGTTGATTTGCTTTTGTTTTGTAGACACTAAAACAAGCCCTGAGGAAAGAGCCTTAAAAGACTAATACCTGGAGCTTTATTTCCCACCCCTGACTCTGCAACTGCCCTCCAGTTTACACTGTCTTTGTTTTGAAATTTGTGGCAGTCTTTCCCAAAGTATATTGACGGGGAGCAGATCCTCTGGTGTGTTACTGTCAGGGCTCCATTAATTTGATAAGCCAGGGGCTTAAATGCCAGACCCCTGTGTAAGTAAGAGGGGGTGGGACCAGGTGTCCCAGCCAGGAGGTGTGGACCCTTCCCCAAGGGTTCTCACTAGACTGGTTTAACCTGCCCCCCCACACACACTGTTCAGAAAGAGCTAAATAGACTTCATTAGGAGCCTCTTTATTATTTTAAATGTTCAATCAGAGCTGAAATCAGTTGTGGTAGGATTGTGTTTCTTGCCCTGCCTGCTAAGAGCTAAAAATCACTGAAAGCTGAACTCACTTGAGATGGGGCAGTGTTTCTGCCCAGCCTGAAAAGAGCTGAAAATTACCAAGACACTGATGTGCAGCGGTCAGAGCAGAGAGGCAGGTGGCAGCAGAATGTGACTGACAGTCAGCTGGCAGCGAGCAGCCAGCAAGCGACCGGCAGCAGCAGCAGGCGATTGGCAGATGCGGCTGGTGAGCAGTCAGCACAGTGGCTGGCAGAGAGGCGCAGTGAACGGCCAGCAAGATGGCTGATGGAGAGGGCCAGTGCAGAGCCCCGCAGAGAGGTGCAGCGATTGGCCAGCAGAGTGGCTGTCAGAAAAGGATGGCGAGCAAGTGTCCGAGCAGCAGAGCAGTGAACTTTCCCCAGCAATCTTTTTAAAGTGCATCAGAAGCAAGAAGCCTGCCAAACAATGGGACAACTGGACAACCAAGATGATAAAAGAGCACTCAAGGAAAACAAGGTCATAGAGAAACTAAATGAATTCTTTGCATCGGTCTTCACTGCAGATGATATGAGGGAGATTCTCAGACCTGACCCATTCTTTTTAGGTGACAAATCTGAGGCACTATCCCAGATTGAGGTGTCAGTTGAGGAGGTTTTGGAACAAATTGATAAATTAAATAGTAATAAATCACCAAGACCAGAAGGTATTTACCTAGGACTTCTGAAGGAGCTCAAATATAAAATTGCAGAACTACTAACTGATATGTAACCAATCACTTAAATCAGCCTCTGTACCAGATGAGTGGAGGATAGAAAATGTAATGCCAATCTTTTTAAAAGGCAATCCTGGCAATTACAGGCCAGTAAGCCTAACTTCAGTACCAGGCAAATTGGTTGAAGAACAGAATAACCAGACACATAGATGAACATGATCTGTTAGGGGACAGTCAACCTGGCTTTTGTAAAGAGAAATCATACTTCACCACTCTATTAGAATTCTTTGAGGATGTCAACAAGTGTGTGGACAAGGATGATCCAGTTGATATAGAGTACTTAGACTTTCAGAAAGCCGTTGGAGAAAGGTCTCACAGCAAAGGCTTTTAAACAAACATCATGGATCAGTAAGGGGCAGGGATGCTGGAATAATTTTTATAGAGCTATTGAACCAAACTATAAACCCTGTATGTAATGGAAACCACTTCAAGCCATAGGGTGTATCAGCACCCCTAGTTCCAGCACCTATGGTAATGACTAAAAGATAGGGAAAGGGTAGGAATGAATGGTCAATTTTCACAGTAGAAACAGGTAAATAGCAGGGTCCCTCAAGGATTTGTACTGGGACCTCTACTGTTCAACATATTCATAAATGATCAGGAAAAGGGGACAAACAGTGAGGTGATAAAAATTGCAGATGATACAGGTGAGCCTGTCCTTAATTAACTCTCTCCAGCCTAAATCTTCCCTGCTTGCAGCCTAATTAGCTGATTGGGCCACCTGGCCTAATTCAGCTCTTCCAGGGCTAGTGTGGGGAAGTCCACTGCATTACATGTATCAAAAAAAAAAAAAAGAGTGTAAAAGAAGTTCAATGGTTAATTAAAGTTGGAGCCCAACATTCATTCGTCAACATACAACTTTTTTGTTTTTTATTTATTAATATATAGTGAAGGAAGACAGTGGAGCTGTGTTACCATGAGAACTGCACATACAGGGGATTAGGGAATGTACAGAACTGTAAAGAGAAAGCAAAATGTCTTTCCAAACAACTAGCTGAAACTAGCAGCTGGAGCAAGTAGTGGTGATAATGTGATCTGGGTCCCTCTCTCTCTGGCCTGGTCAGGGTATCTCTTAGGATTAGGATGAAGCATGCCCAGGGTCCTGGGAGACAGTGGGGGTGCCAGCCTTGATGGCGAAGGTCACTCCAGGAGACTCCATCTGTTCTTCCTTCTTTTCCTCCTGAAGTCTCTTTTTTTTAAGGGCCCAAAAGTGAGTGATGGGCGGAATGGTCCATCCCCTAATTATTTTATCTACCAATTAGGCCTAATATCTGACACACGAATTTTGGTTAATTAATTTCCGGTCCCACTTCTTCAGTTTTTACCAAGCATGATTTTGGCATAGTCCTTAGTCTCTCTGCCTGGCTCTCTTGCACCTGTTTATAAAATTAATTATTGAAAACAACTTGCCCTACTTAACATCAACATTTGTCTGTGAGTATCATAATGTAGGTGCCAGGCACCAGAGTATTAGGTTTAAAACCCTAAATGTTCCTTTACATCTCCACCATAGGTAAGATATTTTTATAGAGAGCCTTCAAAGTTGTTGATACGATGCAAGTCATAAAACTGATTGGTCCTGATTCTCATTTACACTGTTACCTCACAAACCTCTGGCAGCGTAAACCCCTTACTCTACCAAAGTGGTGAAAAGGGGCCTCAGCTTGAATGAGTTGTGTGTGAAGACACATAGCCTTTGTCTATATTTATATATTATTCTATATAGAGACTTTTTTTTTTTTTTTAGGGAGAAAGGCCTGTCACTTCAGCCTCATTCCTTGAATGTGTATGTTTGGAGTGATGGCTCTCCAGTGAGTATCTCATGTTTTATTTCACCATAGCTGTCTTTCTAAATTTATAATCCTTTTAGCAATCTTTTTTCTGTATATTTCTCCTTCCCTTCCCTCTTCAGTTACCCTAGTCTAGTTCTTTAACAACATTCATATTAAGGAACATGTGCGTCACTCACAGTTGCAAGCTTCTTTATAGTGAAATGTGATCAGTGTTCACTGCTGTTCTCAGCTGCATATTCATGAAAAGTTTTTATGTCTAGAAGGAATCACTATGATCACCTAGTATCACCTCCCTGCATCACAGAGGCAGACCTCTCACGTGTTCTGGATTTTGCAGGGCATTCTATATCTAGGTTGACACAGGCTCCCTGTTCTGCCGCAACACAGCTAGGCATTGTTCTATTGGGGAGAACTCAGAAAGGGAGGGAGGCCAGTCCTTCCTCATGCATTATCTTTTGACCTAAAGGAAGATGCACTGTGGTGGGAGCCAGGGGTCATGTGTTCTAGTCTCACTCTTTGGTGCTTTCTCAGTGCACTTCATAGTCTTATTATTCACCAAGGCCTCATACCCATACCATAAAAGGCAGCCAAGTACCAACCTCTACTTTTACAGATGATAAAGAAAATTGCACAATACTGGAGGTGAGGATAGAACCCTGATCGCTAATATGACAGAGCCACGTCTCAGCCATGCTCTCCTTTGGAATGAATATACTAATTTATGGTGTCTAACCACTAGACATACTCGCCTCCCTGAGCCCAGAGTAGAGCCCAGGGATTCCGATCCTCAACATTCTACTACTGTCTAGCAAATAGTTTTGCAATCCACTTGAAAGGTGCTTTACTTCCACCTCAAGTGGCTTCTCCAGATAGAGATTTCATAGTGTTTCTTTTAGTTCAAATGACAATAGTCTGTGTTGTGATTTGAAGGTCCAAGGGTTGAACTCGGATTGTATTTGACAAATCATGCATGGGTCCTTTGGATTCTGGAATTTGGTTTTTCCTAGTTTTTTGTTTGTTTTTAATGGTTTAATAAAACCATTAAAGTGGGGGGGAAAACCCTGCTAGGGTTGTTACATCTAAAAACCAATGTGAGCTGCCAATTATGATGTGATATGCAACAATGCACAGGTCTTCTATATTTCAGTCATTTGGCATACATTTTGATTGCTTGTGACACACACTGGCAAATTTAAATGTTCAGGCCTTTAATTGCAGGCCATAGAATTTCATCCATGGATTCCTTCAGGGGAAAGAGAGATTATTTTCTACTATGTAAATCAGCTTTGTAAAGTTCAATAATTTGTCATGGAGCTAGACCATATTTTTTAGGAAATTAGAAGAGATTTTTCAGAAGCATGAGGGGCACGAATCCACAGAAGAAACTGGTGGTGCTCCTAAATCCTTATGCACCTTTGAAAGTCTCCCTTGCAATTTCTGTTGAAAGACACCAAGTGATAATTTACTGCTTCCCTTGGTAAGCTGTTCCAATGGATAACTATCCTCACTAGTAAGAATTTGTCTCTTTATTTACAATTCTAATTTTTCTACCTTTGATTTTCAGACATTGAATCTAATTATGTCTTTGTGTGACGTCCTATTGTCAGATATTGTCTACCTCTGTTGGTACTTTTATACATTGTACTCAAGTTGCCTCTTTACTTTCTCATGAATAAGCAACATTTATAGAGCTTGTTGATTATGGAAGGTTTGTTGAAAGGTCTTAGAATCCATGACGTTTATGATTTTTCTCAATGTGAAAAAACACTTGTGTTTTATTATGGAGAAAGTGGAAAAAAACTAAAATACCCACAAAGGTTTTATGAAATAAAATACAAAACACAAACTACATGATTCATTTGGTAAGTATGTTTATTCCTTAAATATAAAAAGAAACATTTCATTTTGGACGATAAACATGCAATACTTCAAGTGAATCGCAAAAACACAATAATCAAGTCTGCAATTTACAAACTAGCTAAGAATTCCTCACTTGATGCCACAAGTGGTTGAGCAAAGTTACCTAGCATATCTAGAAACTACATCAGCAAGTTTGTCACCAGGTGAAAGACAACTAAAGGAGAGAGAATATTTGCACCTTTTTGCCCTGAGCACAGTGTCTGATATCTGTCACTGACTGAATCACATGTCTGGAGCTGTAAAGTAGATAGAATACTCTTCAAATTAAAATACTGTACTTCATTCTGTTTCCAAGTGAGGCAATTTGTATTTACCAGGCTATCTACCGCCTGCAAACTTCCACTTGTCTAGACTTCACAAGTGCTGTACTTTGAGCAGGGGGTTGGACTAGATGACCTCCTGAGGTCCCTTCCAACCCTGATATTCTATGATATATATTAGTAGAAAAGAATAACTTGTCCTCCACCACATACATGGCAAAGGAATGTTAAAAAAAAAAAAAAAAAAAAGTATTCTTCATCACTTGCCAGTCCAGTATGTCATGATGTATGGAATCATGGAACCACAGTCCTCCTTAAAAAAAAGACCTTTATTACACAGAAAAGTTATACAAAGAGTTTAGACAAACTCAGGCTGTGTAGGTAATCTAGCTTTATATATAGGGGCCATTGTCTGGGATATATATTGTCTGGAACGCTGTACAGCTCACAGTGACATCTAGTGGTTTAATAAAATACTGCGAGTACATATAATTATAGAGAGTACAACTACTGTCCTTTAACAAGAAACAACAATTAAAGTTGTGTTTATACCATAGGCGAAGTATAAAAATTAGCAATATACCTCCAAAAATAAACTCTGTGGAGTGGTCAGAACAGCATTCCATAAAATGGGATGATATGGCACATGGATATTTTCTTAACTGGATTTCTCAAATAAGAAAGGTGGATAATGTTCTATTTTAAATTAGAATACTAATAAAAAGAAATCAATTAGCTGGACTAATTCAAACTAAAATGGGTGAGAGCCTCAGAATCACTTTTTTTTCATAAAGCGAGATGCAAAGGGAATGAAACACAATGAGGTATCACATGTAGTGAGAGTTGATTCAGACCTCATAATTAACTTCTGAGATTACAAACACAGGGGCATCTTGCTATTATATTTATGGGTAACACATTCTCTTTCTATAGCCTGATGAGAGGTATAGTCTTTTTCCAAAGCTCACATGCTTAATTTATGAATCTAGTGAGTGTAACAAAACAGGCATCATCTTCATTTTGTGCTGTTTGCTAATTCTTTGCCTACCAGACTAACAGAATTATCACATACATATACACATACACATAAGTTGACATTTGTCCATCATATATACACAACATTACTTGGTATGCAAAACACTACTTTTCTCCAAAGGTGAACATCCGAATGGCCATACTGGTCAGATCAATAGTCCATCTAGTCCGGAATTCTCTCGTGACAGTGGCTAGTGCCAGATGCTTCAGAGGGAATGGACAGAACAGGGCAAGCAGCAAGTGATCTAACCCGTCATCCCACACCAGCTTCTGGCAGAAAGAGCATGGGGTGTATCCTTGTCCACCTTGACTAATAGTCACTGATGGACCTATCCTCCATACACTTACTAATTCTTTTTGAATCAAGTTATACTTTTGGCTTTCACAACATTCCCTGGCAATGAGCACCACGTGTTGACAATATGTTTTGTGAAGATGTACTTCCTTATGTTTGTTTCAAACCTGCTCCTATTAATTTCATTGGGTGACCCCTGTTTCTTGTGTTATGTGAAGGGGTAAATAACACTTCCCTATTCACCGCCTCCACATAAGTAATGATTTTATAGACTTCTATTAAATCCCTCCTTAGTCATCTCTTTTCTAAACAGAACGGTCCCAGTCTTTTTAGTTTCTCCTCCTATGGAAGCTGTTCCATTTCCTTAATCATTTTTGTTGCCCTTCTGTGTACCTTTTCTAATTCTGATATATCTTTTTGAGACCAGGCAACCAGAACTGCATGCAGTATTCAAGGTGTGGGTACACCATGCCACTATTTCTTATTTTCTATTCCTTTCCTAATGGTTCCTAGCAGTTGGTTAGTGGTTTTTTTGTTTGTTTCTTTGTTTTGTTTTGTTTTTTTGACTACCACTGCACATGGAACAGATGTTCTCAGAGAATAATCTATGATGACTCCAAGATCTCTTTCTTGAGTGTTAACAGCTAATTTAGACCCCATCATGTATAGTTGCGGTTATGTTTTCCAATGTGCATTACTTTGCATGTTCATTCTACAGTCATTTTTCACTTCCTTTTCACAACCTATGAATCTGAACAATTACAATATTCTGTGGAGAATATCAAGACTATTAAAGCATTTGTTTGGATGAAGCAATGTTTAGAGAGCTTCCTCAGCTGGCAGCAGCCCCAAGCAACTCCCACGATGAACTGGGAACTTTGGAAATGTAATACAGTCTTTTGCTAGATTTGAGGCTATCTAGCAAGTTCTAAAATCTTTCATAATTCTTCCATGCAACTTCTCTCTATTTTCCCTCTCAAGTCTCCCAAAGATGCATGCGAGTTTCCTCCCATGACACACATTTTATGACACAAATTTAAAAGAGACAAAGTAAGTGAGATAATTTTCTTTATTGGACCCACATCTGTTGGTGGGAGAGACAAGCTTTCGAGCCACACAGAGCTCCTCTTCAGGTCTGGAAAAGGTGCTCCCAGTGCCACAGCAAAATGCAAGGTGCAACAGATTGTTTAGCATAAGTAGCTAGCACATATTGTAAGGGACCATTCCAGGCAGAGGCAGCATCAATTACACTGCATAAAAATTTAAAATTAAGTTATAATGTAGAACTATCATCCTACTTCACTGAAAACATCATGCACATTAAGGAAGACTGCCGAAACATCCCGGATCCATCCTGCCAATATCCATCAACCAACAGCCAATCTACGTTCCCAGAGTTAAGTACATTACTCAATAAGAGTAAGTGAATCTCCACCTAAGACTTGTGAAACTGACCAATATCTGTCCTGGCTGATGAAGGAGTCATGAGCAACCAATGCCACTCATGAGTGAAATAGCCAATGCATCAAACATGCAATAATCTAATCAGCAATCCACGCTACATACATTGGTTCTAGCCAATTACCTCCTAGAAAGAAGCTTGCCAAACCCCAATGTCAAGCATATCTAAGATTATGCATACCTTTATGGTAGCCTGTAGAGTATGCACACTGCATGCCCCCCAGCACAGGTATAAATAACAGTGTAGATGGTGAGACACTGCATAGGTGAGTAAACAAGAACCTTAGGGTATGCACCCTACATGGTTCCATACATGCCCATGCAGTGCCTCCTACATCTACACTGCTATTTTGTTCAATGTAGTGTCCTGCTGCCTTCCTGCTGCCTACGCACTACCAGAGCCTTTCTGTATACAGGGAATGGCTCTAGCAGCAGAGAAAGGCTCTGGCAGTCGGGAGACAGTGGAGAAAGGCTTTCCTCACTGCCTCCCCCGCCAGGGTCTTTCACTGCTGTGTGCAGATACACACCACAATATGGATGTAGCCTGCTTTTCACTGTGGCATGTGGGCAACATGTACTCTACATGCCACTACTAGTATAAACAAGGCCTAAGTGAAGCTCATATTCTAGACTTGGCACAATCTTGATTCAGGCCAGGAGATGGAACTGAACCCATTTTAGTGTCACTAATGGATGATCTTCTGACATTAATGGATAGAAAGTGGACAGTCAATCTCAACCTCTTAGACCCCTCTGCAGCATTCAGCACTGTTGGCCATGAGATACTGTTGTCTTGCATGAGGGAGGTAGCAGGGTTTGAAGGTAACATGCTAAAATGATTTGAGTCCTTCCTAGCGGGACAGACCCAAAAAGTGATGGGAAACTACATTTCCATTACTATACCCCTCACTTGTGGATCCTACAATAATTAATTCTCTCTCTAGTCCTATGTAACATCTACGTGCAGCCACAAGATGAGCTGGTCAGATGTCATGGACTAAACTGCCAGTAATATCTATGACACACACATCTACCTATTCTTTACCACATATGACCCTAACACTACCAATAACATAGTCCAATCCTTAGTTGAGATCAGTTTATGGATGAAGAACAGCTGATTGAAGCTGAACCTGAGCAAGACAGAGACTATGCTGGTCAGCATAGGACAGCATTTTGAAAAATTTGCAGTCACTTTGGTTGAAGCTACACATCCACAACTGGTCAGTTCAACCTGTAACTTGAGAATGATTCTGGATTTCTGGTTGACACTAGCTCTCACATAGCAGTATCCCACATAGATGGGCAAGTGTCGACCTGTCCCAGCTGCTCCTAGGTAGAGGCACAGCAGGCAGCTCTGTGCGCTGCCTCCATCCACAGGCACCGCCCCCGCAGCTCCCATTGGCCATGGATCCTAGCCAATGGGAGCTGCAGAGCTAGCACTCAGAGCAGGGTGGGTAGCTCATGGAGCTGCCTGCTGCGCCTCTGCCTAGGAACAGCCAGGACAGGTTACTGCTTGTGGAGAGCTACCCAAGTTGAGCACTCCCAGCCCCACACTCCAACCCGGCACCCCACCCCCCCCCGAACCCAAACTCCCTCTCTGTTAGTTAACTGGCATTTTTCACTTATCGGCAACCCCCATTCTCCTGATATGCCAGATAAAACAGCTTTTACTGTACTTACAGATTGTAATCAAGTCACCCCTTTACCTTTTCTTTCTTAAGCTAAGCAGATTGATCTCCTTGAGGCTATCATTATAAGGCAAGTTTTCTAATTCTTTAATAATTCTCATGGCTCTTCTCTGAACCCTCTCCAATTTGTGAACATCCTTCTTGAATTGTGGGCAACAGAACTGGACACAGTATTGCAGCAGTGGTCACATCCATACCAAATGCAGAAGTAAGATAACCTCTCTACTTTTACTTGAGACTCCAAAGCAATTCCAAAGATTGCATTAGCCCTGGTGGCCACAGCATCTCACTGGGAGCTCATGTTCAGTGATGATGCACTGTGGCCCACAAATATTTGTCAGAGTCACTGCTTCCCAGATAGAGCCCCCCTATGCTGTAAGTATGGCCTACGTTCTTTGTTGTAGAGCAGTGGTGGGCAATCTGCAGCCCGTCAGGGTAATCCATTGGTGGGCCGTGAGACAGTTTGTTTACATTCACCATCCATGGCACAACCGCCTGCAGCTCCCAGTGACTGCGGCTCCCCGATCCCGGCCAATGGGGGCTGCGGAAAGTGGCACAGGCTGCAGGACGTGCTGGCCACTGCTTCCCGCAGCTCCCATTGGCTGAGAATGGTGAACCACGGCCACTGGGAGCTGCGGGGGACCATGCCTGTGGACAGTCAATGTAAGCAAACTGTCTCACTGCCCGCCAGCGGATTACCCTAACAGGCCATGTGCAGCCCGTGGACCGCAGGTTGCCCACCACTGTTCTAGAGGTATATGTTTTCATTTAACCATGTTAAAATGCATATTTTTTGTTTGTGCCCAGCTTACTAAGAAATCCAGATTACTCTTTATTAGTGACCTGTCCATTTCATTATTTACCACTCCCCAATGTTTGTGTCATCTTAACACTTTTTCATTGATGACTTTCTTTTCTTCTAGGTCACTGATAAAAATGTTAAATAAATAGTGTAGGTCCAAGAACCTGTAGGCCACACTAGAAACACACCTGCTCAATGACAATTCCCCATTTACAGTTACTTTTTGAGATCTTTCAGTTAACTAATTTTTAATCCACTTAATGGGTGTCATGTTAATTTTATATTGTTCTAGTTTTTAATCAAAATGTTGCATGGCATTAAATCAAATGCGTTACAGAAATCTAAATACATTACATCAACACTATTACCTTTATCAACCAAATTTGTAATCTCATCAAAAAAAGGTGTCAAGTTAGTTTCACAGGATCTATTTTTCATAAACGTGTGTTGATTGATTATATTATTCTCCTTTAATTCTTTACTAATTGAGTCCCTTATCAACTGTTCCATTATCTTGCCCAGAGAACAATGTAAGGTTTCAGGCCTATAATTACCCCAGTCATCCAGTTTACCCTTTTAAAAATTGGCACAACATTAGCTTTCTTCTGGTCTTCTGGAACTTTCCCAGTGCTTCAAGATTTATTGAACATCAACATTAATGATCCAGTGAACTCCTTGTCCAGGGAGCTCCTCTATCAGCTCTTTTAAAACTCTTGGAGACATGCAGTCTGGACCTGCTGATTTAAACATTTCTAATTTTAGTAGCTGCTGTTTAGCATCCTCCCAAAATACTATGGAAGAGTCTTGTCATCATCATATGATATGACCACATCATCTGTATTTTCCCCAAATAAATTATGTGAGGGTAGGGACTCCGTTATTTGTTTAGCACACGTCACCCATTGTGCAGTGCTATATGTCATACATGTATTATATAAATAATGTTAATAAATTTAAAAAGCTCATGTGGCATTATTTAAATTAAATAAATAAATAAATAAATTTGTCTATTAATGATAGGAGAAAATTGTAGGCTACAAATTTAAAATTATATAGTGATGATTACTCAAAACTACCAGGTAAGGTATTTTAATTTATTTTGTTTTTATACAGATGGAAAGAACAAATGGCTTGATAAGTGGAGAATGAGGTATATTGCTAAATGGGCCAGAGGGGAGCCAAAACAAACCATAGATTGTGTCTATATGAACCTTGATGGAACCAGGAAGACAGCATCTTGAGATGAAAATTATTTCGGTCTGCAAATCGTCTGATGGTAAGCAATTGGATTTAACAGTTTCAATTATGGGACATGGAATTTCTATAACTGTACTAAACACTGGATTTAATTATTGCTATATTAACAATCAGCTATAATATAAGCCTTGGGGGAAAAAATACTTATATTATGGTTTAGGACTGGGTTCTTTCAAGAGGGAGGTCATTAGTCCAGATTTCTGTTTTGAGATTTGAGGGCTATCTAGCAAGTTCTAAAATCTTTCATAATTCTTCCATGCAACCAATCAATGCATGCTCATTCTACAGTCATTTTTCACTTCCTTTTCACAACCTATGAATCTGAACACTTACAATATTCTGTGGAGAATAGCAAGACTATTAAAGCATTTGTTTGGACGAGAGAGAGCTTCCTTAGCTGGCAGCAGCCCCAAGCAACTCCCACGATGAAGTGGGAACTTTGGAAATGTAATACAGTCTCAAGCTGTATTCCTTCTTCTCCAGTAAGCTTTGCTGTGTATAGGGAAGGGATTGCTGTGCATTTCCCCCAGCTTGTCCAAAGATTACCCATTTCCCTTGTGTGGATTTTTAAATGCAAGCGGCACCCTGTGCAAGGTCTGGGTGACATGGGGAACACTATCACAGAGGCCACTGCCCTCTTTCCAATTCATGGCACTATCGGTCCCAAAATTAGGACAACCAGGAATGAAATCAAGTATCAGAGGGGTAGCTGTGTTAGTCTGGATCTGTAAAAAGTGACAGAGTCCTGTGGCACCTTATAGACTAACAGACGTATTGGAGCATAAGTTTTCATGGGTGAATACAAAGTGGGTATTCACCCACAAAAGCTTATGCTCCAATACGTCTGTTAGTCTATAAGGTGCCACCGGACTCTGTCACTTTTTACAGGAATGAAATGTAATGATTCAATGAGCTACATATATTAAGGATGCCAGCTAAACTATACACCCAGAACATCACAAATGGAATGCACTACCTCCTGCTTAAAAATACACAAGGAGAAGATAGGTATCTGCTAGTTCTAATAACACAGAAGAGCTTATCTAGAAATATACGAAATGCTGCAGTTTCCAGGTGTCTCTTTTGTTGTTGTCATTCACCTGGGAATTCACTGCCCATGGCACCCCAGAGGTCACTTGGCACTTGATGTATGAGCTAGTCAAAAATTCAGCGAAAAGCACCAAGCTTCATTCCTTTTTGGGGTAAAATTAGGCAAAGCCACCACATTGTGCATGGTTTCAAACAAAACCATACATTCTTTCTGCAGATGCATGGGAAGAGATGGGTTTTACTTAAAATTTGCAAACAATAAGTAAACTTTAGATAAACCTGGGACCAATTTTGGATTTCAAATCCAGAAAACATGCAAGTTTTCACATGGTGTAAGACTTCTTAACAGAAAGTCCATACAGTTGTTTATAGCCTGTTTATAGGCAGGACACCAAAGAATGCCAATCACAAGCACCTTAGTAGGTCTGATTCATACCCAGTAGAGGGCAGTGATACACATGCAAGCAGTAGTACATTACATTACATCACCACTATATCATCACACTTAACCTACAATGCAAGTTAAGTCTTTCCAGAAGATAGGTTTTGATTATTGTTGCTATTATATATTATAGTATGAATATAACCCCTGCTCCCAGCATATAAAATCTAAAGAATGGATATAATGGAGACAAAATGCCCTTGGAGATCCAGAGAAGGATATTGATTCACAGTAGTGTTTTGTTTGGTTTTTCTTCTGATTTTACTCTCTCCTCATTTATGATATTGGATTAGAGAGGACATTTAACTTGGATTAGAGACTGTCGGCATTGCAACATGTTCAAGTGAGTTAAGATACCCGCTGAATATTCATTTAACTAAAAAGTCATTTTACCTTATAAAATAAATACATGAGAGTATTTTATCTTTCTTCTTCTATTTATCAAAACAAATACTTCCCTTTGACAACTATTTTAATAACTGGTAGCCAAAAACATAGACAGCTTGGTTGTTAATTAAACCTCATGCATGAGTCATGGGAATGAAGGCATGACTTTTTGCTTCAGAAACATAGGTAACTACTCTAGAGAAAATAATAAATCTCCTCTAGCTGTCAGTTGTATTAGACTTTCTTTTTTTAAAATATCAAACCAGCTATAGCTAAAGAATGAGACTGTCACAAGCATTTGAACAAGTCTGATTCTACACAGCAGAGGCCAGTGGTGCCGCATATTATAGTATATGAATAATATAAAAATCTACTTTCCTTTTTTTTAAAGATGATCATAATATCAAAATAGAAAAATAAAACATAAAAATGTATCCCAAATTAGAACCTTTTCTCCCAGCTTTCACTCCAACAGTCATGGTGGTTCTCATCAAATTGGACTCCAGTTGCAAACTACTTTGTTTTAGCTTTCATTTCACAAAATCAAAATTTCATTGCTGAGGTTTTAGAGGAACCAGAACTATTCTGATTTTCACCTTAGGTTGCTGGGATGAGATTCAATTCTGGACCCCTGACATATGTGTGCGTGCGTGTGGACGCACACACACATACCCTATCTCTCTTCTCCCTTCTTAACTAACTCATTACCCAGTGAACACCTTGCCAGACTAATCCTCTCATACACCATTTTATGAAGACTCCTGAAGAGCTTTTGAAAAATCCTAATCTGAAGATTCTGTGCCAAGGTGTTTGGGAGCTATGATGTGGCAAAAATAAAAAAGCATAAAGATTGCACCAAATGTGATTTGGACTTTTTAGATGCCCATAACTTAGAAGTAGCTTGCCGAAATCACCACAGACTTGGCCAAAATGTTCTGTTCTAGTCACATTGTAAGCTTACAAATTTTGAAGTGGAAAGAACAGTACTTATGTTTGATGTGGCTTGGTTGGGAAAATAGGCTTATAATGAAGAACCAATCGCATCTTTTAACTAATGAGAAGTTATTGCCTTTTCATAATCATTTAAAGTTGTCAGACGCTGGTCCTGCCAATAACACGTGTTTCTAAGAAGCACATAAGCATGTACTTAACTTTTAAGAATGTGCTTTGGTCACATTGCTTTCATACAAGTTTAAAGTTAAAGCAAGGGTTTTTGCTAGATTAGGGCCAGAGTGCTCAGCACCTTGCCGGATTTGAGCCCTTAATTTTTGGCCAATATGTTTCAGCTAAAGCAAAAGCTGAGAAGGTCATTTCTGGTTTACTGTAAAATTTGAAGCTTGTTTTAACTTTAATCAACCTTTTTTCTCTTGAAAGAGAGCCACTACGCACTTTATCTCAAAGATCGAATTTAGATTAATAGAAACACGAAGAAGAAATTACATATGTCACTCTCCATGAGAGTGTATATCTCCCTATTACATGCTGCATGCATTCTGCCTCTCAAAATGACAGAAAAATGTACACCGGCTACAGGAAAATGACTTTATCTTTTAATCCTTTCTGCAGTAAAATATCAAATGGGAATAAATCTGTAAGTGGTTTCTGTAGTTTTGATGCAGTTGGTCTGCTGTGAAATTAGTCTTGGTATGTATTACATTTGCATGTGGATCTGGAACTGGGCCTGGACTCAACTCTCTATCCAAAGTTAATGTGTCTCAGCTGTATCCCTATTTTTCAAAGATTAACATTCAATTTTTAATAAAAAAAAATAAATCGGAGTCAAAAGTAATGTAACGTCCTGATACAGATTTAAAAAAAAAAGTTTAACCTCCAGATACTAAGGCAATTAATCCACTACTATGCTTTTCCTTTTAAGCTAATGGGTGCCAATTGGTTTGTCCTGCTTTGTGTGGTTATTTTCTGTTTTTCATTTGGGCTATAGGTTGCATTCAAGTGCATCTATTTGCTTTTAAAATAAAAAAGAATGGTCATTGGAATAGGCAGTGAAAGCTATTAACGTTGATGTTTATAGCACTCTAACACAAGCTTTGCAGGCCTCTGAGCACAGTGCTGACTCCCATACAAGGGGGCCCAGGGATGGCTGGTAGCGAGAGGCTAATAGAGCTACACCTCACAAATTTAATCTCCTCCCCTTTATTTCTTTAAAGAAAAAAAAACCTTTTGTTGCAGCTGCCTTTCTTTCCCTGTTCTTCCCAGCAGCACAATGGAGAGAGTAGCAGGGAGAGTGGAGGAGAGGCTGGTAGATTCTAGCCCCTTCTGTATTGCACAGAAAGTGTAGTCACAGTGAGTTCTTGGCACCATCCTTACATCAGAACCATAGAGAGCAATCTGGTAGCTGTACTGCAGATGGTGACTTCTAGGCCCAGCTCCACAAATATTCTCCTAAATACCTCTGGGGCTCTGAGCCCTAGTTCCTAAGGCCCAGCTATAGAAAGAATGCGCTGATTCAACTAAGTCCATTTCTAAATTGATTTTGTTAAATTGGTACAGCTCCTTTGTGTGGATCGTCGCATGGTGGACTGGGCCCTTTAAGTGGGACTGGGTTGAGCCGCCCTGTGCCTTATTAACAGCCTCTCAGTCAGGGCCGGATTTAGGAAGTGCGGGGCCCAATTCAAATAGTTTCAATGGGGTCCCAGCAGGGATGACTCACCCG
Organism: Malaclemys terrapin pileata; assembly: GCF_027887155.1. Taxonomy (NCBI): domain Eukaryota; kingdom Metazoa; phylum Chordata; order Testudines; family Emydidae; genus Malaclemys; species Malaclemys terrapin. The sequence continues at coordinate 247,769,293 of NC_071506.1, forward strand.
GCGGCACTCCGGGTCTTCGCTCTGGGTCTTCCGCGGCACTGAAGGACCCGCCGCCGAAGTGCCGCTGAAAACCCGGAGCTGCCGGGTGAGTAAAAATTAAAAAGGCACCTAAGTTAGCATGGGGCCCTCTTAGGCGCGGGGCCCAATTTGGGGGAATCAGCCTAAAGCCGGCCCTGCTCTCAGTGGGGCCTCATAGAGCACAGCTGGTCCCTATAAGAGATAACAGGAAGCTGCAGAGAGTATAGTGATACTCAGGGAGAGACAACCAGAGGAAGTTGTGGAGAGGCTGCAGAAGAGCTGCAGTGAGTAGGAGGATCTTGACTAGGGGAAAGAGTTTAGGCTGGAAGCCAGAGCCAGAAGGCAGACAAGGCTGAGAGCCAAGGAGAGCAAATTTCATGGGATTAGAAAAAAAAGACACCAGCCAGGTGGGCCTGGGCCTGGAAAGGAAAATTTTCGTTTGTGTGGACTTTTGCTGGATTTTAATTTGGGATTTGAAGTTGCATTTTGAGTTTAATAAACTTAGGCCCCAAAGAAGGGTAATTTTGACCATAAAAAGCCTGTGTGGAGTTTGAGGAGAAAAGTGAAGGTGAAACTGAGGCAGGCTGCCCACAAAGCCACCCCTAGCAATGAGTGGGTGTTTGGAAGGTGGTTGGTCCTGTTACATGGACACATAAGTCAGTTTAAGAGTGGCTAATATCACTTTAGATTAAGCTAAAGTGCCAACTTCAAACTAAAGGTAGAATAAGAGTAAAGAATCAAGGAATGTAAACAGACAAAATTCTTCAGTTTCCTATTACCAATGCTAGAAGTCTGAGTAATAGACAAGGAATTTGAAAAACTCATGTATTGAAAAAATGTGATCTAACTGGCATTACTGAAACCTGATAGGATGATTCACTTATGGGAATGTTAAAGTCACAGGATACACCCTATTTAGGAAAGATAAAGTGGAAAGAAGGGGAGTAGAAGGGCCTTCTACATTCAGAAGGACAGGAGTTGCCATGCTTATAGATCAATGAAGCAACTGATAAATCACAAAACAAGATATTGGTGGGATCTGCTATAGATGAAATCAGAAAAGGGAACAGCTTCCTAAACATATATCTATAATATGTGGGGGAAATGTGTTACCGTAGTATGGGGAATTAAAATCTATGGGCACATGCTGCTACTATTAAAACATTCCATTTAAATAGATGATAACTTTCTAACACAAAAATTATTGCAACCAACTTGGGATACATCTATATTAGCCCAAATTCTGATGGATAAAGATGAATTGATGACTGAACTAAAAATTGACAATAGCCTAGGTGCAAGTGATCACGTCCTAATTTAATTTTTTATGTGCAAACAGAATACAGTTGCAACCAGTAATATGTATACACCGGTGCTTTTCAAAGGACAGTTTCCCAGAGCTGAAAACAATCATGAGCAAAACTAAATGTGAGTAAAAAGTTAAACATAGCTTATGAATGACAATTTGGAATTGTTTGTTTTGTTAAATGCCCCAAACCTCCACAATTCTGCAATCACAAAAGAAGACTTGTTTGGTTAAAAATCAACCTGGGTAAGAGGGTCAGTGAAAGCAGCATTAAAAAAAATTATATATACAACATCTAAAAAGGAGGAATCGGGTAGCATTGAACACAAATCAGTAGTTATGAAATGCATAGCATGGGTAAGGGAAGCTAAATATATCAAAGCGAAAACTATGGTCAGTATGGTTACGGACAACAATAAGGAATTCTTTAAATATACCAAGAACAAAGAAATCCTAGCCATAGCATAGGTCCTGTTGTAAAAATTGGGGGCTAACAAGCCTATTTTAAAAGTATTTTAGAAAAGATTTCAGAGACAGAAAGGCTAAGTTAATTTAAATAGAGAAGGTCTAATGATACCACCAAGGACTGTGTTAAGATTATGAATAGTAAATAGGATTGCCAACTTTCTAATTGCAGAAAACCGAACACACTAGCCCCACCCCTTCCTTGAGGCCCCGCCCCTGCCATGCCCCTTCCCTGAGGCCCCACCCCCTTCACTAATTCCCCCTCCCTCGGTGGCTCGCTCACTTTCACTGGGCTGGGGATAGGGGAGGGGGGGGAGGGTTCTAACTGGGGGTGCAGGCTCCGGGGTGGGGCCAGAAATGAGGGGTTCAGGGTGTGGGATCCAGGCTGAGGCAGGGAGTTGGGGTGCAGGAGGGGATGAGGGCTCCAGCTGGGGGTGGAGATAAGCCACTCGAGATAAGCCAACGCCCCAACCCCCTGCCCCAGCGGTGCTGACCGGAGCCTCCAGGGTCCCTTTTTGACTGGATGTTCCAGTTGAAAACTGGACACCTGGTCACCCTACTAATAAACAGGGAAAGAAGGAGACCAGAAATTAATGGACCAAAATTGGTGCTTCAGAAACTAGGCTTTGCTGGTGAACAAACTAGAGGATGGATTATTCTGCCCAATACCCCTTTCTGGGGTCCTTAAAAAGAGACTTTGATAGGGGATTACTATCACTCCTGCAGCTGTGGTGGTCGGATATTCATTGCGATATCCAGATCTTGGCACACCAGTGGGGATGCTTGACCAGCGAGGACCCCCAGGCTGCTAGATGTGACATCATGCTCTGTCTTCCTCACCATCATGTCCCCTTTTCTATCCCCCTCTATTTTTCTCCTGTCCTATCTCTCAACCTGAGAGGCCTGACCAGACCAACCACATGATGTCCCTGACCAGCAAGGCGAACTGGCATCCAGAGCCAAACCGGTATATGTGGCAGATTTTGCCTTTTTGCACAATTCAGGTGAAGGTTGTACCTAATGACACTTAAGGTGGGAAAAGATACTGATTTTTGTACTTGGTATAACACAAAGGTATTCCTCACCACTATTGCCTCTTCATACAGATTGGGATCAGGTTGCTGGGTAAGAGGATTTTTTCCCAATGAACTTCTCATGTCAGTTATTATTTTCCCTACTGTGCTGAATATAAGAATTGCTGTGGAGGATTAAACATATGGATTTTACAAGTTTTGAAAGCACAGACAATCTTGCCTGGCCACTGGGTCAGTCATATGAGATATTTTATGCCAAAATTAATCAATTTTCATAGTGCTCTCATATTCAGGAAGTGCATCACGGATTTGATCATTGCTAAATTCAGAAAGCAGAGAATCCATTTGTTGCACACTAGTCACATCAGGAAATTGATCAATTTCACCTATATATCATGGAAAGATGCTGATAAATGACTTAGCAGAAGCCAGGTTCTTAAGTACAGGGTCTTGTAAAGGTGTTGCCTCTTTCATGTAATCCAGTGTTTTGCAAAAAAAATGGCACAGCTTCAATCAAGAATGTTTTATATGCTCCTTGTATTGCTCATGTTTTTCCTTGCTGCGTAGTTACATGTCTCAAAGCCCACAAGCACTTCAGATGTCAGTAACTGCACAGAAGAGTGTAATTTAGTCCCATAGCATTTTGACTTGCAGCTATCAAAGAGCGTTGCACAGATTTCAAAAGAATATCTTTGTATAGCGTCATCATTGCTGGGTGCAAAACGTTTGGAGGAGTAAGTAGAAATTTTTAAACATGGGCAACACTGCATTCAAAAGCTATAAATAAATACACCTTTGTCAAAGGATTCTTGAAGCTCAGATGTATTATTAGTTCCCATGGTCCAGCAGTACCTCTTTGCTCTTCCTCATCCAAGATACTGACAAAGTAGGAATTTATCCATCCCAAGTAGCCAAGGTACATTCAGTAGTTCTCTCCAAAGACATCCAGTGCGTTTTCTCATGCTTCACAATTTTCTTCACACTGGTATTGCAAAATGCCATGTACTCATTCAGTGATGCCACTCCTTTGACAGTTCTCTGAAAGTCGTAGTAAATGTCAGTGATCAAATCCTCATCTGCAGTATTTCAATGAATGTTCTGCCATTAAGTACACAGAGGTAGAGGCATCTCACTGCATAGACTCCCTGGTTTGTTGTTTGGTTGGTTTTAATTCAAGACAATATACTGTTGTGCTTACTCTGCCTGTTTGCAGCATTGTCCCCAAAGTATGTAGCACATTTATTCCAGCTAACATTGTGTTTTGATAACACATTATTAGTTGCATCAAACAATTTCTGAGATGTATTCAATAAAGAAGAAGAAATTGTATCTAAAAAGTCAGTAACTGTAAGGCCAGTTTCTGGATAGGCATATGTAACCAAGATTGGAAAATACTTCTCGATCTCATCTGAACTAGCATCCAGTGCCAAACCAAAATATTGTTCATGGCCTTCAGTCACATTCTGTATGTTTTCAAGTACTTTAGGTGTGACTGCCCCTTTATAATATGTGTTGTTTTTGTGGAGGCACACGCATAGCTCTCAGTAATTTGGAGCCTGGGAACATTTCTTTGAATAAAGGTCTAACATGATCACTGCTACCAAGAGGAATGTTATTCTCCAAAATAAATCCTGTAAATAAAACTTCAGCTTTGATTATACTATCACTCATTTTGCTCCAGCGGAGGTGGAGGGGAAGCTGCCAATGATTTTGACTGTGTCATAGCCTTGGCACAGCTTGCCTGTTTCTCCATAACAATGTGTCTTGAAATATCATTGTATCCACCATGACTAACAGAAAAATCAGCTCCACATTACAGAAATCAAATGTTTGTCCTCGCATTGACTTTTGTAGAAAATGATGCTCATGCTGTGCTCCCCAGAGCCCTTAAACTGACGGTCTTTTCCGTTTTTTCCTTGGTGAAGCCTCAGTGACTTATCAGTCGTTGCTCCTGTGGAGCCTTATCCAGGGCTAGATTAAGACATAGGCATGTGCCTGGGGCCTAACTTGAGCTCCAGCTGTTCTGGTTCAGATGCTGATGTAGGAGTCTCTGTATCTGGCACTGGTGTGACCACTGCTGGACTACTGTGATCACAATTCAAGAAGGATGTTGATAAATTGGCAAGGGCTCAAAGAAATCCACAAGAATGATTAAAGGATTAGAAAACATGCCTTATAGTGATAGATTCAAGGAGCTCAGTCTATTCAGCTTAACAAAGAACAGATTAAGGGGTGACAGTCTATAATTACCTACATAGGGAGCAAATATATAATAATGATCTCTTCAGTCTAGCAAAACAAGGTATAACATGATCCAATGGCTGGAAGTTGAAGCCAGACTAATTCAGACCGGAAATAAGGCGTACATTTTTAATGGTGCGAGTAATTAACCATTGGAACAATTTACCAAATGTTGTAGTGGATCCTCCATCACTGACAATTTTGAAATCAAGATTAGATGTTTTTCTAAAGGATACATTCTAGGAATATTTGGGGAAAATTCTATGGCCTGTGTTACAAAGGAGGCCAATATCCTTTCTGAGATGGAGTGACCAGTGCAGTGCAAAGTACTCAAGATGAGGCCACACCATCAATTTATATAAAGTCACAACAGTATTATCCATATTATTCTCCATCCTATTCCCTATGCAGTCTAGCATTTTGTTTGTTCGTTTGTTTTAAATACAGCTGCCCATTGGGTCAAGGTCATCACTGAGCTATCTACAGTGATGTACAGGTCTCTTTCCTGAGTTGATATAGTTAATTTAGAACCCTGTACTCTGTATGGGTAGTTTGTTTTTCCCTCCATTGGGCATTACTTCACATTTATCAATACTGACTTTTATTTGTCCCCACACTTCCCTTTCACCTAGCTTCATTAGGTCCCTCGGAAGTTGGCTAACTTAAATAACTTTGTCACATCCACCACATGCTCTTCTCACTGCTAATCTGGCTTCCATTCTGGAATTTTAAATACTTTTAAGTCTTTGAACATTGTGTTTCATTCTCTACGGATAAATCATCATCTAATCTTCTATTATTCATATAGTTCCCTTTAACACTAGGCAAGTGATGATGGATAGACAACACTGCAATGGATTTTGTCAACTGGAATAAAGGAGAGCCTTTTAAGCAGTGGGATGAACTCTGTGCCCAAATGTATGCATCATCTGGATACTGGAATAATGCTTAGTATTCTCACAGTACAGGCTATATTTGGTTTAAAACAAAATTGATTACTATATACTGGATATATGATTATCAATGCCTATATAGGTATGCTATGAAATGTATGCTGTACAGTGTATATTGTGTATGTACCTATGTATTATTGATATTGTGTGTGAAGACAGAGTATATTTGACCATTATACTGTGTGTGTGTGTGTGTGTGTGTGTGTGTGTGTGTGTGTGTGTGTGTAAAAGCATACAAAATGTAGTACCTAAGACATTAAATGTTCTATTCTCAAACTAGGTCATCTAAGGCCAGCTTTTACCCATGTTAAACACAAAATATCCGAAGAACACATTGCAACCCTTAGGTGTTCCTTTAAGTTAAATAACTATCAGCTGCAGTTATACGGAGGACTGGAAATGTTTGGCTCACTTTCTTTTTTAAAATATTTCTGTGCATCTTTACATTAAGTGATGCTACTAGGAAACTGAGAAACCATAATACTGTGAGCAATGACATGCTTGTGGTAATTCTGACCTAATCGATACAAGAGATGAAAATCCTCCTGATTTCTTGCCCAACATCTCAACCAAAGAGGTTCAGGTACTCAGGAGAAAGAGACATCCAAACATTTGAAGTTCACAAGATCTTAGCCTCATCTCTCAAGGGAGGGCAGTGACAAGAGCAGACCATGCAAAGGTTTCTGCTTTTCAGGCTTCAGTAGTGGCCACATCAGCACCATTCACATGAGTGCTCCATTCACCCACACATATCAGAACAGCAACAGTTTCTGACTATTATGCAACACAGAAGGCTTCATTTTAGTTTCTGAATAGGTGGAAACACCCAGACAGTGATGAAATAGGTTTATCTCCTTAATATGTATGAAAGGGGAAGGAATCCCTCTGTTCACATTTGAAATCTGCATTCAAGCAGACAGCCATCCAGTTGTCTCCCACATGTTGGGGAGTGATGCTAGTCATTGTCCAGGCTAAGCAAATTGGGAAAAAAAGTAGAAACCAGTGAAAGTCATGCATTTGAGAATACCGCCCTGAAGGTCTAATTGCTGTTGGCTTCAAATATTGGAGGACATTTAAATTAAAAATCTGCTATTTCTTGAAGAGGCAGCAGTATATAATGAGCTGGGATTGATGTTTTGTATGAAATTAACATTTATATCTTGTTCTCATCTGCTTGGATTGGAATTACTTTCAGATTTGACTGATGTTGCATGTGTTTTTAGTAATTTCCATTTAAACCTGCCAGACAAACGTCAAAATATTTCTATATCTAGAAAAATAATTGTCTAAATATTATATAATTGGATTAGTTAAAAATGAAGGGGGGGTTCTCTTTGGTGTTTTGGCCCACTTTCACTGCCTATTAAGTTCAAGTTTTTGTCACATTGTTCATCTTCATTGGTTTCAGTTCATAAATGCACCTACACTATGAACAAATGATTAATTCTGTATTTGTTGTTGTAGAGTTTTCTGTACAATGAAAATATTTATAAACTCAGTATAAATGTATTTTTTTCCTTTTGAAAGTTAATGAAGTGGAACCAACTGAGAGCCACCACAGGAGAAAGGTTGGGGTTATTTTATTCTAAATAAATTAAAGAGAAGTCTACCTAGAGTAAGTGTAAAAAGAAGAACAGGAGTACTTGTGGCACCTTAGAGACTAACAAATAGTCATTTGTTAGTCTCTAAGGTGCCACAAGTACTCCTGTTCTTCTTTTTGCGGATACAGACTAACACGGCTGTTACTCTGAAACTAGAGTAAGTGTGATATGCATCCCTATTTGGAGGCCCAGAACACAAGCTATGCAACACCTAAGTCTTACTAAAGTCCTATTTTTGTGGCTGAGTTTCACCCTCGATGCACATATCTGAAGAATTAAGTGAGATTCAAGTGGAGTATAGGTCTCCCTTCAGGGTGACTTCCTTACATGGGTAAATTTCATCCTTCAAACAAAATCTTTTGATATTAAAATTATAAAAATCCTACAACATCTTTATGCCTCATTTGTTTCTGAATGCAGGAAATTAGATTTCATTTTTAATTAAGCTTAGTTTTATTTACATTTCATATTTCCCTTTATATGTTGCCTTATTTTAAAATGTTTCCATGGACTGGAAAAATACAAGCATACTAAACTGCTTTTATGTTAAGATGAGAGGTATTGTTTCCATTGTCACTGTCAACATGCCTCCATGTGTCACAACTGAGTCTACCAAATTCAGGACAAACTGCTGAGAAATAGGGCAGACACACCCTGAAGCTGGTGGTTATCCTTCCATGAGATATACCAAACCAGCAACAAAAGTAAACTTCTGTCTCACCACACTGGCTAACAAGAAGACAGAAATGCAGCTTCCTTAGGTATTCCAGTCCTGGATTCAACACCTAGACACTAGATTTAAAGATGAGAAGTTATTTAAAACCAATTTCATCAAACAAAAGGGTTCTGATCCCAAAGGACCAGCCACATACCCAGGTCAATATACAACTAAGTTCTTCCCCAATAATCGTGTTGTTGCCAATCCTTTAGTATCTAAAATCTAGAGGTTTATTTATAGAAAGAGAGAGAGAGAGAGAGATGAGAGTTAAAATTGGCTAAAGGAATCAAATACATACAACAATTGCAAAGTTCTTGGATCAGGCTTGGAGCAATGATGGAATAAACTGCTGGCTTGTTAAGTCTCTGGTTGCTTCCAAATCATTGGAAGGTTCTCAGTCCCTTGGTTAGAATGCTCTCATTAGTATAAGTTCATAGTCCAGAGGTTTGAACAGGAAAGAGGCAAAATAGAGCTATTTCCAGGGCCTTTTATAGCTTCTGCCATGTGGAGGGAAATCCATTGTTTCAGACAAAACCCTCAGCACAGCTAGTGGAAAATTACAGGTAGCAAAATGGTGTTTGGAGTCCCATGGACAAGTCACATGTCCACGCATGATTTCACTTAGTCACAGTAGAAGCCATTACCTATACTCCAGATTAGGGGTCGGCACCTTTGGCACGCGGCCCAGCATTGACTGTTCGCAGGCACGGCCTCCCGCAGCTCCCAGTGGCCGCAGTTTGCCATTCACGGCCAATGGGAGCTGCAGGAAGCAGCAGCCAGAACATCCCTGCAGTCCGCGCCACTTCCCGCAGCTCCCATTGGCCGGGAATGGCAAACTGTGGCCACTGGGAGCTGCAAGGGGCTGTGCCTGTGAACGGTCAACGTAAACAAAATGTCTTGTGGCCTGCCAGCAGATTACCCTGATGGGCCGTGTGCCAAAGGTTGCTGACCCATGCTCCAGATGGAACATTCACAGGAAAGTCCATTAAGTGTAGATAGGCATCCCCCATGGTCCATTGTGAGTTAAGTGTTTCCTGATGAGCCACTTAACTTGAATAGCCCCTTCAAGCTGTGCAGACTAAATACCTTGTGGGTGCTACCCAGAAGCAAATATATTAGAAATACTGGTATAGAGCCAATACTCATAACTTCAAATACAAAAATGATACATGCATGTAAACAGCATAATCATATTCAGCAAATCATAACTTTTCTATTGACACCTTACTTGATACACTTTGTATAAGATCTGTTTCAATTATATAACAGTGGTAGCAACAATGAGCTACGTGGCCATATTTTAATCAGATAACGTCACAGTCACATTCCTAAAATCTCCCATATTCTTTAGCAGCTGCTTTGCACTGATTTACAGGAGGGAAAAAGCATGAAGAGGCTCCTGAACCTACTCATAGTATGATTTGGTTTGTAGATATTCTGGTCCTTTTTATTCTAGTAAGAGCTGGATTCAGTCTATTTCTTCTACAGAAAAAAAAAGGACACAGCCATCTACAAACAGATGATAGATTCTCTGGCACACTGGTAAAATATGGCTTTGTTGTTCCAGGAGGTAGAAATGCAAAGAATTCTGTGTCCAACACTGAGTGGAATGGACAGTCTGTCCTCTAGTGTGATAAAATAAGAATTGTTCCTGAGCTTGATAAAATTATGCAACTACAATACAATACAATAAATTGTATTTCATCAGTTAAAATAGTAGCTGGTTTTGTGCCTTCTGTATATTTTTTTAAAAATTTCAGCATAAACAGTTATTCTTTTTACAGTCATACTTATGAGGGGATATTTTATGGAACATTACATTCAGTCTGTCAAGTAGAGCAAATATATAAACAAGACTTAAAAACTAAAATGTAACCCAGTAATTCTCAAACTTTTTCATATTGTGGGACCATTTCGTAAAATTAATCAACTCCTCCTTGGCTTCCTCCTCTCCCAAATCTTCCAGCAGCAGCTATAATGCTTGGCTACATGAATAAGAAATATTAGCACAATAGTGTGGAGAAAAAGTGTGTGGGGGGAGGGGGGGGAGGAAACCTTGCTTTAATGCAATGAGTTTGGCTGCTTGCAGTGCTTAATTTGTGCCAGGGCTTGCCAAATTACAAATTAAGCACTGGCTGCTTGGTTATATTTCCTTCATGTATAGGTGTTGTTTCTGTCATCTCCCTGACTGTCGGACTTTGCATTTATTATTTAATCTCTATTCATTGCCTGTAGCCCTATTGCTCTAAGCTTTTCAGGTCACTGTAATTTGGTTCTGTATGCTAAGTATCCAATTTAATATTATTTACAAAGTTGATCACGGGTAAAAGCCCTTGAGAAATGTAAGTCCTGCCTTGGGCAACAACTAGCAGCACACATCACTGTTTAAAGACAGACTCCTTCCTGTTGTGATAGAGGTATCTTCTTAAATCACCTATAAGTGCTTCATGAGTCAGACTTTGAGAACAAGTGCTGTAAGGCAGAGCATTATGGATATCCTCAGTTTTTATTAGAGCTGATTATTTAGTACAAAAGTGATTTATGAATGTTTTTGTGAAGTAGCATAGGCTGCACAAAGGAACTTTTGATTTGCTCTCAAACACATTATGATGGTTATCCCACAGCACTGACTTTCTGAAAATGTTGTGCACATTGCTTAAGTGGATTCCCTTTCAGGTGGGAGGGTGAATCATCGAAATATAGGGTTAACCATGGATTTTTCAAATGATATGTGATTTATTTTTCATTCAAAATACAACTCAAAGCTCTATAATGATATGCTAAATGGTATAATTTTGTATTTGGTATATTAAAACTCCCCTTTTCTGGAAATGTGCCATTAAGGTATAAATAACTTATGCTAGATAAAACATTGTTAATTAAATCAACTTTCTTTATTTGACAAAAACAACAAGGAGTCTGGTGGCACCTAAAAGACTAACAGATTTATTTGGGCATAAGCTTTCATGAGTAAAAACTTCACTGCATCCGAAGAAGTGAGGTTTTTACTCACGAAAGCTTATGCCCAAATAAATCTGTTAGTCTTTAAGGTGCCACCAGACTCCTTGTTGTTTTTGTAGATACAGACTAACACGGCTACCCCCTGATACTTTCTTTATTTGCTCATTAGAAATAAACTTTTTTGGAAACCTAAGGGAGCAGACACTTGTTTGATATTACCAATCAATCAAAACTATGGGACCAAAGTAAACCAAAACCGAGAAGGAGTATAAACTCATTTTGTACATCTATTTAACTTAAATGGCTTTGAGATGGTGCAACCAGCTGGCATGGTTGCTTAATGACCATAGTATAATATTTGGATCCCTTTCAAATAATTAACTAACTGTGCTGCCAAAGATGAGGCAATGAAGAGCATTAGAACATAATTACCCTAAAAAATGTTGTGTGAACTGAAGAATAAAAATGAGCAGCAACATCCACTTGCAAATGCATGATATGTCCCCTGCTGGTATAAAAGGCTTTTCAAATAGATATGTGTATATATATATTGTGATGAGTTAATTACAGCTATAACAAAGGTAACTGAACAGTAGTCTCCACAGATAGATTGGGCCATGTTAACACTGGATTTATACCAGTTTTCACCAACATAAATCCTGATGCAAATGCTCATCAGTGGAAAGGCCATCAGAGAGGAAATTTCAGTGGCATCAATATGTCACAATGTATGTAACTGTAGATGATCTCACTATCCGTATACATGTTCAGTCCCTTTATTAGTCCCTTCTAGATTCTTGTTCCAATGATATCTTGTGGCAATGAGTTCTACAAGTTATTTTTTCTTAAAAAAATAAAAGTAATTGTGCCTACCCTTTCTGGGCATGAATCTCCCAGAGCATCAGAGGCCGTGCTTACCTATGAAGGTATAATAAGGCTCTCTTCAGCAAAGTTTAATGAATATGGTCTCTTGGTTTTATTTTCAGCAGGTCTTCCTCTTTGCCCTTGTTGTTTTGGAGGATATAGGTGACATCTATTCCTCTCCTCCCTTCTTGTTGTTCTGGCTGTGGGGAAATGTTAATGTTAATTACTTTGTAGTGAAGCCTGTAATAGTGGGATTTGAGAGGAAGAAAGGTCTTGTGATTTATTCACTCTGGAAATTCGGGTCTAGTTCCCTGCTCTGTCACAGACTTACTGTTTGGCCTTGGGCAAATCATTCCTTCTCAGTGTTCCTCAGTCTGAACAATGGAGATAATAATACTTCCCTTCTCTTCCTTGTTTATTTAGTTTGTAAGCTGCTTGGGACAGAGACTGTTTTGTACTATCTCTGTGTACAGTTACCTAGAGCAATAGGACTTTGATCTCAGTTAGGAACAACTGTAATACAAATAAATAACAACTTGCCTATTGATGAAAAGAAACTTCACTACAAGTGCAAAGTTAGTCACCTGAAGTTCACTGCAGTAAACATATTTCTTTTCCACTTCAATATAAGTAGAGATTCCCTATACCTGGTCTGAAAAGCTCATCACCTGCTGACCAGAGGGGTAGCTCAAGAGTCCTGGACTAATACAGGGTATGCTCCAGAACCATCCATAAATATGTACTTCCGATAAAATGCATGTCAATAGTATTAATTCATTTTAACTCACTGACAAACCTTAAAATATAACTAGGCTTGGTAAACTCTATGCACACAAACCAATGAAAAATATTTCAATTTATAATCATCTTAATTTACAAACAGGCACAGTAAGAAAAATGGTGTTTGAGAACTTATTGGAGTTTGATGTTAGGATATTTACTTTGTGAATTTTGACATGGGATGTTGACAATTTGTGTTTTAATGATAATAAAGCATTAACTTTTTGAATCTCCATATCTGCTACCATTAAATAATTGTCTGACATGCACACACCCTGCATAACTTCCTGCAACTGTAAATGTTTAATAAAACCTGGAAACAATGTTTACAAATAAACATTGATATTATCTGTCGAAATTATAAAAAAAATAAAACTGGAATTCTGCGGAGCCTAAGTAAAACATATTGGTAGGACTGACTAAACAGGCCAATGAAGTGAATAGCCTAGGGTGATGTTAAAGCGCTGAAATCATTTATGGGAGCACTTCCAGATTAATTTATTGAAAAAGATGTGATTTGCATTGAAACACAACTTGTATTGTGCAGAGAATGAAATCCTTTCATATTACAATACACTCCCTATGGATCTAATTACAGCAGACATTCACACATCACACTGATAACATGGAGGAAATCTGCAGTTCCACAGGGTTCTCTCTTCATTTGATGTAATTGCTGTGATTAGTAAGGGGGCTCATTTGCGTAGTCCATCAAAATACATTATTCAGTATTTAAGGAACAAGAGTTCAATATCAATAGCAGTTTTCATCAGTAAGCTGCAAGGTTTTTTTTTTTGCTAAGATGTTGCATAGATCCTCTCCCACTTTGCCATATAAATAAAATTAAGCTGTTTGCTAGGTTGGTGGCACTTACAGGAATGTTTCGGTTGTCTAAGAGCACAGTTCTATAAAGAGTTTTAATATTCCTACATTGTGCAATCATTGATCTTTTGACAACCATAAAATTGCAGAGTGCAGCTGTAAATGGCATTTAGAAATGGCTAACCTGCTTTTGTTCTGACAACAGGTGTGTAGGTGGGAGAAATCTTACTAGTTCACTTTTGCAAAAATGAGTTACAAAAAATAATTCTTTAGGAGAAGAGGGTAGCTGCAGGAGCTTGTCATGCCCCCTATCTGGTTACATTACTTTACATAACTATCCTCTCTCACATTCACTAAAAATAGAAGTTTTGATCATCTTATACAAACTCTTTGGGCCAAAAGGATGTGAGAGCAGAATTTAGCCCTTTACACCTGAAACTGGATCTAAATTTCAAGGTTTTTGTCACTCTTCTTGAGTCACATGTTTCTGTTTGTGAACATCTATTAGATTAGTAAACTCCTGCACTTTCCAGACATTTTTCCATGATACCTGTCCAACACTGACTGTATTTTTCCAAGATAGAATATCCCACCTGCCTCATTCTCAACCCTGGTCCTTACCATGGCCGTGCTACCTAGAAAGATCTCTAGCTAAGTGTGGATCAACAGAATTAGAATAATATCTCATTTATTCATAACTTGTCTATCTTAGATCAGATATGATGATAACAATTCTTTATAAGAAGCGGCAAACACAACAATCTGATGCACACAGTCAACATCACATGCTATACTAGAAAGTCTCTTTGATTCAGAACATCTCAGTTCTCTAACATCAAAGTATTTAATACTTAAACATTTTAAATATAAAATACTATGTACAATGGAGCAGCAATTTACCCATTACCCAGAGGCTAATGGGTAAATTAGGAAACCATTTAAGAAACTAAAAGAGTTTGGAAGGCTGCAGGGTTAGCTATTACTACCAAAAAAAAAAAAACGGGGGGGGGGGGACACGTCCATTGCAGTTCTGAATTACAGAACTAATTTAAGAACAATTGTGCTAAAGTACAATCAATTAGGCAACAAAATTTCCTTCTCTAAAGTAAATTATAAACGTGACCTGTGACAAAAACAAGCGAAGTTCGGTGGGTGTTTAATGGGGGAGGAGGGGAAAGGAACAGGATGCAACGGGCTGTGATTTAAAGCCAAGTGGCTGCTTTATTACTGTTAATATGGGACGGTTTACAATTTGGATTGGCAAGGGACAAGTGGGAAAGATAATTCATCAATTAAAAATGGTATCTAACTTAAAACTTTTACAACTCTACTCGGGGAAGGGGGTAAAACATCAACTAGAAACAGTACTAGAACTTAAAACATACGTACCGCACTCCAGACGCAACTGACCAGCAGTATGGATACCGAGTACATAATAGAGATGTGGGACATAGTTTAAAAAAAAAAATTACAAAAGAAGAGAAGAAACACATGACACGAGCCGGCAAAATCCGGAGAGACCCTGGCCGATAGGGTGATCAGTCCGTACGGCTAACACGCAGGCACTCCTCCCAATTTAGGTGCTTCTGGTTTTGTATGGGGACACTTAGCTCATATTGGTGTCGGATTGGTTCCTTGCTCCTTCACCTTCCAGGTTCCAGACTGGTGCCCTGTACGCAAAGTTAGGGACTGCACCCAGCACCTCTTTTCCCCCGGCAGGCTTGTATCTTTGCACATGGTACACTTGTGACCGACAAGCAGCCAGAACTTGAACTCCGGGCTCAGGTTTGCGACAACCTGAAAGCTCTCTGCCATCCATAGCGCTATCCTACAGTAGCTACAGATTCACTAATTTATATGTATTTGCCATAGTGCCCAGAGTCCCTATCAAATTGGATTTAAAACACACGCAAGAGGTGGTTCCTGCCCATTGTTATCAGTTGGCACTTTCCAGTAGGTGTGATGTTGGTAGTGGGCCTTGATGAGGGATTTGAAGGAAGAGACAGTAGTGGTTTTAGAGTCTAGTTCACAGAGGACATTGTATGTGCACAGGGTGGGATGGTAGAAGACACAAAGAAACTGTGGGGAGAAATAAGCGATTGAGTGGCAGAGACTGGCATCAAAGCAGAAAGGGAAGCTCAGTATAATATTAATTTGATCCATAAGTGACATTGCCGCAACACTAGGGCAAAATTCATTTAATAAGCAGTATGACTTGCGATAGGAGTTGACTGTTCCTTTGAAAATCCCAGTCTCCATTGCCTATAACATTTATTATCCATTATTCTTTAACATATAGTAAATTTAATCTTAGTAGATTAATGCAAATGTTAATATAACATATTACCAATATCTTTCTCCACATCTCCTTTCAACACCTCTCTGCTGTTATAATTTGTCAGATCTATACCTCTAAAAATACTGGTTTCTCTGAAAGAGTTAAAAAAAAATCACCCTTTGTGTGTATACTCTTATCTGGACAAAACACATTCTCAATTTTAGTTTTTAAAATATGTTCAGAACATCTGAGATCACTGAGATTTCTATGGACAAATTTGACACCTTTTCGATGTTTACTCTCCATGTAAGACTTTCCTAATATTACATTATGCAGGCTATTTACTTGTTAGCTTGTTATAGGATAGAATCATAGAACTGGAAGGGACCTTGAGAGGTCATCTAGTCCAGTCCCCTGCACTCAAGGCAGGACTAATTATCTAGACCATTCCTGACAGGTGTTTGCCTATCCTGCTCTTAAAAATCTCCAATGATTCCACAACCTCCCTAGGCAATTTAGTCCATTGCTTAATCACCCTGACAGTTAGGAAGTTTTTCCTAATGTCCAAACTAAACTTCCCTTGCTGCAATTTAAGCCCATTGCTTCTTGTCCTATCCTCAGTGGTTAAGAAAAACAATTTTTCTTCCTCCTCCTTGTAACAACCTTTTATATACTTGAAGACTGTTATCATGTCCCCTCTCAGTCTTCTCTTTTCCAGACTAAACAAATCCAGTTTTTTCAATCTTCCCTCATAGGCCATGTTTTCTAGACCTTTAATCATTTTTGTTGCTTTTCTTGGACTCTCTCCAATTTGTCCACATCCTTCCTGAAATGTGGTGCCCAGAATTAGACACTATACTCCAGTTGAGGCCTAATCAGAGTTGAGTAGAGCAGAAAAAATACTTCTTGTGTCTTGCTTACAACACTCCTGCTAATACATCCCAGAATGATGTTCGCTTTTTTTGCAACAGCGTTACACTGTTGACTTGACTCATATTTAGCTTGTGGTCCACTATGACTCCAAGATCCCTTTCTGCCGTACTCCTTCCTAGGCAGTCATTTCCCATTTTGTATGTGTGCAACTGATGGTTCCTTCCTAAATGGAGTATTTTCCTAAATGGAGCATCATAGTGATGATGCTGTAGGAAAGCACTGAAGGTAGAGGAAGCACTTAAAATTGTGAGTTCTTGTTTTCAGTTACTTATAAATTTCTGGAAAAAAATCTCTTTGGGTTGAAATTTCCGTTTGTTCTGAGCACACAGATGAATGTTTGTGGGTGTATGATATAAATCTGTTCATTCATTTGTGATTTATCAAGCTTAAAATAAAATGTACTTTAATAAAAATGTCAGATATCTTTGCATTTGAATAACTAAAAATTAGGTCTGTTTTTAAAATATTAAAATGTCTAGTGAGCACACAAGTATTTGTGCATGCTCTTGTTTGCCATTACTTTATCTTATTGAAGTGGTTTGTTTGTATTTTGCTTTTTTACTCAGGTTCAACTGGCCAGTTTCACTTTTGTTTATAGTTGATTTCACTTGCAGGTTCTCAGGAACTATCACAGTGCTGTTGTTAGCTGCTTAGATCCTATAGTGATAAGCACAGTATAAGAACCAATATAGAATAGAATTGTCTTTGTGTAGGAGAGGGTTTTCATTTAAAAACACATGCTTATCATTATTTATGGTAACATTTCTGTTCATATTAAGTTAAATCCATCCTCCTTCTCCAAAGGTTTTGGGGACCCTACTCAGGGAGTATGACTCACTCTGCATCCCCACACAGCAGGTTTGGGAGATAGGACAAGGATGAGCTTGGTAGCTCTGCCCCTATGAAGATCCATTAGTCATTGACTTCTCCTACCCCTTTCTAGTGCAGGGACCTAGGAATGACTTGGGCTACTGAAACTGGAAGATTGCAGTTTCAGCCACAGAGCACTGTAAGAAGGCAGGGAGGGTTTCTTTCGCCTTTTTTTCCAGTTCACCATCTGCACCAAGCGCAGCTGTTCAAGTTTGGTGCAGGTGAGAGTTTTGATGCTCTTTGATTTTGTTTGTTTATTTTACCACAGACTCTGTTTGGGGCCCATTCTCCATGGAGAGAGTCCCTTTAAGAAAAAATGTGAGTTTCTACAGAGGTGCCAGAAAATATTTCTACTCTGATTTCACATTTCTGACCAGAACAAAGATTTCAGTTAAAACAGAAATTCAGGTTTTCTTCAGATGTTATAAAACTGCTTACGTATTTTAATATTGTAGAGAAAATGTTGTTTTCATGTGTATTATCTATCATAATGAATATTGTTAAGCAGATACCATACATCATGCCATCTGCTGATGTTAATTAGGGAATGTTTACATAAAATGATAACTACCAAAATAATTAGCTAAATACACTCAATAATGTGGTGCCTAAAACCTGCCAAGAAGAACATGTACTAATTCCTATCCACCTCCATTGTTACCTTAAGAACAGCTCTCTCCATAGCAACTGAAAACTTTTCAAGGCAGCAATAAACTAATCCTCTCCAGCTTCCAGAGCACCATCAAGGAATTTTAAAAACATCGGACTTTCCAGCAGCTAAATACTTTTGGGGATTCAAAAGGCCACAAAGCTAGAGATACACAATCATTCATTTTTTTCTGCTGAAGGTAAGAACACGGTGTTAGAAATGGTTGTGTCCCTATAACTGTGATGCTTTTAAATGCTAACCTATTTCTAAATGTTAACTTAAAGCTAAAATAAATTTTGAAACATCAAAACCTTTCAGAGTGTGCTATCCCACGCTAACTTTTATCTGAATGCATGCCAAGTTATAACTCAGCAAAAGTTTTTAGTTTACTCTACTTTAGCAATCTGTTAGCACAGCATTTTTAAAAAGGAAATCAGATCTGTATTATTTTACAGTGAAAAGAAGCAGATGTTGCGTGTGGCTATTTAACATATGTATGTATATTTCCAAAGGCCTGCTCCTCAGTAAAGGGAGAACTCTTTAGTGGAAAACTAAAGTTAAACTCCTTTACAACTGGCATGCTCCTATATCAAGATAGATTACAGTAAGGACGGATCCTAAAGTACGTTAGGAAAGATATGTCTAGGATAGTTTGGAACACTATCTTTGCATCTAGGATTATTAAAAGTGAGAACTAGTTACTTTTGAGACATTTCTACATTTTTCAAGTTGTATGAATGACATAATTACAGCAATTTTGCAGCTCTTTCCTCTGACCATAAAGCAGCATTAATTTCCTGTTAAAATGTTTTGGGTTTGTTTTTCCCCCTGCTTTAGAGCTAATGTTAATTAATTAAGATGAAAACTACTGTAAGTCATTGCTAGGCATCAGTACTACTGAACATGTATGTCAGAATTCCTGCACAATGCTTTATTTGCTCCTCATATACAAGTACATCTACTAGCCCTTGGGAATCTGTTTCCTAATGGAGTAAAAGAGAAAGCAATTATATTTGTTCCTGTACTTACTAAAGGAGATTATAATCAAATATAGTAACATAATAGGGAAATGAAAAATGTGTATTATACTCAAAACTTTTAATGTGAAGGAAGGGCAGTCCGATTTAACCACTTACCAGTAATTCTACAGAATTTTTAAGGCCACTGTCATCTTAGTTTCCTGCTGTTTCAGGCTGTAAAGTCCCTACAAACCCCCTGTTGTTCAGAAACAGCTTGTCACTGCAAATCAGCTTAGCCAACCAATTAATAAATCCTTTCAAACATATTGCAGTCACTCTAATTAAATGGTTTTTGTTTTTCTTTACCATACAAATTCCTCAGGGTTCAACTTTAAGCTGTGAACTACGAACCACCATTCAACTCTCAACACGGACACGCACTTACAGTAAGAAGAGGAAATGTGTTTTCTGACCAAGCATCCAGCTTTTTGGGTGGCATTTTCAGCTTTCATATTTGGTGTGGTCACTGCAGAAGCACAGTCTGGGAAAGAGCACAAGCAGGAAAGCGGCTACGCTCCCGGCCAAGGCTATCTGACGGAAGTTTTACGCATTCTCTCAGCTGACAACTACACTGAGCTCCACAAGAATCACTCAAGAAAACTTATCAAAATGTTATTGGAGAGAGCTGAATGTCCACAGTGGATTTATGGGATGCAGGAGGATTGTAATCTGGTTAGTGTATCAATTAATGAAGGGTACATTTAAAAGATGAGTTCAGAAATCATTTATTCGGGTGAAGCCATCCTAATGCATATCATGGGCACACACGACATTCATTCTTTCAAACAAAAATGAACTGCTACAATTATTTAATTGCTAATGATTTATATTGCTTATTTATTTTTGTAAAGAGGGCCCCCAAGTACTTCAAGTACACCTTAAAAACTTAGATCAATTTATCTTTCACTTATTGCCAGATATTTCAGATATTTATTTTCAAACTAATGTTTTCCTCTTTACTTCTTCCTACAGTTATATTGTTAGCTTGAATTTAAAACACAAAAAGAAATTTCCATTGTAGTTAGAGATGGATGGGGAGAAATAGGAATGGTTTTGTGAAACATCATCATTCTGGTTGTTATTTTGCAAAACTCAAACCCAATCCATGGTTTGTTCAGATCCATATGCCATTTCCCCCAAGCCTGCAAGGTTTTAGGGGTGGTTTTGGAAAAAAAATGTTCTGGTCAAGATAGCTCAAGAGCAGATAAAGGATTCTGCAAATCCAGACTCTGGGATTGGAAGAATTCCAGGGTATTAAAATGTTTGGAATCACAGCTCCATGCGGGGGCTCAGTCCCCTAGTAAATTCAGACTACTGACTGGGCTATTTCTTCCCACTGGTTTGACCATGGAAGGAAAAGGGGAATAGGATGCCAGATTCAGGTACGAGGGAGACTATGCTGTGGTTGAGGGCCCAGATGGAAGGAAATGTAGATTTGGAAGATGCTCCAAGTTTGGATTGGGACCCCAGAAAATTGATGGATTCTGGCTCCAATTAAGATTAATCCAGCTTGTTCTAGGTCTGGCTTATCTCTAACAGCAGGGAATTATACAGAGAGTATTGTGGCTTCATGTCAGAATCAAGAAGCAGCAGGTGGTGAAGGCTAATGATGGGGAAAGCTGACGTTTACTGTGAAAGTAAAATGCTCCCTGTATTCAACAGGACCAATGTGTTGGAGAGGAGATTTCAGTCCTCTGCCGTAGAGTACCTACTCATTTAAATAGCCATAGTAACAAATGCTGACATTTTTCATAACTGCCCCAGGGTGAATGAGCACTGGTAAATAATGTAGGGCTCCATGCTCTCCTACAGGGGTTATTCCTGCATAGAGGAGTGGAAACTTCCTGGGAATTCTTCCATCATAGGCCAAGGTTTTCCTTGTGTTTTGTGACCTATTTATAGAAAGCACAGGGATGATGGCAAAGGAAAGATTTTCTGAACCCTTCTCACAGTTTCAGCTAGGCTAGCCTGGGCAAATAGTAAGTCCATGCAGTACAGTGGCTTTTTTATAAGCTTGAAATCCTGCAAGAGCTAACAAACACCCAAAATGGAGAAAAACTCATGACAGCAATTGTTCTTGAAACATCTGCAGTCTTTAGAATCAGAAATTAGCCCTCCTGGAAATTGGCACTGGAGCTAACTTCCCAAACAGTGGGGATAGGGAAGCCCCAGATCCCTCCTTCCCACCCACAAAACCAAAAAAAATGGATCAATCAGACTCACATTTCCCTTCTGAATCTGGGATCCCAGCCATCACAAACCATTGCTTTTTCAGATTATTTAATTTGCAAACAAGACTCCATCCTGCATTTAAATCATTGCCCTGAAGTTCTATACCTTTATTAGACCCTTTCTTTTTTCTTTACTAATTGACCCTCCAAATCCATGGCCATGTGCTTGTTGCTCCTTAAGCAGTATCTGGCATTACTCTATCTCCCAAGTGCACAAAAAAGGCATACCTTCTTCTGTATTGATGGAATCCTTACTAATAATCATTAAAAATAGGAGTTCAGTAAAAAACATTCTGCTCCCATATTCAGAAAGGGACTTGTTTGTTTTAGAAAATAAGCATTCTGAAAGTAAGGTCATGCAGGTGTTTGTGACTCTAACATGTTGATAACAGCAAAATAACTAGTGATGAATCAATCTATATTCCCCTGACACCTTCTTTAAGTACTCCCAGTGGAGGATCCTACATATTCTCCAATAACGGCAACTCTTTCAGTGCACCTGCTGCCCTCCCAGTAGCAATTTCCTTTTCAAACATCTTGCTTGCCAGCACCAACAACCTTAGTGATTTGAAGTTATCCTTACTAGACCTTGAGGTGTAATTATAGAAATCTCTGAAAAGCCTCCACCCCATATAGTATGTTTGTCTTATCACGCACTGGGTAAATTTAAAAAGATAGATTGGCTTAACATGAGGCCTTTAGGGAAATGAGCTAGAAGAGTTAAATGTATTCCTCCTAGTCCAAAACAATAATACACAAAGACAGTCATGTTAATACATGTTATCAATTCTTTGTACCCTTGGGAGATAGAGTAATGCCAGATGCTGCTTAAGGAGCATCAAGTACATGGCCATGGATTCTGAGGGTCAATTAGTAAAGGCTAGTATTGTAGATGTTGAGAGCCATATTAGACAGGAGACAAGGACCAGATCCTAATCTAATTTACTCACCAGTGTGAATGTTTAATTTGGCTATTGGCACCCACAGTGCATAACCTTTTCTAACATTCCTCTTGGTGTAGATTTAGGTTGGGAATATTTCTATTAAAATGTCTATGAAACGTCAACTCACTCACTTGCTTATAGTTGAGGGAGTATATGTAACCTGAGCTCCATAATCTGCATTTGATTCAAGTTTTTTGGGGGGTAAACATTCAAGGAATGGGTTTTGACATATACGGTGTACCAGATACACCAGTACACAATGTCTGTAGCCATAAACATAGTTTAACCCAGTAAACTAGGTTTTTTGGCTGCTTTGAATCATTGGAATGTGGCAAAATAGCTGAAGTGTGTTGGTGTGTCTTGCCTAGTGACTATGATTTAGGTGCTTTTTTCTATTTTAGAGTCATAGGTACTGGAACTAGGGGCGCTGCCGCACCCCCTGGCTTAAAGTGGTTTCCATTACATACAGGGTTTAATGGCTCTCAGTACCCCCATTATGAAAATTGTTCCAGCACCCCTGTTTATAGTCCTTATGATCTGCCAGGATAGTGGAGATCAACTCAAGTGCTCAAGATATGATTGGATTTAAACAGGAGGGAGCTATTAGCATCCTTCCAATGGGACCAGCTGATATGGCCTACAAATCACAACAGGAACAGGATATTTTCAGGAAGGGGCTTTCTGTTCTGGAACTTGCTCACCCACTTACCCTAGTCTGAGAGCACTTGCTGGTTTTCTAGGCCTATCTGCTCATAAAGCCTTTTTCCTGAGATGACATTGGAAGGGGTCTGAGTGTGAGGAGAGATGGTGCCTTATTGGCATTGAGCTATTTTGTTTTTAAAATATTATACCTGCCCTTAGGGGGGGAATTCACCCCTCTGTAGAGAGCAACACAGACCCATGCATGACTTCTGTCTCTCTTGAGTCCCATTCTGACAACTTAATTGATGCAGAGGCTTTGTGCTGACCAAATGTTCTGATAGCACAATTAATAAATATAAGATACAGGGCCAAATTCTGCTCTGTTAGCCTGTAAATGTGGAGTAACTCTAGTGTTTCCTTTGACTGGGAGATGATCTAGATTACTTCTTGCAGTTCCTTCCAGCCCTACGTTTCTATGCTTTGTATGATTCTATTACTTACACTGGGACTTTTCAACCTGTGGTTCATGATCCAAAGTTGGGTCACCAGAATGTTTCAAAGGATCATGTGGCAGCTCCTGTGGCTCTGGTCCCATGGGGCTTGCTAGGCTCAGTGCCCAGCTCCAGACATTGTGACCTCTGGGGTTGCAGTGCCAATCAGGTTTATTCCAAGTGCCCCTCCATCATGATGATGGGGGAACTGACCAGGCTCAATTTGAGTAAGTGAACAAGGTCGCAATGCTACTCAGACAGATTTGGCCCAGCTGGCTCCTCATCGGGGGCTGCAGCACCACAGGATGAAACGTCTGGAGTAGGGAGCCAAGCTGACCCCAGCCAGCCCCACAGGACCTAGCCTCTTCCAGGACTTCCCACTACCACCCCACACAGCCTATTTACTAGGTTGCAATAGGCCATCACCCTCCGCCCCACAACCCTCTGGAGCAGGACCCAACCCTGACCCTTGGCCTATTTACTGGGTCGTGACAGGCCATCAATGTTTACAAATGGATCCTGACCAACCACTGCCTCACACTGATATAACTCAGGTCCAAATTTGGATTTTTCTGGTCTTCATTCTGCAAACCCACACAAATGCAAGTGGAAGCCTTGCAACAGTTAAGGTAAGGTAAAGCACTAACTGTAGTCCTTTGAACTGAGGGCCAGAATTAATGCCTAGTGATGTCAATGGGGGTCTGTAAATGGACTACAACAGTCCCGAGTGGGAGTAAGTCTTAACTCCTTTGGGCATCTGCCCCCTTGCTCACAAGCAGGCACGGTTTATGAAAGGCAGCATGGAGAGTGATTTGTCAGCCATGCAGCAGCCCTCGTTACTGCAAGATTGGATTTCCATGTGCTTCCCTTGCTGTCCCTATTGCTCATCACATTTTACCGTATACACACCCCACTCTGCATCTGTGTAGCCTCAAGACCAATCTCTTCAACATAAAGTTGAATTCTCCTACTCTGTTCTCTAATCCTATTTTCAGTAGAATAATAGTGACATGTAATTTGAAACTAATTTCCATTTGTTTTAATTATTTGCAGTGCCTTGAACCAGATGCTTTATTATTAATAGCTGGTGGAGATTTTGAAGACCATCTCAGTGAAGAAGTATTCCAGAGAATTTCCCTCATTCTTCTCTATTATATTATTCATCAAAGAGATATCTGTTCTTCAGAGCTCAGTCTGAGTAACAAGGATTATAAATTTTACCTACACAGTATGCTCAGTTTAAGGCGTGATGAAGACTGCTATTATTTCTCAAGGAATGAAACTGAAGACATTTTGGCTGCAATAAGGCAACATTTTAAAACTCCTGAAAGCCAGGTAAACACATACCTCCAGCACTCCAAAACACTTACCAAAGATCTAAAGGCTAAAACCTAGTTCTGCCATCAAATTGCAGTCAAATAATATGGTCCCTAGGAGACCATACCCGCTTGGGACAAATAAGAGCAGCCCCTTGGCTGATCTAACCTGCGCTGGAGCTGAAGCTGGAGAAGAGAATCAAGTTTCTGTAACCAGTTCCCTGATGGTCTTTCACTGTGCTACATCCATCAGATACTGGATGTAGCAGGGAATCTGCCAAAAGATGTGGCTGTTTCTTTGACATGCCAGATACATCTGAAGCTAATCTACCTACCATAGTCAGTTCCTCCAGCAGAAAGAGTCATCCAAAGAAGACTAAACTTACGTTAGGAATGGCAAATAATGTATTCATTATATTTAGCTGTAAAGACCCTTTTAAAATCAGGAAATCCATGGCAGGTATAACTCACCTAGTATTTATTGTTATTTATCTATGTCAGTGCCTAGAATGGGGCTCCATTATGCCAGGCACTGTACAAACACAGAATGATAGACAGTCCCTGCCCCAAAATGTTTACAATCTAAATACATCTATTATCCTTACAATGTACAGTAGCCAAAACCACTTACCAGATTTTCAAAGTTAGAGACTTGTTATAATATATATATTGACCTGCTGTGAAAAGTTCATCAGCCCTTTGGATGCTACAGGATCAGACTCTGTCCTGGTCTGATGCTGACTCTCCAATTCTTCTTTTCTTTTCCATCTCACTGCTCTTTAATTTACACCACACAGTAGTAGCAGCAATCAAGGCAAATGGAAGATTGCTAGAAGCCACTAGCTATGCAGCATAAAGCA
Source organism: Malaclemys terrapin pileata (assembly GCF_027887155.1). Lineage (NCBI taxonomy): Eukaryota > Metazoa > Chordata > Testudines > Emydidae > Malaclemys > Malaclemys terrapin. The sequence goes on from NC_071506.1 coordinate 247,795,289, forward strand.
GAAGGCCTGCAATTCCTTTCACTTCATGTGCTTTGTGTAATCTTTTCCCGTCATAAATTATTCATTGACTAGTACAGTTGGTTCTAAATCTCACTGAAAGTGCCGATTTCCAGGAACTCAAACAGTATCTCGGCAGCTATAAAGAGGCATCGGTGGGTATTTGGCATGTCAACATGGAGTAACAATCCATACAGCGCTTTACAGTGTTGTCTATTTGTTTATACTGGCAGTGCACTCAGTATGTCTGTTTAGTGTCTGTGATTTCATCGTTCACAGAGAGGAGAGTGGGGAGACTCTTTGTCATAGGTAGTGAAATCATTACAGCCTATATAATGCTTTGAATCACAACATCTGTGGCTAGGAGAAAGGGTAGTGATCCAGGGGAAGAAAACCATTTTGGTCAGTTTTTAAATGTTATGATTGTTTAAAACTTGTTTCCTTCTCACCATAGCAACTAATATATTCAATTTGGTAGGAAAGAAAAGTCTTCAGCTTGTATGGAGATATATTGGCAGTGAATTTGACATTAGAAATACTTGCGTTTCTTCCTGGTGCACAGCGGCGTCCTGGTTCGGGATTGGGGCTCCTAGGTGCTACGATGATACAAACAAATGATAATAATAATAATAATTAATCATTAATAATAATACATGAATAATTAACCAGCTAGCCATTAGCCAAGGCGGGGTTACATGTGTATGTGTCTTTGGCTGCTGTCTATGTAAAATGGACACACCACTCAGAATGGTGCGCTTATGAGGCTGCAGCACATTTAAGGCAAAATGAAAAACTGGCCTTAAAGGTCTCTCATTCACAGCTGGACATGAAGACCTGAGCTTCATGCACAAAAATGCTCACACATTTACAGAACTATGTCTGTGCACATCTTTACTGCAATGACACATGCAATTACTAGGATATTTTGATAGCTAAGTACACTTTTACTCATGCAACTGTGATAATTACATGTGCAGCTGAACTAAATGGACATGGAAACATAGGCACACAAGTAGACACTGGAAATCAATTTCTTAAAATTGATCTCATACATTTCTTCCTTCTTCATCTTCTTCTTTGATTACAGTAACTTAGAGGTCCCAGGCCAAGATCAGGGCCTCACTGTGCAAGGCACCATATACATATGCTGTAAGAAACAGTCTCTGCCCCCAAGAGACTGCAGTGTAACTAGATAAAAGAAACAAAATGTCAGAGAAAGTGAATGTTATCACCCCCATTCTACAGATGGGGAGCTGAAACACAAAGGTATTCGGGGTATTGCCCAAGGCTATACCTGAAAGCTGTGGCAGAGCTGGGAATTAAATCTAGATCTGCAGTGTTGCAGTCCAGTGCCTTAACCACAACATCCACTTCTCTTCTTCCTCTTCTGCCACTTTTTGGGATTGTACTGGCTACACTCTAGGCAGCAAAAATCTTGAAGAAAAAAATTAAGCAGAAATTGCATGAAAACAAAAATAAATAAAAATAACTTAAAGTAGCTAATTGAATGTGGTGTTTTTAACTGTTGCCTCAAGTTCCTTCCCTTCCTTCCCAAACTGGCTTCCTCCCCATTACATGACTGAAACTGATCTCATGTTGGTCTCTAACCACCTCTTCATAGCATAATCTCAGGTCCTGCATTCCATTCTCATTCCCTTTGAGTCTCTTCTGCTTTTCATGCTGTTGATTATACACTCTGTCCTAACAATCTATCCACCCTGAGCTTCTGCAATACTGTGTTCTCTTGCTTCTTTTCCTGCCTATCTGATGATTTACACTAATGTGACCAAGAACTGCTTAACTAAATTTTTATTCTGTTTGCAGTGTGTTGATGTAACCGTTCTGGAGAAAGAAGCTGCCATATTGGACAGTGCCGGTGCTGATGAAAATACACTTCCTCGCCTGGCTGCTACAATCATTACTTTGGCTCTCCAAGGAGTCTGCCTTGGGAGAGCAAGTTTACCCACCCCAGAATTCTTTATAAAATATATTTTCAGTTCTCTAAACAGCACTAATGAACTCCAAGTAACAGGTAGGGCTCTGTATTTCAGGTTTGCCTTTTGTGTCAGTACATTTTAGGTACTTCTGAAATCAGGGTTTGAATCACTATTTCATCATTTGTATTTGATAGGTAGAACTCTTCTAAATGTAAAAAGAAGGCTGGGAGACAAGCTCCTTCTTTATTTTGAAAATCATTTTGGGCACTATAAAATAAATAATAATAATCATATATAAAGTGACCTCAGTTTGCCTTCGACAGCCATTTTCTGGAGATTGTATCAGTAGATGTAGACTGGGACACGGGGAGCTTCTCAGGGCAGATGAAGTTTGTTCACCCTGTCTTGACTGGATGATTTCTGATCTTTACTCATAGCTCCTTTATGTATTATTTTTCCCTACCCACTTTCTGAAGTCACCACCCTCCAGTGAGACTGGGACATGTAAAGTCCATTTGGTATAGAAATTCCACTTCAGTTCTAAAAGATCTTTTGCCAGATGCAACTCAACTTAACTACAAATAAGTAGGCCCATGATTTTTCTAACTGCGCCTAAAATTAAATAATCTAAACAAGTAGCCTCATTTTCAACAGTGTTTCACATCCATCTCCCATTACGTTCACTGGGGAGCTGCAGGATGCTCAGCCCCTTTGAAAATCAAACCACTTATTTAAGTGCCTACCAGGGCTTTAGGAACTTAACTTTAGGCCCCCACTTTTCCTTGTTTGTGGTTCATTGACTAATGGTAGCTCTTTACAAGGATCTCAAAGTGCTTGAAAACATTAATTAATCTGTGTGATGTACCAGTGAGCTAAGTAAGAATTAATATCCCTATGATGTGTATATTGAGTCACAAGGGGCCAAGCGATCCCAGGTATGGTAACACAAAAAACAAGCTGCGTGCATAAAAGAATTCAAGCATCTTGACTCTTAGACCTGTTCTCTAATTCATAGATCACACTCACTCCCATGAACCCTGGTTATGTAACAAACACTTTCCCTTAAAAAATGTCAGTGTAGAACTCATAAAATAATTGACTCATGACAATGAACAGAGCCAGTTAGAATGCAGAGAGGCACTGTGCTATTTAAGTAGCTATCAAGAGTGAAATCCAGATCGGGGCCAAGGATGTCAATCACAAAACTCCTGTTGACTTCAATGGAGTCAAAATTTCAACCACAGAATCCAGAGGATATATTTAACCAGATTGGAACAGTGCCAGCATATTTTAAACCAAAACTCATTGGCATTCCTCTTTTAAATATATTTACATTTCAAATATAAACTGGAGAAAAGGGCTAGAATTGGCAGCATATAGGAAAAAATGAAAATAAAGTTGATTACAGTGACAACTTTTAGAAAGAAGCTTTAGCTGACTTCAAAAGTATTTTTGCTCAAGAGAAAGGAAGTAAATAGAAATCTTAGCATACATTTTTCTTTAGGAAAAAGTTCTAAATTTCTTTTTTCAAGCACTGATGGGGACAATTGTTCTAAATAACAATTTTCAGAGTAGCAGCCGTGTTAGTCTGTATCCACACAAAGAACAGGAGTACTTATGGCACCTTAGAGACTAACAAATTTATTAGAGCATAAGCTTCGGATGCATCTGAAGAAGTGGGCAGTAGCCCACGAAAGCTTATGCTCTAATAAATTTGTTAGTCTCTAAGGTGCCACAAGTACTCCTGTTCTTTTTGCTAAATAACAATGAAAGTTATAAAACAGGGGTCGGCCACCTCTGGCACGCGGCTCGCCAGGGTAAGCATCCAGGCGGGCTGGGCCAGTTTGTTTACCTGGCACATCCGCAGGTTCAGCGACCGTGGCTCCCACTGTCCGCGGTTCGCCACTCCAAGCCAATGGTGGAGGCAGGAAGCAGCGCGGGCCAAGGGATGTGCTGGCCACGGCTTCCCACCACCCCCATTGGCCTGGAGCAGCGAACCGCGGCCAGTGGGAACCACAATTGGACGTAGCAGGCAAACAAACTGGCCCGGGTTGCCAGGTTGCTTACCCTGGCGAGCCGTGTGCCAGAGGTTGCCGACCTCTGTCATAAAACCAAGTATTGCCATCATGTGGAAACATTCTTAACATCTGTTTGGTAGTGTGTAGCGGGGCAGTAACCCCGCTCCTGCCCTGAAGGGCTTAAACAGCCCTGGGAGAGGACTGTGGTAGGGGAAAACCTGGGCTGATTGGGGAAGTAGCCACAGCTGGGCCATGCCCCAATCAGGCTGCAGCTGGCCCTTATAAGAGGGCAGTGGACCAGGGAGCAGTCAGTCTCTCGCTGCTTTCAGAGAGAGATGGGTGCCTAGAGTAAGACAGGGCTGGGGAAAGGCCAGAGGGGCTAGGGAGCTCCAGGCTGGCAACTCCCCAGGCTGCAGGGCCTTGTCCAAGGCCCCATAGAGGTACTGGGTTGCAGAGAAAGGCAGGAGGTCCAAAACCCCCTTGCCTGTGATGAGTGGCTTATACTGCAGTCTGCCCCAGGGAGCAGTGGCTAGTTGGTGACTGGCAGTAGCCTACGACTGAGGCGAGGTGGGGATAGGGGGTGGAGGTTCCCCGGGGAGGGGAGAACCTAAGAGTGAGGGGTTACTGTCAGGAGCAGCACCCCAGATAGCAGGGCACTGGAGTCCAGGGAGGGATGCGGGGGCCAACCAGCAGCGGGACACCGGCCTGCCAAGGGCACTCTGGAGGCTGGAGAGCTAATTCCCTGAGATGACCAGCAGGAGGCGCTGCCGGGGTGAGTCCCGCACCGCTACATAATTAAATACCCTATCTAAAATTAATTGGTGGGCTCAGCCCAGTTCTTAATGGACAAAGTCTCCATTTCACAAAAATCACCACAATGACCCTAATTCTGCAAGTTATTCCATGTTGGCCCATGGCATCCATCCACATACAATAATTTGCAGGATCATGGACACTATTTATCAGTACCTTGTTGATGATTTCAGCAGAGCTATCAATGATTATATGGCCACAAAGGGTGAACTGCCTTCTTATCTCTTAGAGATCGTCAAGAGGAAAACATTAATGTGGCAATGTGGAGAAGTAACTGCTTACTGTATAGGTGACTTCATACTCTAGAGCTGTCAAGATGGGATCTTCACATTTACTAGAGAAAAAAAGTTATTTAAAAAATATTGTTAAATAAATCCTCAGTGCTGATTTTCAATAAATATTACAGCACTGGGGAAGTTCAGAAGACTGGAAGAAAGCTAATGTTGTGCCAATTTTTTAAAAGGGTAAATGGAATGACCCAGATAATTACAGGCCTGTCAGCAAGACCTGGGCAAGATAATGGCGCAGCTAATATGGGACGCAATTGATAACAAATTAAAGGAGTGTAATGTAATTAATGCATATTAGCGTAGGTTTATGAAAAATAGATTCTGTCAAACTAACTTGATATCTTTTTTGATGAGATTACAAGTTTGGTTGATTCCTTACAGAACTCTTAGTATTTTATTTTGAGTTGGTACCACACAACATTTTTTAATAAAAAAATAAAATGTATGTTAGGCAATATTTTGATTGGACCAACTTCTGTTGGTAAGAGACAAACTTTCAAGCTTACACAGAGCTCTTCTTCAGGTCTGGGAACCCGTACTCAGAGTGTCACAGCTAAATACAAGGTGGAACAGATGGTTTAGCATAACATATTTCAAGGGACCAGTCAAGGTGAAGTGGCCCGTTAACACCCCTCCAGTCATAGGGTAGAAAGAAAGGGAGGGGGGGGAAGGCAGCTCGGGGGATGGGATGGGGGCTACAAAAATAAACGAGCGTTTCCAAGCTCATCATTAGAAGCAAGCTCCCCAAAGACCCAGAGACACCACCTTAAAGCTGCACCAGACCCTGCCAGAATTACATATGCAAAATCTGTAGACATATTTCCACTGCCATGATGATCAACACCCCCAACAACACACTTTCAAGATCCATGGCTCCTACACATGCCTATCATATATGGTGTACCTCATCCAGTGTGCTAAATGCCTCAATAACAACTATTTGGTCAAACCAGACAATCATATGCTCTTGAATGAACTCACATAGTAAAATAATAAAAGACAAAAACTCCATCTCACCTGTGGGTGAACACTTTTCACAAAACATTCACTCTATATCTGACCTCTCAGTCCTCAATCTTGAAGGAACTCTGCATAAAACTTCAAATGATGAGCCTGGGAGTGTTGATTCATAACTTTGCTAGCCACTAAAAATCATGGAGTGAATAGAGCCACTGGATTTATGGCTTATTACAACAGTGTATAACCCACTAACAGCCCCCCTGCCCTGCTTCCCAAGCTGCCTCCCTCTTTCCTCCATCTTGACAGATCTTCACATTGAATGGTCCCTTGAAATATGTGGTAACTGCTTACGCTAAACAATCTGTTCCACCTTGTATTAGGTGTGACACTTTGAGTACATTTCCCAGATCTGAAGAAGAGCTCCGCGTCAGCTTGACAGCTTGTTTCTCTCACCAACAGAAGTTGGTACAATCAAAGATATTACCTCACTTACCTTGTCTTTCTAATATCCTGGGACCAACATGCCTGCAACAACAATGCATGCATAAAATTTACATGGCACACAACAAATGGATTAAAAACTGGCTAAATGATAGGTCTCAAAATGTAATTGTAAATGGGGAATCATCATCAAGCAGATGTGTTTCCAATGCGGATCCACAGGAACTGATTCTTGGCACTACACTATTTAATATTTTTATCAATGACCTGGAAGAAAACACAAAATTGTCACTGACAAAGAGTGCAAATGACACAAAAATTGAGATTGTGGTAAAAATCACTCATTCAGAGCCATCTGGATTGCTAGGTAATCTGGGCACAAGCAAACAATATGTGTTTTAATATGGCTAAATAAATGTAAATGTATATATCTGGGAACAAAGAATGTATGCCCTATTTACAGAATGGTGGACTCTATCCTGGAAGCAGTGACTCTGAAAAAGATTTGAGCTGAACACAAACTCCCACTGTGATGCTGTGGCCAAAGAGGCTAACGTGACTCTGGTATATTCAAACAGGGGAATCTTGAATAGGAGCAGAGCTATTATATTATCTCTGTATTTGGCACTGATGCAACCACTACTGTAAAACTGTGTCCAGTTCTGGTACCACAATTCAAAAAGGACGTTAATTAATTGAAGAGGGTTCAGAGAAGAACTACAACAATAATTAAAGGGTTGAAAAATATGCCTCACAGTGATAGACTCAAAGAGCTCAATCTATTTATTTTAACAAAGAGAAGGTTAAGGGGTGACTTGATTGCAGTCTGAAAGTATCTACATTGGGAACAAATATTTAATAATGGGCTCTTCAATCTGGCATAGGAAAGTATAACATGATCGAATGGTTGGAAGTTGAAGCTAGATAAATTCAGACTGGAAATAAGGTGTACATTTTTGACAGTGAGGGTAATTAACCATTGGAACAATTCAGCAAGTGTCATGTTGGACGCTCCATCACTGACCATTTCGAAATCAAGATTGGTTTTTTTTTCTAAAAGATACACTCTAGGAATTTTGGAGGGAAAGTTCTATGGCCTGTGTTATACAGGAGCTCCAACTAGATGATCACAATGGTCCCTTCTGGCCTTGGAATCTATGAATAAGCTATATTTTGACATTTTGAACAATTGCTATTTCATCTTTCTCTTTAATTTGTGTTTATAATGAGGTAACAACACGTTTTCTAATAAATTCCTAGAAATAGACCAACTCCTAAGCATGCTGAGGGATGGAAAGACCTGCAACGCAAATGGACAAATGTACAGCCACAAAGAAAGACGTCATGGCATGACAATCAGAGATGTTGGATATTTAAATATTCCACTCACATCAAGACAAAAGAATGGGGAATATATAAGTGGTTATCATGAAGATAATGAAAACACAGCTGATTGGGATCAGGTTAATTTATTATTTACTATTCTTACCAACAGTTGGAATCGGATGTCAATTACAGAAGTTCAGGTTGGTTTGCAAATATATAGTACAAAGAATAAATCACTTCAACAGGTAACATTTATGAATTTTGTGAATTTCTAAAAGTCATATATATATATATATATATATATGACTGGCCTTTGTGCTTTAGACTCCAGTCAAAGCAGCCAGGACATATCTGATGACTTAGGCTTTTCTTCTTCTTCTTTGTAACCCAGACCTGAGGTATGGTTGCAGTCTTCTCCCTTTTCTCCTCTGGGGTTCCCGTGTTCACCTATAAGTCCACCGGGTGCCTCTACCCAAGGAAACCCCTCCTAGTGCAAAGAACACAGAGGGCCTGTTTGTTGGGAAAATTCCAACACCCAACTCACACAGAGCCATGTTAGTCACAGCACAATAAAATAAAATAGCTATCACAAATTCCACAATAATAAAACAGTAACTGGGGCTTTGTTAGGTATGGGTAACTCAAGTGAGAGGAAAATGGAAAAGAGGAGTAGGATAATAAAAGATAAAAACAACAGTACATAAACTCTACCACCTTAATGTTTTTTGGACAATTTATTTAGGAAGTTTTAACAAGTTTATAAATCTTTGATATGTAAATATCAGAAACAAAATATCCCTCCTAACATTTACAGCCAATAAAAACCGTACTGTGCTCCCTCCTAGCACCTGCTTAGGCAAATAGTTTAGGCTCAGTCTTTTGGTGGGCAGTACAGTGCTGAAATCGGTGGCCGGCTTAAAATGCAATATCGAATTAAATAAAGTCTTCATGTCAAGGATGGTAAGATTGTTCTTGTGGCTCTCTGGTCCAGATTCAAATGTGCAGTTAGACAGACTCTTGGTAGTTTGGCCCTGACTCTCCTCAGCCTTTTGGGTTTCTGGTCTCTACAGAGATGACACTAATCAGTGTCCCAGAAATCCCAAAGTCTTTCCTTGGGAGGAATGTGGAGGGTCAAAGGGTCCTCCCGGGCTGTGTAGCTCCTTTCCCTACTACACTGTCTCCAAACAATACCAAAAGTAATATTTCCATACTGAGCCCTTTGTCTCTGATTGGTTCTCACAGTGTTCCTTTTCAGTTCTGTCTCTGGCCTGGACCCCAGGCAATCTGGGAAATGGAGTCTGAGCCTCTGTAGCCATTGTTGCTGTAATATAGCTGCAAATCCCCTATAGGCTTAATGTGGTATTTCAGGAGTAGCTCTTCCAAAGGGGTTACATTTTTTAATAATACATTTTAAGATGATTCAAAGCTTGGTGGTTTTACTATCTTGAGTGGATAAAAGATGTACATTTGGCTTTCATTTACTGTTCATTTTATGATATGAAGATGACACAATTGCCTTCGGAGTCAATGCCATCCTGACAGTTGTTTAGCTGAATGATTTTATTTTTTTATTTTGAATTCATATCCCATCAGTATAATTATTTTCATTCTGCTGGACCTCAAAGGAGAGTCATGCCAATCAGCCAAGTAGATGTTTAAATCAAATGTGGCCCCAAAATAACTTAAATGAAGGACATAGGACAGTAGTGATGCCAGGAATACAAGGAATATAATTCCCCTGGGCAGAAGGCCAATTTACAAAACTGAGCACTTTTTAGAACTTTTTTGAACTTTTGGACTTACAAGACTGTCCTTGAATCAAAGGCCATGCATTATTCCAGGCATGGCAGTCAAGCTGAGAGCCAAAATATTTTTGTATAGCCTTTTAAAGGTTATAAAGATACATTTGGAGAGAAGAGATTTGCCATCCTTTTCTGATATCTAGCTTCTATTTTTCATTCCATTTTTCTTCTTACTAACTATTTACATTTTCCTTGACAGATCGTTCCTTTAGAAGAATTTGTATTTGAATGTTATTGCTAATTTTATCTTCTGTTTTCCACACGTCCCTAAGATAGCCATTGTATTCCATTAGCAACAGATGCTGTTACGTGTAAGAAATGGACTGGTTTCTTGCTTGCTTCTGCCAGTTCAGTTAAGGGCTGTAATTTAGTTTTTCAGATATTAGCTTCATATTTTGATATATAATGCCAGAAAAGTAGGTCACTGCAGTCTTTTTAAAAATCAGCTTTGTCTTCAATGATTTTTAAAGTGCATATAAAACTTAAGTAAATAGTAAGATGAACTAATAAGAGCTATAAAATGTAGTCACTTAAAACTATGTAACTCATGTCTGTCTATATGTTAATGTATGGCTTCTCATTAAAGAAATCTATGTGAGGGGAAAGGAAAGTCATGCATCTATCTGGTGTTTCATAAGAAAATGATAAGCTCTATTTATCTTTTTCTGTATTATTCCCCTCAAAGACAGTATAGATTTCTTTCATTAATAACAAAGGCCCTTATCTTTTCGTCCTCATGTTAAAAGGCACAGAGAAGCCAGGGTTTATGGTAGAAGATGCAAAGGTTCTAGTCACCTACATTCATTTGGAAGGGATATAAACCCTCGTGCTTCAGGGCTTAAGACAACTTCTAATAAATGGGAGTTAATAAAAATGTCCCCATAGACAGGTTACGCCGGAACTGCCTGCTGCAAGGTTTCTTGTACCTTCCTCTAAAGTAGCTGGTGCTGATCACTGTCAGAGTCACCATACTAAACTAGATAGACCTCTGTTCACAGTGGGGCAGTTCCTGTATTCTCCTGGTGGCAGGGCCACCTATGCTCATAGAAGACAAGGATCTTCAGGACTCATTGATTGATTGATAGTCCTTTATTCACTCAAACTGTTACTAAAGTCCAAAGAGAATGTTGCCTTGGTAAGGGATGAGCAAGGACAGAAGGATTTCTCCCATTATTTGTATTACTGAAGAATAACTAGAACCTTCTTTCATTTACATGGTAATTTTCTTCCTAAAAGAAGCCAAATAGTTTTATAAGTTTAACTTATAAATTGTAATTAATAAAACTTATATATGGGGTCATTTCATCATTAGTGATATGCAGCCACCTTTGGGGTGAAAAGAACAAGCATTTAACAATGCACAGCAATGGGGACGAGAAATGAAGAGTACCTTTACTCTCTTCAATTCAGGGTGTATATATGTAGTCAGAATATAATTTCTTGAGCTGGAATTTTGCCAAGATAATGGAATTAGCAACCATGTTCTTATGAAAAGTATCATGCGAACTTTAATAAGTACAAATGATCAGGACCTCCATTTAATATCTCATCTGACCAATGGTGCTGGGGGACTGGTTCAGTTCTTCTGCAAAATAAAGAGTGACATCAGCTAAGTAACATTTCTGCAGCATCTAATTCCCTCCCTGCCACACACATACACAAAGTACTGACTCGGGCAGCAATATGGAAATCCATGTTGTACCTGAATTGATCCTTATTACTGTCATGTAATGAATGAGGATTAGAATGCAAAATCTTTAGTCATTGTATTAAAACATGCCCCTAAAAATAAATCTTAATACCAAAACTAGATTATCTCACTAATACTTGCCGGAGGTAAAAACAACAGGGCATTTTCTAAAAGTAGTAGTAAACTCTATGCAATGCTTAGTATATCTATGTTATGATTCAACTAGTAAAACTTTATAGCTTTAATTATCTCTATGTGTTATGAAGGGCACATATATGCAGCACAAATACAGACTTCATTGCAATACTACCGCAAACTCTGGCTGCTAACTTCCAAACTTTGTTCCAAACATGCAAGTAGAAAGCCATGATGTAATGGGTGTGGTTTAATTAGGTTGCAATTTTACTCACGTAACCTATCTGGAAGTACCCAGCTATAAATCATACAGTGGGCAGGTCATCGTTCCGGCCTCACTTGTTTCTACCTATCTGGGAGAGCTGCCATCAGCTCTCCCCCTTCCCAATTTGTCTCAGCCCGTTGCTGGGATCCTGCTGCCCTCCCCTCATATGAGGATAAAGGGAGGCGGGGGGGGGGGAAAGAGGGGACTATCTCCCTACTGTACCAGATGTTAGGAGCCCACACCCTTTTTCCAGCTTCTAAGTAAGGCTTTATAACTTCCATTAGCCCGATATGTAGGGTGACCAGACAGCAATTGTGAAAAATCAGGACAGGGGGTGGGGGGTAATAGGAGCCTATATAAGAAAAAGACCCCAAAATCAGGACTGTCTCAATAAAATCTGGCCATCTGGTCACCCTACCTATATGTTAAGAAGTACACAGACACATAGCACACATATAGACCTCACTGCAAATATCCGGCCTGCTAACTTCCTAACTTCTACTGACTCGTAAAGGGTCAGCAGGTGCCATCTTTGAATACTCAATAGCAGCAAATGCCAGCTGCTGTTAATAGTTTTAGCACTAAAAATAGTCTTGATTGAGAAACATGCTATACACATATTTAGATATAATAATGGGCCAGACCCTCAGGTGATGCAAACTGGCTTCAGTGGAAACTACACTGGCTCACAGCAGCTGAGGATCTGGCCATTGAAATGTGGAAGTGAAGATGATGTATAAGGTTTTCATCAATAAACAAAAAATTCATTATCTTTTATTTTAAAAGATGTAACCAGGAAGCAGAAATGGAAAATGCGACTTTTCTTTGGATCCACTTTTCATTTTTTTTTAAAGTTCATGATTCCATGTCATTTAAAAAGTCCTGCAAATCCGCATTTAACCTGATCATCAGACTCAGTTAATGGTATCTATATTTAGTAACCACATATCCTTTCCCACATAGGCTTGCTTCTCTGCCAGTGAGCTTGTGAAGATATTTTTACAAAACAGTCCTTCGTCCATTTCTAAGGAACATTTCAAGCAAATCAGCCCAGCGATCATTCAGCAACTACTGAGCTGTTCTTGTCAGCTTACAGAATCCAAGCAAACAAAGCTGCCACCAACAACTCTGGAAAGTGAGTTATGTTGCCATTGTGCAGTATTGCATTGTGCTAATTCAGCTGAAGGGTTGCAGGAGTTTAGCTTTCTGGAGCTTTTGTATTCATTAGTAACTAAAAAACAAAACACCCAGATGTTTATACACCAAAGAATTTCATGGTGTGCATGCTACACAGTACTATACAATGAGAAGTTCAGGGATCCAGCTCCCAGTAACTATTTCACTCTCTTATCCAAAGAACTCTCATTTGGGCTGATTTTTCTTCCTTCTTAGATGCTTGTCAGAGATACAGACAGTAAGTATAATGGCTATGGTGCTATAAGAGGCCCTCCCAGTAGTAGAGACGGGAGCCTACTTTGCCCCTGTTTCTCCAGTTTTACACTGGTATAACTTTATTGGTTTCAAGTGGGATGCTCTGGCATAAAACTGGAGTAACACAATGATGAATCAGGCCTTGATGCTGTAACATCTGTTATTTTATACCATGATATGCTGAATTAGTGGTGTTAAGATGCTCTCCAGAAAGTAAATGTGTATGAAAAGTGCAGATTTTCACTTTGTGAAATTTTAACAGCAAAA